>NC_091290.1:46404645-46715655 GCF_032444005.1 Ranitomeya imitator | reverse complement strand
TGCGTGTGTAAAGGTTAGGGGGGATTGTTCTGAGCGAATATCTACTTTGTGATAAATAAAGTAGCTGATTATTTATTCATTAAAGTGAAGCCATGCAGCGGAGAACACTGCAATGTTATTAATGGGAAGGTGTAGGCATTACCTGCCAAATTACATACAGGGAGCCACTGATGTTCTCCAGTCTTAATCCGGCTATTTCAGGGCTTAGCGTATGACTTATTGGTTAATATCTGCTTCTTTATTTTATTTCAGCCTAAGGGTGAAGTGAACATTTTGTAATTAATAGGGTAATGTCAGATTATTAGGTTGGAAAATCTCACTATATCATATATTCTCATTACTATCACTGCTCTTGGATTATACTTATAAGGGTTGTCTAAGTGGGAAAACCCATTGTCATAAACCCTTTTAGACATATAGAAGGATCTTCTCGAGGGTTGGACGACCTTTTTATTCTGCATTACACAAACAAATCATTAATACACCACTCTAGCGTTTTTTTTTTCCAGCAATAGAGTGGCGCTTTAAATGTAAGTCCCCTGCCCCTGGTCATATACTCACTTTCCGGCATCTTCCCTATTTTTCTGCACCACTCCGGTCTCCCTGGGCCCTCTTGTGATCGCAGCTTTTGACCTTCCGGAAGTCAGAAACTACATCACAAGCTCTTAATACAAGTCTATGAGAGCCAGAAGGAGGCCGTCAAAGGCTATTTTTGAAAAGTGACTAGCGCACTCCATGAAACATTGGAGCTGCGAGCAGGCCCCACTACCATGTTGGTCAGCTGTATCAGCCTTTGTAATTCTGGATCGTATAAAGACATACGTGTACACTCCCTATGTAATAATGTCCCCCATCGTGCCCCCTTCCATCAAGGATGTCCTCTGCCCCTTTCTGTAATAATGTCCCCAGTCCTGCCTCCTTTCTGTAACAATGTCCTCTTTTCTCACCCTCATCCTGTAATAATGTCTCTCATCCTAGGTCCGAGGCCCCTTCCTGGTATTATGTCCCCAATTATGTGCCCTTTCCAGTAGTAATGTCCCTCATCCTTTGTTTCTTCATGGTATAATGTCCTCTTTTCTGGGCCCCTTACAGTAATAATATCCCCGATCCTGGCTCATTCCTCTAACATTGTCCTTTATTTTGGTATCATGTCCCCCATCATGGGCACCTTCCTGGTGTAATGTCCCCTATCCTATAATAATGTACCTCATCCTGGCATGCTAACCCCAATCCTGAGCTCCTTCCTGGTATTATGACCCCCATCCTGGTATAGCAACTCCCTTCCTTGTGTAATGTTCTCCATCCTGCACCCCTTCCTGGTATAATTACTCCCATCCTTGGCCCCATCCTGGGGCCTGTCCTTGTATAATGTCTCCTAACCTGTCCTGGGCCCCTTCCAGGTATAATGTCCGTTGTGCCGATCTATTCCAACGCATAAAAAAAAACAAACGATTCTTCTTACCTTACCTTACGACATGTGGCAAGCTTACTTAGGTGGCACATGGTGTCACTGCCATGCACAACTCTTGACGGGCATCCCGACACTGCTGCTGGTCTCTGGCCGGCAGCGTATATTGCAGTGCAGGGAGCCGCGAGTCTGTGCGCCACCATACTCCTTTTTCTGAATGTGCGTCACATCCAGCTGAATTAGTCGCTGGCATCGGCAGGCCCCCCAATACTATCAATCTTAAACGTGCAGTGGATGGCTAGCCATAAAGAATACTTGCTGATTTTTTTTTTTTTTTTTTAACGAGGTTAAGTGGCACCGTACAACATTGTCATTTAGGAAGCCATCATTTTGCCCCCTCTATCACTGATCTAAAGCATACAAAAGGATATTGAATTCACAAGCAACATTTTTTTTTTTAATGTTTTTTTCCCCACCCTTTTTTACGCAGACATTTATCTGGCATATTGTGTTGCCCTACCATTGATCGAGCGTGCTCTGTTGTGCTTTTCCACTTGATAATGATTTACATCAAATCTCTCTCCGTAATCTCTTCCTATTGTGCTGGAAGCTATCTCACCATGTTCATGCCTTCACATCCTCATGGTGGCTGGAGAGTTGTCTGCTATGTAAAGATCTATTTGCCAGATACTAAAGGCTCAGCTATCGCAACCCTTCTGAAGCTTTATGTGGAAGATGCCTTCTTTTTCTAGTTTGGGGCACATGGCTGTTGCTGGTCGCTGGGCAGATTGAGCAATCCAAGGTCCTTTGGGCGATGATCGTAATAAAGCTAAAGTTCTAAATTTCATGTATTGAAGCTTTAAAAAAAGTATAATGTGTACATGTACACTGTGGAAAGCGAATAAATAGTGTATATGTCCACAACTGTTTTCACGTACACTAGACGCTCTTATTTAAAATGAATCTGTCACCCCATAATTGGCCTATAAGCTAAAGCCACTGGCATCAGGGGCTTATCTACAGCATTCTGTAATGCTGTAGATAAGTTCCCGATGTAACCTGCAAGATAAGAAAAAAGTTAGATTATACTCACCCAGGGGCGGTCCCAATGCGGTCCGGTCCGATGGGCCTCTGACCTTTCCTGGAGCCTGCGCACTGCAGTACTTTGCTCTGCCCTCAACAGGGCAGATAAAGTATGCCTGCACAGGAGCCACAGCAGGAAGGAAAGAAGATGTCATCGTATGAAGATGGGAGGCGCTGGACCCGGACCACAACGCCCATCGGACCGGACCGCGCCGGGACCGCCCCTGGGTGAGTATAATCTAACTTTTTCTTATCTTGCAGGTTACATCGGGGGCTTATCTACAGCATTACAGAATGCTGTAGATAAGCCACTGATGCCGGTGGCCTTAGCTTATAGGCGAATTTTGGGGTAACAGATTCCCTTTAATAGGGATTTGCAGTGGTGGCACCTGTCAGGTTTCCACTGTAGCCACTATTCACAGTTTGCCCGAAACAGAACTCTGATTATTTTTTGTACAATGAAAAGTTTCACAAATTACTGATCTGTAATAATTTCACACAATTCCCAAGATCTCTTTCTGTTTCTCATCTCATTGCAGTGGTCAGTTTTTTTTTTTAAAGGGAATCTCTCAGCAGATATTTTACTATGTAATCTGAGAGCAGCACATTGAAGGGGCTGAGACCCTGATTCCAGTGATGTGTCACTTACTGGTCTGTGTGTTTTATCAGCAGGAGATTATCACTACAGAACTAGGTGTAATGTGCTTCCTGATCCAACCACACTCCCTCCACTGACTGGCAGCGTTCTGCCTATGCACAGTATACCCGGAATGCTGCCAACCAGTGGTGTGGGCAGGGTTATACATAGCTCATCATGTGAGCTCTGCTAGATTTGCAGCAGAGAAAACTAAGATTGTATCAAAAGGACCACAAACAGATTAGCAAGTGATACATCACTGGAATCAGGGTCTCAGTCCCTACATCATGCTTCTCTCTGATTACATAGTAAAAAGCTAGTGACAGATTCCCTGTAATTTTTTGAGACTTTTTTTCTGCAGGTTGTACTTAAAAATGGCACCAATTTGGGGGATAAAAAATAGTGTATTCTGTGGGTCAGTATGATTAGGATGATTTCAAATGTGTATTGTTTCTTTTAATGTGTTACTTTTTCCAAATAAACACCCTTTTTTAGTTGTGTGTATAGCCGTATTCTGAGAGCCACATGGTAACTTTATCTGTCGGCAGAGCTGTGTGAGAGTTTGTTGTTTTTTACAGGGCATGCTGTTGTTGTAATTTGTACCATTTTGTGTTGCATACACCTTTTTGATTAATTATTATATTGATGCAAGATAACATGTACTTAAACCAGCAATTCTGCATTATTTGCTTTATTTTACATACAGTATATTGCTGGTGGTCCTGACCACACCAAGTTCACGTCTTTATTTGTGCTACTTTTGCACAATTGTTTTTCCATTTTTTGTGAAGTGGGATCAACAAAAACATAAATTTTATGTTGAGGGTTTTGGACTAAGAAAATTCCCTTATTCTGTCAAACTGCTTTGATGGCACGGTCACTTTTGACCACTACATGGAAGGCCCCTTCAAATGTCCGTGTTAGCAGTATGTGTGTTGTCCGTTTTCACACGTACTGCAAACACTGACACACGCACACCCATTTAAATCTATAGCGCATATGTCAGTGTTTTCACACGGACCGTGTATCTGTGTGCAAAACCTGCAGACATGTCCTTTTTTTTTCAGGCAGCACAGATGAATGCGTGCACACGGATGACATCCATGTGCCGTCCATTCGACACGTATCCGAATACAATGCAGAATAGAGAGTAAAGCTTTTTTGGTGTTAAAGATGTGCAAAGATAGAGCTAGAGTGTTAACTATAGGATACCTGGGTGATATAAGATACCTGGGTGATAGATAGACAGAGAGAGAGAGATAGAGAGAGAGCCTTCAGAAATTTAATAAGCTATGTGGCAGCTTTTTAGTAATAAATGTAAAAAAACTGGCATGGATCTTTCCAGTCTATTAATATCAACACACAGTTGTCTACTTTGCCTTTTGCTGGTTATTAAAAATAGAGGAGACCCTAAAATAAATAATGTGGACCCTCCCTATTTTTAATAACCAGCTAAGGAAAAACAACGGGTTGATTGTAATAGGCTGGGAAGGATCCATTATTATTGTGCTCTTCCCAGCATAATAAGAGCAGCTCAAAACTGTCTGCTTTTCCTTAGCTGGTTATTAAAATAGGGGGGACCACATGTCTAATAAGACCAGCCCTTAGCCATTAGATGCGCCAATTGTAGCTCTTAGACTTGGCTCTTTCCAGTTGCCCTGGTGCATTGGCAATCATATGATAATGGAAGTGACATCAAACCCTGGGGATAGTAATGGAGAGGAATTTGTGTCTGTCAGACTCCCCCATTACTAACCCCGTAGTCAAAAGAAATAAACACACACTAGCATCTGGGGGTATTTGACAGACACCTCTCCATTACTATCCCCAGGGCTTGATGTTAGCCCCTGCTGCTGACATTAACCCCACAATCCCATTACCTCAATTGCCAATGCACCAGGGCAATCAGGAAGAGCCGAGGCTAAGAGCCAGAATTGTCTCATCTAATGGATGCAGCATTTCTAGGGTGGTTGGTCATTTTAGGCTGGGAAAGGGCCAATATTCATGGACCTTCCCAGCCTATTAATATCAGCCTTCAGCTGTCTGCTCCGCCTTAGCTGGGTATTAAAAATAGGGGGGGGGGGGGGGGGGATCCCATATCATCACGAAAAGCTCTATGCTAATTGGGCCCATCCCAGCATAATGAAGTTAGCTCACAGCAGTCAGCTTTCCCTTTACTCATTATTAAAAAAGGGCAACCTGATGCCATTTTTTCAATTATTTATTTAATTATTAGCTAAATACATGTTCAGTAAGCTACACGTGCCAATAACTGATTACATTATACCTCATGTACATCTATCGCTCTATCGTAATTATGAATCTACGTATGGCTGGGAAGTGAGAAAGGTAATTAAAACTCCCTTTGTAGCAGAGGACCCCTGCAGGGCCATGCGGGATGTCTACTGTGAGGAAGACTGATAGTTGATTGTAGAGGAAGAGAAGCAGTGATAGCAATCATTTTTAGTGGTAACCATTGTTACCTCAGGGGAAACTGGATATCTGCAACTAGTCAGTTTGGTGCAGATGGGAAGTTATGAAAATTGGCGTTTGTATCAACCCGATAATTATGAGATATAGATTTTCAGCATCGTAGCAAGGGTATGAACATTACGCACTCACTCACTATCACTGTGGGTTCACTAGAATCCCTCCAATTAAATAACCGCCTGATAGATGGTGAAAATCGGGTCATGTTTGGTCTCTTGGTAAAATCATAATTAAAAACTATGACAGTAAGTTATCTCGCCTGTGATCCCCAGTGGTTGAAATATCCTGGAAATTGGAAATCTCATAATTTTCGGAAACTGAAGCCACATCCCATGACCAGCCCTGTTGTGAATCATCAAAGTGAGGTATGTGTGTAACTTAGGTGCTAATAAAAGGACAAGGCAAATTATGATCTGTGTTCCTGCAGGGAGAGACATATCATTGTATGCATGATTCCTGATCACTGGAGGTTTCCAATCAAATGCTCTCCTTCGCTAGCTGAGCCATCTCTGTCAGCAGTGTAGTACGTTTCTTTTGTTTCTCCTTTTATTTTATGTAATTGTATATGCTGTATTGGTTTGTCCCCTTTTGTAAAATCTTTTTTTTTTCTTTTTTTATATAAACACTGCCTATCATTCTGGATTAAGCATAAAATTTAATAGTTCTATTACTTTTATTCTGTAAACCACACTCCTGAATGCCATACACTACCATCCGATCAGCCTGTAAAAACGATTGGTGGTGGCAGCAAGTAGTTCTTGGGTTATAATGGAGTTAGCAGTGACCGTATTGAGGTATATAAATATATATGTTCCATGCATTAAAATCAGAGTGGTATACACCATACGCTCACTGTTCGTTCTATACTAACAGGCCAATTGGTAGTAGCAGGCGCAACCTCATCTGTTACTTGTCGACCAATCTTGTAATTATCCTGATGATAGGGGGCAGCAGAGGGCTGTTTGTGACAGAAAGGTAACAGCGGGGTGGTTCAGCGTGACTTCCCTGGTTGTGAACTTTGACAATTTTTCACAGTGGTGAGATCCGCGTGTCATCCTTGACACTATCGATATCCATCTTTGAACATCTAACAGCTAAACATCTATCATTTCTATTTTTCTTTCTACTCCGTCTCCAGTACGTGTCACGCTGATGGTGCACATGGATGATACAAAGGTACACAGGGACACCACACGGACACATACATATGTCACACGGATGGGACACGGACCATGGATCCCATTTGGTATTGGATTTTCCAGTACTGGAATCACCAGGATGTGTGAAGCGAGCCTGAGAGGTTAAATTGTGGAATTGGACCTACATATTACACTTGTTGTTAGGGTAGGGGTAGGTTCAAAAAAGCATATTTTTTGTTCGTGAACAATTGCTCAACACTATGACCAGTTTTCTTCCATGGGACTGCTCGGATGAGTATTGTATTTGTTTTTTTCACTAATCGAATCTGCATGTGGAAAAAATCTCCGCATGCTTTAGTTTCCTCCGGACGTCAGGTCAGACTCACCCATTCAAGTCTATGAGTGTGCAGAAAAGAAATGGATTCTATATGCAGCATTCCTATAGGATCCTATTTTTTTATGGATACATTGCAATTATTTAACATGGGAAACTGTAAATAGTCTTGTAATATTGAAAGGAATCTGTCAGCAGGTTTTTGCTATGTAATCTCAATGGAGGGTGATATATGGGCTGATACCCTGATTCCGGCGAAGTGTTTCTTACTGGTCTGCATGCTGTCATTTTGATAATATCTCTGCTGCAGATCTAGCAGTGCTCCGAATGCTGAGCTGTGTATAACCCCATCCACACCACTGATTGGCAGCTTTCTGTGTTTGCCATATATTGAAAGACAGCTGCTAATCAGTCGTGAGTTACACAGATTAGGTTGATTAGGAGGCACTAGACACCTAGTTCTATAGTGATAATCTACTACTGATAAAACACTGATTTTATTGAAACGGCAGCTCACAGCCCAGTAAGTGATACATCACAGGAATCAGGGTCTCAGCCCCTACATCATGCTGCTCTCAGATTATATAATAGCAACCTGCTGACAGATTGCCTTAATTAACTACTGCTGTAGAAAATCATATTGCACATGGATGACAAGAGAGAAAATAAATTGTCTTGAGTTTTTCGGATGAAAGTGGGAACCTAGCTGCCAATTATGCCAAGTACATTAGCAATAAATTGTATATTTTTTTTCTGTATTTTTCTATGTTTATCATCTCTTATGTCCTAGAGGTAATATTAGAAGGTGCGAGGTCACTCTGAATTCGGTGCTCTGTAATCAGATTGAACAAATCTATTTAATTGTATTTCATTAGATGCTATTTTTCTCCGCTTCACTGATTGAAATGATTTTATTATATGCGGAACTCAAGGGAGATGCCATAGATCTGAGGGACGTTGGGAGCTATTCTCCGGAATTACTATGTATAATCATTTTGAAGGGTGATTATTTTTTTTTATAATTTTGCTCCTAAGTTATTATTCCTCGTTTTGTACTCCCAAACACAGTTGGCTCAATGTCAGGGACGCATTTGGCGTAATAATGGGCTAGAACGTTATTTTAACATTGTGTCCGAGAATCTCAGGAGTTCTCTTTTGGTTTGGGGAGATTTATGTAGCCATTAGGAGTGATGTGCTGTTCTCTCTGATTCCACATTACAACACTATACATACTGTGTGATGTCACTAGGCACAGATTTCCAAAAATACGCTACTACATTCAGCAGATCTCCAACCAAAGAGGTGATTTATGCAGGTGTTTATATTTCATTTATGGCAGCTTTACATTCAGAAGAATACTTTTATTATTAGGGTATGTTCACACGTTCCTGATTTCCATCCTTTTTTTTTCAGGACTGAAACCGCAGCTCTTGGCAGAAAACGCAGGTCCTTTTTTTGGTCCTTTTTTGTGCTTTTTTGGTGCGTTTTTTGATGGGTTTTTTTTATCCTTTTTTTTATGCAGTTTTCTATGCAGAGTCTGTGTGTTTTCTAGGAAGTTTTTTAGGGTTAAAATGGCTGAAAATACCCTAACCCTACCCCTAACCCTACCCCTACCCCTAACCCTACCCCTACCCCTAACCCTATTCTAACCTTAGTGGAAAAAAAAAAAAAATTCTTAATTTTTTTATTGTCCCTACCTATGGGGGTGACAAAGGGGGGGGGTGTCATTTACTATTTTTTTTATTTTGATCACTGAGATAGGTTATATCTCAGTGATCAAAATGCACTTTGGAACGAATCTGCCGGCCGGCAGATTCGGCGGGCGCACTGCGCATGCGCCCGCCATTTTGCAAGATGGCGGCGCCCAGGGAGAAGACGGCCGGACGGACATCAGGAGGCCGGGTAAGTATAAGGGGGGGAGATTAGGGCACGGGGGGGGGGGCATCGGAGCACGGGGGGGGCATCGGAGCACGGGGGAGGGGCATCGGAGCACGGGGGGGCATCGGAGCATGGGGTGGTGGGATCGGGGCACCCACACTCCGCCCACGCACTTCCGCCCGCTTCCCCGCACTTCCTGCTGCAGCGGTTCGGCACCACAAACCGCAATAAAACCCGCAGATATATTTTTGATCTGTGGGTTTTACTGCGGGTTTGACCTCACAATGGAGGGCTATGGGTGCAGAACCGCTGCGGCTCCGAAAAAAGAAGTGACATGGCACTTCTTTTTTCCCGCAGCTATTCAGCGCGGCTTTTTTTTTTAAATTCAGGAACATGTGCACAGCGGTTCCTGTTTTCCATAGGGTACATTGTACTGTACCCTGCATGGAAAACAGCTGCGGAACCGCAGCGGCAAAAACGTTGCGGTTCCGCAGTAAAAAACGCACTGTGTGAACATGGCCTTACATTGATTCCACTTTCTGGCGTCCAAAAGTTACAAATGATAATGCACACCATAATTTGCAACTTTTCTAAAAAGTGGGCACAATTTTGCGTAAGGGGCGCAAGGCCCAGCACTATAAAAATTGGTGTAAATTTTAGTGCAAACATACACCAGCTTTTTGTTGGCGTAGATTTGTTTTTTTGGTTTTTACATAGCATGTGCCCTTAGTAAAATGCACCAGTTTATAATAACTAGCATTAATGTTTGCCAGTGTTTCCGGGATTATTAACTTTCTTTGCTTTTTGGGGCATGTAGGGCTGTGGCTAGATGTTGGGTTTTAAGGTAATAGGAAAATATGTAGCACACAACGGGCAGCATTTTTTGTGTCTTTTTCTTACTTTTTCTGGGACATTGGTATTAGGTACGACATTTTTTTTCAGGTGATTTCTCATAGGTTTTAAAAAACAGATATATGTCTAAAAATAAAAAAAAGAAGAAAGCAAAACGTGAAATTCATGCAAATTTTTACAAGTCAAAAAAAAACCCACACACACTAAAAGCAAGACGAAATCCATTATTTTTTTGCTGGGTTCCTGGCCGCCATCTTTCTCTCATAAGAATACCAAATACTGTTGGCTACAGGAGGTAGGGATGGGCTCTATTGTGGCTACTGTGTAAGTAGAAGTGGCTGGTGTGATTACTGTGCAAGGCAAGCTAACTACTGGGAAAATCTGCGTCCATTTCTTTTCACTGGGATTGAATGGGTCCAGTCCCATCATATGGCTTCCTAGTTTTAGAGCTTGCATTTAGACTTTACAGAGTTTTTTTCTAGGCAATACCAAGAAGGAAAAGTTGTGGAATTATAGGATGGATAGACATGTTACTGATGTGCAAGTTATCAAAAAATGATAACAAAAATTTTCAAAACATCTCTATTTAGTGTGGAGTTTGAATTCCACATGCAGATGTCCCCGCACTTACAGACTTGGCTTCGATCAGTGAGATTGTTATTGGTTGTCTGAGGAATGTTCTGGTGTGCTGAATGTACTTGAGCAAATTATCAAAATCCACTGCTGGCAGCTCCCTTTGCAATTGCCAACCAATGACGTCCCAGATGTGCTCGATGGTGGACATGTCTACAGATGCTGTAGACCTGAGTAGCATGTTTAGACTATCCAGTCTGCTCACAACCATACAAACATGCAGCTTGGCATTGTCATGTTGAAATAGCCAGGACACTTTGGAGAAACAGCTGCACAACTGGTTTCATGACCAATTCAATGTGTTCCTGGAATGAAGACTAGAGGGTCCGGCTGCTGTATATTAGAACACACCATACTATAATTCTGAGAGAAGGATCACTGTGTTGTGAAGGCCTTGTCATGGCATTGACCACGAGGTCTACAGACCAATCTCCAGCTATCAGTACATTCAAGACAAAAGTGAGAAATTTTAGGCAGGTGTGGAAAATAATTATGCTTTGGCTACGTTCACATTGGCGTTCCGCCAATGTGCGTCGCTGTTGCGCCGGCGACGCAGCGGCGACGCGCCCCTGTGTTTAACATAGGGGACGCGTGCGTTTTTTGGGTGGCGTTTTTCGACACGTGCGTCGTTTCCGACGCTAGCGTCGGACGCAAGAAAATGCAACAAGTTGCATTTTCTGTGCGTCCGATTTTAGTCAAAATACGACGCACGCGTCGCAAAACGCGCGCGTTTTTGCGTGCGTTTGCGCGCGTTTTTTCATGTGTCGCGCGTTGCGTCTCCGACGCAGGGCGGCGCAACGCTAGTGTGAACGTAGCCTTTGTAAGTATTCTCTAAAAAGTGGAAGTGATCAAATGATATTTTTATGAATTAACAAAATGCTAAATCAGATCAGTATTCGATGTGACAATTTGGCTTCATAACAGCATCGATTCTTCTAGCTACACTTGCAAACAGTTTTTGAAAGAACTGAGCAGTGACATTGTTTCAAACATCTTGGAGAATTAACCACAGATCTTCTGTGGATGTCGCTTGTGCAAACCCTACTATTTCCTCATGTAGTCCCAGACAGACTTAATGATTTGGGGATCACGGCTCTGTGGGGGCATTTGGCTTTTCATTAGATAAAGACGCCAGTACGTCGTTGAAACGCGTTGAGAATAATAAACATTATTTTCATCATCATTTCTAAAGAATTGATTTTATTCCAGCAGCGCTGCCCACCTACATGTTCATCCAATACTGGATCCAATATCCGCCAGCCACAGGGCAGCAGCAGTTGTTTTTCTTCATGCCTACAGAGGAGTTGTGCCTGTCACAACTCCATCAGGTGAACATAACTCTCCTGCTCTCCCTCCATAGCGTATCACTCACCATATTGTGCACTGTGCTTCCCAATTTTAGATATATTCATATATTGCGTTTTGACTCAGTAGTCCAGAGCATCTGTTGCCTTTTTTCTGCACACCGGTTCCTATGTCTTTTGCATAGTTTAGTCATTTGGCCTTGCTTCCATATCAAAGGAATGGCTTTTTGGCCTCAATTCTTTTATGAAGACCACTTCTGCACTGACTCCAGGTGTAGCCAGGTCCTCCAGGTTTCTGGCAGTTCTGACTTGATGGCACTGCTGGATATCTTCCTATTTTTTAAGGAAAATAAGCATGATATGTCTTTCATCTGGTATATTTACTTTCCCTTACTAACCACTGGATCTATGGTCCTCAATGTTGTTGATTTATCGCTGCTTCTTCAGAACAATTTGAGCAGCACATTTTGAAACCCCAGTCTACTTTGAATTTTTTTTTTTTCAAAAAACTGACGATCACATCCAAACATAGACTAAGTGTGAACAGGTGCTGAACCTAGAGTCACCAACTCGTATACAGTCAAATAAATAAGGCCGCACACTGCGGCGCTAAAACATGCAAACATGAAACATGAAAATTGAACTGCATTACTGCACTAGAGGTATGAAAAAATGAGAGAGTTTAGCGCATAAATTGGCCAATTCATGTGTACCTGGTAGTCACATTAAGGCATCTCTCGTATACCAGGTCCTAAACTTTCCTTTCCTCGCTGAGAATAAACGTCTTCATCTGAATGGGAACCTGTGAATCCTCCTCTTAGACTAAATTTATCTCTCTCTGTGGAGGGGTAATGAACCTGCTGTGATTAAAACACCTGTGGCTAAGAGGCGGAGTGCTCAGTCAGAAGGCTAATGAGTACAAATTTCAAAAAACTGACCGCCACATCCAAACATAGACTAAGTGTGAACATTTTTTCATATTTCTAGTGCAGTAATGCAGTTTAATTTTCATGTTTCATGTTTGCATGTTTTAGCGCCGCAGTGTGCTGCCTTATTTATTTGACTGTATATGAGTTGGTGACTCTAGGTTCAGCACCTGTTCACACTTAGTCTGTTTGGATGTGACGGTCAGTTTTTTTGAAATTTGTATTCATTAGCCTTCTGACTGAGCACTCATCCACCTCTTAGCCACAGGTGTTTTAATTGCAGCAGGTCCATTACCCCTCCAGAGAGAGAGAGAGATTTAGTCTAAGAAGAGGATTCACAGGTACCCATTCAGATGAAGACGTTTATTCTCAGCGAGGAAAGGAAAGTTTAGGACCTGGTATACGAGAGATGCATTAATGTGGCTACCAGGTACACATGAATTGGCCAATTTATGCGCTAAACGCTCTCATTTTTTCATATTTCTAGTGCAGTAATGCAGTTCAAATTTCATGTTTCATGTTTGCATGTTTTAGCGCCACAGTGTGCTGCCCTATTACTTTGAAATCTTTGTCTGGGAGACGCCTTGCTGATGCAGTATAACTACCCTTTGTCTTGTTTCTGTGCTCAGTCTTGCAATGGTGTATGACCTGTGACATAAAACAGACTTCTACAACCTCATTTTTGTATCGGAGTTTGGTTGTTCCTCACCCAGTGTTAAACCTCTTACACATACAGTACAGACCAAAAGTTTGGACGCACCTTCTCATGTAAAGATTTTTCTATATTTTCATGACTATGAAAATTGTACATTCACACTGAATGAATCAAAACTATGAATTAACACATATGGAATTATATACTTAACAAAAAAGTGTGAAACAACTGAAATTATGTCTTATATTCTAGGTTCTTCAAAGTAGCCACCTTTTGCTTTGATGACTGCTTTGCACACTCTTGGCATTCTCTTGATGAGCTTCAGGAGGTAGTCACAGGGAATGGTCTTCCAACAATCTTGAAGGAGTTCCCAGAGATGCTTAGCACTTGTTGGCCCTTTTGCCCATGGGCAGCACGGTGGCACAGTGGTTAGCACTGCAGCCTTGCAGCGCTGGGGTCCTGGTTCTAATCCCACCCAGGACAACATCTGCAAAGAGTTTGTATGTTCTCTCCGTGTTTGCGTGGGTTTCCTCTGGGCACTCCAGTTTCCTCCCACATTCCAAAGACATACTGATAGGGATTCTAGATTGTGAGCCCCATCGGTGACAGCGATGATAATGTGTGCAAAACTGTAAAGTGCTGCGGAATATGTTAGCGCTATATAAAAATAAAGATTATTAAGATTATTATTAATATTGCCTTCACTCTGCGGTCCAGCTCACCCCAAACCATCTCGATTGGGTACAGGTCTGGCGACTGTGGAGGCCAGGTCATCTGGCGTAGCACCACATCACTCTCCATCTTGGTCAAATAGCCCTTACACAGCCTGGAGGTGTGTTTGGGGTCATTGTCCTGTTGAAAAATAAATGATGGTCCAACTAATGGAATGGAATTAATGGATGGAATAGCATGCCGCTGCAAGATGCTGTGGTAGCCATGCTGATTCAGTATGCCTTCAACATACATCCCCAACAGTGTCAACAGCAAACCACCCCACACCATCACACCTCCTCCTCCATGCTTCACTGTGGGAACCAGGCATGTAGAGTCCATCCGTTCACCTTTTCTGCGTCGCACAAAGATGTGGTTGGTGGTTGGAACCAAATAGCTCAAATTTTGACTCATCAGACCAAAGCACAGATTTCCACTGGTCTAATGTCCATTCCTTTTGTTTTTTAGCCCAAACAAGTCTCTTCTGCTTGTTGTCTGCCCTTAGCAGTGGTTTCCTAGCAGCTATTTTACCATGAAGGACTGCTGCACAAAGTCTCCTCTTATCTGTTGTTGTAGAGATGTGTCTGCTACTAGAACTCTGGCATTGACCTGGGCTCTAATCTGAGCTGCTGCTAATCTGCGATTTCTGAGGCTGGTGACTCGGATAAACTTATCCTCAGAAGCAGAGATGACTCTTGGTCTTCCTTTCCTGCGGCTGTCCTCATGTGAGCCAGTTTCTTTGTAGCACTTGATGGTTTTTGCAACTGCACTTGAGGACACTTTCAAAGTTTTCCCAATTTTTTGGACTGACTGATCTTCATTTCTTAAAGTAATAATGACCACTCGTTTCTCTTTACTTAGCAGCTTTTTTCTTGCCATAATACAAATTCTAACAGTCTATTCAGTAGGACTATCAGCTGTGTATCCACCAGACTTCTGCACAACACAACTGATGGTCCCAACCCCATTTATAAGGCAATAAATCCCACTTATTAAACCTGACAGGGCACACCTGTGAAGTGAAAACAATTCCCGGTGACTACCTCTTGAAGCTCATCAAGAGAATGCCAAGAGTGCGCAAAGCAGTCATCAAAGCAAAAGGTGACTACTTTGAAGAACCTAGAATATAAGACATAATTTCAGTTGTTTCACACTTTTTGTTAAGTATATAATTCCACATGTGTTAATTCATAGTGTTGATGCCTTCAGTGTGAATGTACAATTTTCATAGTCATGAAAATACAGAAAAATCTTTAAATGAGGTGTGTCCAATCTTTTGGTCTGTACTGTATGTTTCTATTTCAGTTAATAAAGTTGTTTCAACCTATAAATGAACAGCATGTACATAATTACGGTACCTGTTTTGTATAATTAGCTACTCATACACATGACTATATATTTCTACAAAATCTATAATCTCAACATCACTGAGACTGCCTGGGAAGAGACAAAAGGATTTGAGCAAGCTATATCCACAAGAGATCTGTGGTTACTTTTCCAAGATGTTTAGAACAACCTCACTGCCGAGTTCCTTCAAAACCGTGCCCACGTGCCAAGTGTACCTAGAAGAATTGATGCTGTTTTGAAGGCAAAGGACGGTTACACCAGATATTGATTTTATTCAATTTCTCTTTTGCTCATACACTTTGCATTTTGTTAATTGTTTAAAATAATCCAATAAGGCGATATTAACACGTTGCATTTTTGCTGCTTTTTTTTTTTTGCTGCATTTTTAATCCAAATTTTAAGCTGCGTTTTACAGTGCCAGCAAAGGCTATAAGATTTCAGAAATCTCTTGTATACACATTGTTGTTTTTTTTATGACTTTGGAAAACTGCTGCGTATCACTTCTTTCAACATTTTTGCAGCATTTTTTTCAACCATAGAAAGTAATGACTAAGTGCAAAAACACAATAAAAAAGCAGGTATCAGGTTTTGCTACATTTTTGGTGTAAAAACCTTGAGGAAGTCGCATCATGATTTTTTGGGGAGCATTAAACTTTATCAGCAGGCACAAGAGACAACAAAAACCCAGCAAAACCTCCTTTTTATTGGCAGCTTCTTTGAGCAGGTTTTGCCTGCAGAAAAAAAAAGCGGAAAGTGTGAACGTAGCCTAACACTTCTATTTTTTCAAAGCATTCTTACCTGGCAACACACCACACCTGCCTAAACGGTTGCACAGTACTGTATGTATTGGTTTGTGTGCAATATAAATGTTAACTTTCAAATAGATTACGATTAATTCAATTTACAGTGAAAATTATAATAAGAATTATTATTTTTTTTCCTAATTTCTTCAGATTTAGAGAGTTAAAAAAAAATTCAGGCCAGCAGTGAAAGTATTAAAAGGGTTGAAACTATCCTCATACTACCATTTATTCTTTCGCCTATCTTAAAACAAAATTGCTAACTAGCTGAATGGGGGAAATTGCTTCCCTGTAATTTTCCTGTGTGTCTTGTGTAACGAAGTATTGAATATTCTCCAGCAGTGGGCAGATTTACACGATTTTGGGAGGGATTCCTGTAGAGCGATGAGAGAGAAAATACAGCAAATTATCTCATGCTTCCCTGTTATGTGTCAGCTGATGAGCCTAACAGGCTGGAGCTGTATCCTCTCCAAGTAATTACCATGCACTCTGGTACCCAGCACCCACTCCTGGCCATGGCTGTTGCGGAATACAGATGGAACTGTCCCCCTCTCCCGCCCTCACACGCTTTCTCCCTCTCTCATCTCTGATAATAAGCAAGGCTTGGAAAGATATTGTTTTGCTGGCGGGTGACCTTTTCCCTGCATGCCTGCCTTCGTGTTCTGTAATAATGCCATGACCTTCCAAGGTGGCCCTTATTATAGGTAGATTGATGCGTGCGCTCAAGGTAGCATAGAACCTTGGGCAGGGGGGGAAACAAGGGGTTAGCATTCCGGAAGGAAGACAATGGGCTTGTACAATTCGTGTGTATCCACCATTTCCTCTTTGGTTTACATGTTTGTACTTATTTGTATTGTAACCTGCTTATTACACTCTTTATTCTACCATTTGGTTTCCTCATTCTTGAGGGCCAGAAGTGGGGAGGATGCAGCGCTGTTTTTGGCATCTAAATGATGGAAACCTCAATGGAAGCCTATAAGTTATCGTGGACCGTCAGGTCCCACTTGGTACATTTGTGCAGCAGATCCAAGAGGCTTCAGTGCTTCCATTTAAGCCATAATTTCGTTGTGTCTTTAAGTCTTCAAGTACGTGGACATGATGTCTGTTTCTAGTGGGTCCGCTCAGAAGCCCAGCTGAAAAATGGCCCAAAGAACGCTCAAAAGAATGAACAGTTCATTGTAAAAATGATTTGCTGTCCATATGTTCAGGCTTTTGAGCATCTTTTAACAGATTCAGGATTCCAAAGACACTATGAGGTTAAAATAAGTGACCTGGACATTCTGGGAAGGATGTCTTTTTGATTTTGAGCTTTTTGCCAGCATATTTACTTGAAAACAAACCCAGTTAGCATTTCTTCATTGTTGAATGATGATTTAAAAAAAAAAAAACGCCAGTGAAAAAAAGATGCCACAAAACCCTCCACCGGTGGTCAAAAGGGTTGAAAAATGACTCCGGAAACGCCCCCAAAAAACTAAAATCGATGCTTGCTGAATAAAAACTGCTGCATTTCCTGAAGTGTCTTCCTCTTGAAAAACTGTCAGGTTCATCCGTCTGAAAAAGGCCTGGTATACACAATACCCATCTCATCACCTCTTTATGAGTTCTCTTGGCTTCCTACACCTGTAGAGTTTGAGTTTATTCACCTGGAGTTTTTGTTTTCTTTCCTAAGTGGCCTATGGCAAATAAAGAAACACTGAACCATCAGTAACCGACTGGTCTGATACCTGAAACCCACAGCGAACAAGTCATATAAGTTGAGGAAGCTGCCGAGAAACACAACTTTGTGTCTTTAAGGGCAGGTGCACATTATTGTTATTTTCAGGGGTAGGAAGGCAGCAGAATAGTCCACACTTTTACATCTGCTCCAACCACTGGGGGTCTCAGGAGAGATAGCTGCCTAATGTGTATGAAGGGCTTAATAGAGCAAAGTTTCAGATGGAGGGGTACTCCACATTCAAGTGCTCTAACACACATTCATCCATTTGTCCGCTTACACACTTTCACATTTTGGATAAATCTGATGGCAGGAGAAGATTGGCTTCCAGATACCTCTGGTGCTACTTGTCCTAGATAAAGTCATTTTTAACACATTTTTTAAACAATTTTCCATTGATGGGGAATAAAAAGCTACAAAAGTTAAAAAGAAAACCAAGATTATAAAGAGCCAATTTTTTTTCCCTTGCCAATTAGCGGTGCGCTTCTCTAAAGCCGCGTGTGTCTATATAGATATAAGTGTACCTATTCTTGGATAATCATGAAAAGAACAGCCACTCGAGCAGCAAAACGGGTTAACACATAATTTGATTTGGGACAAAACCTTGTCCTGCTTTGTGTAAAACGTCTTATCTGCTGGAAAAGCCATTTAAATATGAATAGAGTGAAGGGGATTGTGCTGAAATCGGTAATCTGTTTTAATTTGCCTGGTGCTGAGTCTGTGGGGGCCTGATGCGTCTATTGTCTCAGAGAGCAGTTTAAGCGGAGGGAAGGAAAATCGTTTCTCCCTGGCTGTCCAAACTCTAAGCAGTGTCAAGCTGTCACCGTTCATCCCCACCATCAGCGAAGCAGCTTCTCCTCTGCTCGAAATCGTAGGAGCCACTCTGAACCCGGATCAATAACCCTCCAGAGCGATATGCCCCATCAGCCTTTAATAGTTTATCCATATTGTTTGGCTCTTCATGAGTCTGAACCTTTATAGATTTTGCTTTTCAGCAATGAAAAAAAAATAGGTCAATATAAATCTAAATAAAACATTTCCTGGTTTATATTTGGAAACATCTTCAGCTTTGCAACATTTAGTGCCCAAATAGGGGTGCTGCTAGTTCTTTACTCCTATACGTCTAAAATAACGTGCTCTCCACGTTAGATGATCCTCCATTGGTGCAGCCATACCGGGGCCCAGAAGGTAAGGGGGCCACTTCTACCTCCAAAGCAGGGATTATGATGAGTTATTGGACTGTAAAGGGCCCATATATTGTCCTTGGACAGGTGCTTTCTTCTGTCTGTGTACGGTCCTGTCCATAGAGGTGGCTGCACCTCCTCAAGGAGTATCTCAGCTTGTACAATGTCATTGCATTCTCTACAGTATGAAGATCCATGAAAACTATGGATGGCATTTATCTAATATAATCTGTCGTGTGCACGAGCCCTGACATTTCATAATGGTACGGAGCCAAAATGACATGATGCATCACAAAAATATATGTTTTCATGCAAAGAATCTACACGCCAAAGCAATTCTGAAAAACATCCTTCAATATATATATAGTTAAGAAAACTGGACACACTGAGGGTTTTTATACTTGATAATTAAAGGGGTATTTTCAAGTTTGGAAGTTGTCCCCTATCTGTTGGATAAGAGATCACTGGGAGCTCCATTGATCCTTCGTATTGAGGATGTGAAGAGCCATGTGTGAATTTTTTTCACTCATCCTAAATGGGACTGCCAGAGATAGCTGAGCGCTGCGCTTGGCTGGGCTTCGGCACTCACAAATAATGAAGAGAGTGACAGTGCTCTCTTCAGAATTAATGCCATTGGAAAAAAATAAGCAAGGGTTAATGTTCTCGTTATTACCCGGGTAATAAATATGGAGTTGTTTGTCTCTTGGTTTGGCCTTTTACCTTGCCATAAAAAATGGATTAAAATTGAATATCTGCAAAAGAAACATTTACGGTATATTTCATGCCCACATTGCTGTAATTCCTGTGAAAAATCAGAGGGGTTAAGAATACTGTTTATAATACTTTGAGAGACTCTTTTTAAAAGTTTGGTGATTTGTTGAGTTTTCAAATACAGTGTATGTGCCACTTAAAGTTACACGAGAAACTGAATCAGTCCCTAAAAAAACAAAAATCTGAAAAAATGTTGCTAAATTGAGAAAAAAAATGAGGCCAGTATAAAGTAGACATGTGAGAAATGGTAATTATCAATTATTTTGTGTGATATGACTAGCAGTTTGGATGTCCCTTATCAGGGATTTATAGCTTACAAGCTCCGTTATATATAAAACTAGATGGTGGCCTGATTCTAAAGCATCGGGTATTCTAGAATATGTATGTATGTAGGTCGCGCTGTGAGTGGGGGTTAAATTCCGCGCCAATATCGCTGATTGGTCGCGGCCAATCAGCGAAGCGTGGTTGAAATCTTGCACCAATTCGCAGCCGGATTGCGTTTCGCTGATTGGTCGCGGTTGGCCGGGCACGACTAATCACCAAAGCGGTGTTTAAATCCCACGGCAATATCACTGATTGGTCGCAGCCGGCCGCGTAATATATAGCACAGCCACGTAGTATATAGCACAGCGATGTAGTATATAACACAGCCCACGCAGTAGATGGCACAGCCATGTAGTATATAGCAGCCACATAGTATATAGCACAGCCACGTAGTATATAGCACAGCGATGTAGTATATAACAGCCCACGCAGTAGATAGCACAGCTACGTAGTATATAGCACAGCGATGTAGTATATAACACAGCCCATGCAGTAGATAGCACAGCCACATAGTATATTGCACACCACGTAGTATATAGCACAGCCACGTAGTATATAGCAGACACGTAGTATATAACACAGCCCACGTAGTATATAGCACAGCGACGTAATATATAGCAGCCACGTAGTATATAGCATAGCCACGTAGTATATAGCACAGCGATGTAGTATATAACACAGCCCACGCAGTAGATAGCACAGCTACGTAGTATATAGCACAGCGATGTAGTATATAACACAGCCCACGCAGTAGATAGCACAGCCACGTAGTATATTGCACACTACATAGTATATAGCACAGCCACGTAGTATATAGCACAGTGATTAGTATCAGCGATGTAGTATATAACACAGCCCACGCAGTAGATAGCACAGCCACATAGTATATTGCACACCACGTAGTATATAGGACAGTCACGTAGTATATAGCACAGCGATGTAGTATATAGCAGCCACGTAGTATATAACACAGCCCACGTATTATATAGCACAGCGACGTAATATATAGCATCCACGTAGTATATAGCACAGCCACATGGTATATAGCAGTCACGTAGTATATAGCACATCCATGTAGTATATAGCACAGCCACATAGTATATAGCAGCCACGTAGTATATAACACATCCACGTAGTATATAGCACAGTCATATAGTATATAGCAGCCACGTAATATATAGCAGCTACATAGTATATAGCAGCCACGTAGTATATAACACAGCCCACGTAGTATATAGCACAGCCATGTAGTATATAACACAGCCCACATAGTATATAACACAGTCTACGTAGTATATAACACAGGCCACATAGTATATAGCACAGCCCACGTAGTATACAGCAGTGTGGGCACCATATTCTTGTGAAAAAAAGAATTAAAATAAAAAAGTTATATACTCACCTTCCGTCGCCTCCGCAGCTTTCCGGCTCCTCGCAATGCGGCCGGCAGCTTCCGTTCCCGGTAATGCATTGCAAAATTACCCAGATGATGTAGCGGTCTCACGAAACCGCTAAGTTATCTGGGTAATTTCACAGTGCATCTCTGGGAACGGAAGCTGCCGAGAGCATCGGGAGGTGCGGGAAAGCTACGGAGGCGACGGAAGGTGAAAATATAATGATTTTTAATTTTTTTTTAATTTTTTTTTTAATTTTTAACATTATATCTTTTTAGTATGGATGCTGCATAGCCAGCATCAATAGTAAAAAGTTGGTCTGGGATGGGATAACACACTGGCACTGACTGGAGGAGAGTAGGGAGAGGACACTGACTGGAGGAGAGTAGGGAGAGGACACTGACTGGAGGAGAGTAGGGAGGTGCCAATTTGGGGCCGGACTAAGCCTGTCACTGATCAGCGACGCAGGATTTCCATTACAGACCGACATACAGATGGAAGTATATAGATAGATAGCATGCTGAGCTTTACTCCCCATCCCCCGGTCCAGCGCTGTTTCTCCGTCTCTGCCCCAGCGTCTGTTGCAGCGGTGACATCACGTTGACAGCGCTGCTGCCAATCAGGAGGCTCAGTGGCTCTGCTTGTGTAGACAGCTTATAGCCATAAGTTTTTTGAAATTGGGTAGAACTACTTTAAGGGGTTAAACATTGGGTTATTTTCTCTGAGCACATTACCTTTAATCATATTTCTCAACTAGTGCAAATTAACACTGAAGTGGTTATTAACCCCTCTGTGACCTTAGACGTACTATCCCGTCGAGGTGCCCTGGGCTTATCTGACCCTGGACGGGATAGTACGTCATAGCCGATCGGCCGCGCTCACGGGGGGAGCGCGGCCGATCGCGGCCGGGTGTCAGCTGCTTATCGCAGCTGACATCCGGCACTATGTGCCAGGAGCGGTCACGGACCGCCCCCGGCACATTAACCCCTGGCACACCGCGATCAAAGATGATCGCGATGTGCCGGCGGTACAGGGAAGCACCGCGCAGGGAGGGGGCTCCCTGCGGGCTTCCCTGAGCCCCCCGCAGCAACGCGATGTGATCGCGTTGCTGCGAGGGTCTCCTCACCTCCCTCCCTGCTCGAGCCCCGGATCCAAGATGGCCGCGGATCCGGGTCCTGCAGGGAGGGAGGTGGCTTCACAGAGCCTGCTCAGAGCAGGCACTGTGAAGCAGCCTGCACTCCTATCAGATCAGTGATCTGACAGAGTGCTGTGCAAACTGTCAGATCACTGATCTGTGATGTCCCCCCCTGGGACAAAGTAAAAAAGTAAAAAAAAAAATTTCCAAATGTGTAAAAAAAATAAAAAAAAATATTCCAAAATAATGAAAAAAAAAAAAAAATATTATTCCCATAAATACATTTCTTCATCTAAATAAAAAAAAAAAACCAATAAAAGTACACATATTTAGTATCGCCGCGTCCGTAACGGCCCGACCTATAAAACTGGCCCACTAGTTAACCCCTTCAGTAAACACCGTAAGAAAAAAAAAAAAAAAACGAGGCAAAAAACAACGCTTTATTATCATACCGCCGAACAAAAAGTGGAATAACACGCGATCAAAAGGACAGATATAAATAACCATGGTACCGCTGAAAGCGTCATATTGTCCCGCAAAAAAAGAGCCGCCATACAGCATCATCAGCAAAAAAATAAAAAAGTTATAGTCCTGAGAATAAAGCGATGCAAAAATAATTATTTTTTCTGTAAAATAGTTTTTATCGTATAAAAGCACCAAACCATAAAAAAATGATATAAATGAGGTATCGCTGTAATCGTACTGACCCGAAGAATAAAACTGATTTATCAATTTTACCAAACGCGGAACGGTATAAACGCCTCCCCCAATAGAAATTCATGAATAGCTGGCTTTTGGTCATTCTTCCTCACAAAAATCGGAATAAAAAGCGATAAAAAAATGTCACGTGCCCAAAAATGTTTTCAATAAAAACGTCAACTCGTCCCGCAAAAAACAAGACCTCACATGACTCTGTGGACCAAAATATGGAAAAATTATAGCTCTCAAAATGTGGTATTGCAAAAAATATTTTTTGCAATAAAAAGGGTCTTTCAGTGTGTGACGGCTGCCAATCATAAAAATCCGCTAAAAAACTCGCTATAAAAGTAAATCAAACCCCCCTTCATCACCCCCTTAGTTAGGGAAAAATAAAAAAAAATGTATTTATTTCCATTTTCCCATTAGGGCTAGGGTTAGGGCTAGGGTTAGGGCTAGGGCTAGGGTTAGGGCTAGGGTTAGGGCTAGGGTTAGGGCTAGGGTTAGGGTTAGGGCTAGGGTTAGGGCTAGGGTTAGGGCTAGGGTTAGGGCTAGGGTTAGGGCTAGGGCTAGGGTTAGGGCTAGGGTTAGGGCTAGGGTTAGGGCTAGGGTTAGGGTTAGGGCTAGGGTTAGGGCTAGGATTAGGGTTAGGGTTAGGGTTGGGGCTACAGTTAGGGTTGGGGCTAAAGTTAGGGTTAGGGTTTAGATTACATTTACAGTTGGGAATAGGGTTGGGATTAGGGTTAGGGGTGTGTCAGAGTTAGAGGTGTGGTTAGGGTTACCGTTGGAATTAGGGTTAGGGGTGTGTTTAGATTAGGGTTTCAGTTATAATTGGGGGGTTTCCACTGTTTCGGCACATCAGGGGCTCTCCAAACACGACATGGCGTCCGATCTCAATTCCAGCCAATTCTGCGTTGAAAAAGTAAAACAGTGCTCCTTCCCTTCCGAGCTCTCCTGTGTGCCCAAACAGGGGTTTACCCCAACATATGGGGTATCAGCGTACTCAGGACAAATTGGACAACAACTTTTGTGGACCAATTTCTCCTGTTACCCTTGGGAAAATACAAAACTGGGGGCTAAAAAATAATTTTTGTGGGAAAACAAAAAGATTTTTTATTTTCACGGCTCTGCGTTATAAACTGTAGTGAAACACTTGGGGGTTCAAAGTTCTCACAACACATCTAGATAAGTTCATTGAGGGGTCTAGTTTCCAATATGGGGTCACTTGTGGGGGGTTTCTACTGTTTAGGTACATTAGGGGCTCTGCAAACGCAATGTGACGCCTGCAGACCAATCCATCTAAGTCTGCATTCCAAATGATGCTCCTTCCCTTCCGAGCCCTCCCATGCGCCCAAACGGTGGTTCCCCCCCACATATCGGGTATCAGCGTACTCAGGACAAATTGGACAACAACTTTTGTGGACCAATTTCTCCTGTTACCCTTGGGAAAATACAAAACTGGGGGCTAAAAAATAATTTTTGTGGGAAAACAAAAAGATTTTTTATTTTCACGGCTCTGCGTTATAAACTGTAGTGAAACACTTGGGGGTTCAAAGTTCTCACAACACATCTAGATAAGTTCATTGAGGGGTCTAGTTTCCAATATGGGGTCACTTGTGGGGGGTTTCTACTGTTTAGGTACATTAGGGGCTCTGCAAACGCAATGTGACGCCTGCAGACCAATCCATCTAAGTCTGCATTCCAAATGATGCTCCTTCCCTTCCGAGCCCTCCCATGCGCCCAAACGGTGGTTCCCCCCCACATATCGGGTATCAGCGTACTCAGGACAAATTGGACAACAACATTTAGGGTCCAATTTCTCCTGCTAACCTTGGAAAAATACAAAACTGGGGGCTAAAATATAATTTTTGTGGAAAAAAAAAATTTTTTTATTTGCATGGCTCTGCGTTATAAACTGTAGTGAAATACTTGGGGGTTCAAAGCTCTCACAACACATCAAGATGAGTTCCTTAGGGGGTCTACTTTCCAAAATGGTGTCACTTGTGGGGGGTTTCTACTGTTTAGGTACATTAGGGGCTCTGCAAACGCAATGTGACACCTGCAGACCATTCCATCTAAGTCTGCATTCCAAATGGCGCTCCTTCCCTTCCGAACCCTCCCATGCGCCCAAACGGTGGTTCCCCCCCACATATGGGGTATCAGCGTACTCAGGACAAATTGGACAACAACTTTTGTGGTCCAATTTCTCCTCTTACCCTAGGGAAAATACAAAACTGGGGGCTAAAAAATAATTTTTGTGGGAAAAAAATTTTGTTTTATTTTTATGGCTCTGCATTATAAACTTCTGTGAAGCCCTTGGTGGGTCAAAGTGCTCACCACACATCCAGATAAGTTCCTTAGGGGGTCTACTTTCCAAAATGGTGTCACTTGTGGGGGGTTTCAATGTTTAGGCACATCAGTGGCTCTCCAAACGCAACATGGCGTCCCATCTCAATTCCTGTCAATTTTGCATTGAAAAGTCAAACGGCGCTCCTTCCCTTCCGAGCTCTCCCATGCGCCCAAACAGTGGTTTACTGCCACATATGGGGTATCAGCGTACTCGGGACAAATTGGACAACAACTTTTGAGGTCCAATTTCTTCTCTTACCCTTGGAAAAATAAAAAATTGGGGGCAAAAATATAATTTTTGTGAAAAAATATGATTTTTTATTTTTACGGTTCTGCATTATAAACTTCTGTGAAGCACTTGGTGGGTCAAAGTGCTCACCACACCTCTAGATAAGTTCCTTAGGGGGTCTACTTTCCAAAATGGTGTCACTTGTGGGGGGTTTCAATGTTTAGGCACATCAGTGGCTCTCCAAACGCAACATGGCGTCCCATCTCAATTCCTGTCAATTTTGCATTGAAAAGTCAAACGGCGCTCCTTCCCTTCCGAGCTCTCCCATGCGCCCAAACAGTGGTTTACTGCCACATATGGGGTATCAGCGTACTCGGGACAAATTGGACAACAACTTTTGAGGTCCAATTTCTTCTCTTACCCTTGGAAAAATAAAAAATTGGGGGCAAAAATATAATTTTTGTGAAAAAATATGATTTTTTATTTTTACGGTTCTGCATTATAAACTTCTGTGAAGCACTTGGTGGGTCAAAGTGCTCACCACACCTCTAGATAAGTTCCTTAGGGGGTCTACTTTCCAAAATGGTGTCACTTGTGGGGGGTTTCAATGTTTAGGCACATCAGTGGCTCTCCAAACGCAACATGGCGTCCCATCTCAATTTCTGTCAATTTTGCATTGAAAAGTCAAACTGCGCTCCTTCCCTTCCGAGCTCTCCCATGCGCCCAAACAGTGGTTTACTGCCACATATGGGGTATCAGCGTACTCAGGACAAATTGGACAACAACTTTTGAGGTCCAATTTCTTCTCTTACCCTTGGAAAAATAAAAAATTGGGGGCAAAAATATAATTTTTGTGAAAAAATATGATTTTTTATTTTTACGGTTCTGCATTATAAACTTCTGTGAAGCACTTGGTGGGTCAAAGTGCTCACCACACATCCAGATAAGTTCCTTAGGGGGTCTACTTTCCAAAATGGTGTCACTTGTGGGGGGTTTCAATGTTTAGGCACATCAGTGGCTCTCCAAACGCAACATGGCGTCCCATCTCAATTCCTGTCAAGTTTGCATTGAAAAGTCAAATAGCGCTCCTTCCCTTCCGAGCTCTCCCATGCGCCCAAACAGTGGTTTACTGCCACATATGGGGTATCAGCGTACTCAGGACAAATTGGACAACAACTTTTTGGGTCCAATTTCTCCTGTTACCCTTGGTAAAATAAAACAAATTGGAGCTGAAGTAAATTTTTTGTGTAAAAAAGTTAAATGTTCATTTTTATTTAAACATTCCAAAAATTCCTATTAAACACCTGAAGGGTTAATAAACTTCTTGAATGTGGTTTTGAGCACCTTGAGGGGTGCAGTTTTTAGAATGGTGTCACACTTGGGCATTTTCTATCATATAGACCCCTCAAAATGACTTCAAATGAGACGTGGTCCCTAAAAAAAAATGGTGTTGTAAAAATGAGAAATTGCTGGTCAACTTTTAACCCTTATAACTCCCTAACAAAAAAAAAAATTGGTTCCAAAATTATGCTGATGTAAAGGAGACATGTGGGAAATGTTACTTATTAAGTATTTTGTGTGACATATCTCTGTGATTTAATTGCATAAAAATTCAAAGTTTGAAAATTGCGAAATTTTCAAAATTTTCGCCAAATTTCCGTTTTTTTCACAAATAAACGCAGGTACTATCAAAGAAATTTTACCACTATCATGAAGTACAATATGTCACGAGAAAACAATGTCAGAATCACCAGGATCCGTTGAAGCGTTTCGGAGTTATAACCTCATAAAGGGACAGTGGTCAGAATTGTAAAAATTGGCCTGGTCATTAACGTGCAAACCACCCTTGGGGGTAAAGGGGTTAAACTGTGCTACAACATAGGGCGAAGCTGCACTGCTGCTGAAAAGTGATACCAGGCACACTAAGTACACCTTTCAAATTTCTATGAACGAGCTTTTACACATGATGGAGCTTTTAACCATGAACTATTGGCAAACCGTAATTATGTCCTCCCAGTGCTTGTACTAATGCATGTACGCTGTCCTTCCCTATAATAGGAAACTGTTTGCGAATTCACAAAACTTCATTAACTCCAGTAAATGTATCACCCTTTGATCTCATTTAGAGCAGAATCTGGGTTATGTGTTTTCAAACCAGGATGAAACACTACAGGTTAATTTGGTCAGACTTTCATTATCCATCTTGGTGATTGAGTTTTCATTTTTCAATCTTCTTGCTCATTTTTCCATATTTTATCGGTAACCTCTCCGTTAGTTGGTACAGAAAAATCATTGAAAGCCCCTTCTAATTATGGTCCAGAACCTTCCAGAAACATGGCTTGCTACTTTGTCTGCATTGGCAATTCATTATTAGTTATTGCTAAATAATAACTAAGCCTTTATAAGGTATTTGTCTATATTTATTTATATTGGTGCCATTATCAGTACAAACAGATACCCCACCAATCGCGCAAAATCCCACCCTGAGAGATGCGCAGCTCAGCAGACAGGAGCCTCCTTTATGTTATATGCTTTTATGTAAATTAGTACTACAGCAAATTTCTAATGACCATATATCACTTATAGAGTACAAAGTTGCTAGAAATTTAGTTTTATTTATTTTTTAAGCAATTAATGGTTTTCTAAATCCCACTTCCTTTTCTCACCACCTTCTTACTTCACGTTACCATACAGCCCGTCTCTGTAATGGTATTCGTTGTTTGTTTCATACATGTTTCTGTATGTATCCATCATATCACTGTGGATTCTGCGTGCACCCTGCCTGTCCGGAGTCTGCATGCACCTTACCTGGCCGAATTCTGCGTTCACCTTGCCTGTCCGGATTCTGCGTGCACCTTGCCTGTCCGGATTCTGCGTGCACCTTGCCTGTCCGGATTCTGCGTGCACCTTGACTGTCCAGAGTCTGCATGCACCTTGCTTGGCCGAATTCTGCGTGCATCTTGACTGTCCGGAGTCTGCCTGCACCCTGCCTGTCCGGATTCTGCGTGCACCCTGCCTGTCCGAAGTCTGCATGCACCTTGCCTGGCCAAATTCTGCGTGCACCTTGCCTGGCCGGATTCTGTGTGCACCTTGACTGCCCGAAGTCTGCATGCACCTTGCTTGGCCGAATTCTGCATGCACCTTGCTTGGCCGAATTCTGCATGCACCCTGCCTGTCCGGAGTCTGCATGCACCTTGCCTGTCCGGATTCTGCGTGCACCTTGCCTGTCTGGATTCTCTTCACCTTGCCTGTCCGGATTCTGCGTGCACCTTGCCTGTCTGGATTCTCTTCACCTTGCCTGTCCGGATTCTGCGTGCACCTTGCCTGTCTGGATTCTGTTCACCTTGCCTATCCAGATTCTGCACACACCTCGCCTATCCGGATTCTGCGCGCACCTTGCCTATCCGGATTCTGCGTGCGCTTTGCCTATCCATATTCCGTTCACACGTTGCCCATCCGGATTCTCTGCTCGCGTTGTCCATTCAGACACTGTTAAATACATGAATGTTATACTCTTTCCACATATTTCACTCTATATAGTAAAGCTCTATTATCTTTGCATTGTGCAGCCTTTTTATGGGCTCTCAGTGGTACATTTTTCTGATGACTGTTTGCCACATGCATTATATGGGCAAAAGGTATTACTACACCTACCAGAGCTTTTATAACATCCCATTCTAAATTTGTCAGCATTAATATGGAGTTGGTTCCCCTACTATGCAGTTAAAATGGCTGCTTCTTCTAGGAAGGCTTTCTATAAGATTTTGGAAGGTGGGAATTTTATCCCTTTCATCCAGGTAAGGAAACACTTATATTGGGCGAGAGAGCCAGGCTCACAAAGTTGTAAACTTACAACTGTACAAAATGTCTTTGTATGCTTTGTTCACTGGAACTAAGAGGCACAACCCCTGGAATATGACCCCATAATATCATAGTATTATCCCTCTTCCACTAAATGTTAGAAATGCCAGATGCAGGCAGGCAAGTAATGTTTGCCTGGCATTTGCCAAACTCCTGGCATTCGACAGATAGATGCATGATTTGTCACTCTGCAGAATAGTGATGGCAGCTTTACATCACTCCATCCGTCACATTGACTTTGGTGATATAAGGCTGCATGCGGCTGCTCGGCCATGATGCTCCCACTTTGGCCTTCGCAGTTACGGAGTCAGCAGAGCGGTGGTGACTTTTCTGCCCTCTACTCCGCAGCACTCGGCCCCCCGATGTGTAACGATACTGTGTCTCTATTTTGTGGCCAAGTTACTGCGGTTCCTTCCACTTCTCATTAATATCACTCACAGGTGTTAGGGAAGAGATGTCAGGAACGGACTTGTTACCTAAGTGGCTTCTGTTACAGGGTTGCGCTGATATCAGTGAGCTCTGCACCAATGGCTGTTCTGTCACATGTTAGTAAAGGCAGACGGCATGGCAGTGGGCCGGATCTTATACATCGGGGCAGTAGGGCCTGATGTTATACACACGTGGCAAGTGGCCGAATGTTATGCATCAGGGGAGTGAGGGGCCAGAGGCTATAAACTGGGAGTAAGGGGTCGGCTGTTATGTACCGGGGCGAGGCGCCAGAGGCTATTCACTGGGGGCAAAGGGTCGGTTGTTATGCATCGGGGCGAGGGGCTGGAGAATATACACTGAGGACAAGGGGCCGGATGTTAAGCAGTGGGGCATGACGCCGGATGCTATTCACTGAGGGGCAAGGGGCCAGCTGTTATGCAGCAGGAGGCGAGGGCCTGGAGACTATACACTGGGGGCAAGGGGCCGGCAGTTATGCAGCGGGACAAGGCGCCGGAGGCTATTCACTGGGGGCGAGGGGCTGGAGACTATACACTGGGGGTGAGGGGCCAGCTGTTATGCAGCGGGACAAGGCGCCGGAGGCGATTCACTGGGGGCGAGGGGCTGGAGACTATACACTGGAGGTGAGGGTCCGGCTGTTATGCAGCGGGACAAGGTGCCGGAGGCTATTAACTGGGGACAAGGGGCCAGCTGTTATGCAGCGGGGCGAGGGGCCGGCTGTTATGCAAGGGAACAAGGTGACGGAGGCTATTCACTGGGGGCAAGGGGCATGCTGTTAGGCAGCGGGGGCGAGGGGCTTGAGTTTATAAAACAGGGATGAGGGCAACGGGGCCTGAATTTATTCACCAGGGACCAATAGGTCTGAATGAGAAACCTGAATTCAGTGACTAAGATGTCTCCTGGTTTCATTTGATCAGTTTGCTCTTTCTAGATTGTTTGTTTTTTACCTTTTACAGAATATTAATAGCTTTGGTAATTTCAGTTGAGGAAAGTCCGAAGTAACATTGCTTGTTATCAGTTCGGTGAGAGAAGGCTCGACCATGAGTACGCCATCATGTTATCTAGTATATGGATCCTTTCTGCTGAAGGTGGCGCACAGAATAATGTCCACAGTTGTTTTGTGGATTATGTTTTCCTTTGACCAGCAGACTGGCAGACCTGTGCATCACATTGGCATACGCACCCCGTCACCAGACTGAGTAATAGTGCCATTTTTTATCCTGTAAACCTATACAACCCAGAAAGGTGTCCCATGTGTTTCTACCAGATAAATAATAATCTGATATTTTTAAAAGGGCAAATAGCTGTTCAAATTATCCAAGTGTTGAGAAACAAAACAGAGCATTGTGAATGAATGCGGTGTAAATTATTTTATTCACTGCTGATCATTACGAAGAAGGTGCCTTAGACTGGGTTCTCGGCTCATCAGATTGCCAAATGCCTCTCCTAATTGCAGACTGTGAGCAAAGAACGAAAAAAAATTGAATGCACGTCTGAAATGTTTCCAAACGCTTCAAAAGTTTTCAATTGTTTGTTTTCCATCATTGACATACGTACATTTAATTCTGTGTCTTGCTGGCTGATACCTAGGGAATTAAAATTCCTCCAGTAGCAGCACATTACATTATAGAGACGGCAGCCGAATAGGAGTTTACAATAATATATTTGGCAATTAGTTTTTCAAGGGTTTGTTCAGATTGGACAAATCTGTCTAAAATTGTCACCTCAAGCCAAGAAGATTGGAACGTTGAGCCCCCACCACCAGCTGTAGAAGCCAGGGGTCCCCCATTGTACAGATGTGTCCTTACATAACTTGTCTTTAAACCACAGATATCCCGAGATGTATGGTGTGAAGATCTGATCTGTCGGGAGAGACCACTAAACACTGACACTTCAGTTGTTTTTGGTTCAATACACCGTTTATATCCATCCGCTTCTAGAGCTGGTAAGGGCCTGCATGTCTCGCGGCTGATCGACAGAAAACAGCTAATCCCTGCATGTGTTGTGGCTGTGGAACAGCAGCTTCGGGGACTCGAACATATTATTCGAGCACGCCGAAGATACTCTACTAGCACACGAGCATACTCAGATAAGATCTTATCAGCGCACGCTCACTCATCACTAGTTAGAATGTCTCTGTTCTTTGTGCTTTTGGAGAAAAAAAATGAGAAAAATGATTTTTACAGCTCGATCCTGAGACTACCAGCTGCTTCAGGGCCATTTCGGCATTGATGAAGGCCTCTAGGTGTCCGATAACTGCTATTGATCTCATGATGATGGAATATTTTTCCATCTTATTTTAATGCCATACATGATATCCCTTACCTGCTGTACTCAATCACAGAGCAGAAGAAACCACCCTTGGCCAAATAGGTGTTGCTGGTAGCCTGTCCCATGGAAGCTTTATGGGGGACCCCAGGAAAATTGTCCCATTTAGGACATGTCCACATGTATGTCAAATACTGCTTTTTTTACGATGCACTTCATTTTTTTTTTGCATAACATCTGCATTTAATTAAAAAAAAAGTAGATGATGTTGAGCTGTGCATATCTTGGTGCGTTTTATTTAGATAAGCCTATATGGTGAGCCAGAAAACAAGTAATTATAACAAAAATTCTGTTTTTATATGCCATATGATAGATATTCTGTATTAAAAGAAAGCATTAAAAATGCTGCTTCCAACCTGAACCAAAGATGCATTGAGTAATGGTAAAAATTCAGCAAAAAAACACACAGCAAAAGTGCAATAGTCAGAGGAGATTGTTATTGCATATCCTGGTGCAGACACCTGCTGAAAAGATGCAGCTAAAAGCAGCAGAAATAAATGCGGCATTTACACGGTGTATGAGCATGGCCTCACCCTTCCTATAATTTGTTTCTCAGCCCACAAATAGCCTGAATTCATTATTGCATTTGTGCCTTTTTTGTCCAGGTTTTGGTGCTTTTTTGCCTGTTTTTTTATTTCAGCCAAATTTCTTTTAGTTTACACCTTTTTTTTTAGTCTGTTATATTTGTTTGCCTGTTTTTTGCTCAAACTTTTCAACTTTTTGCTCAAAAAAGTGAAAAAAAGTGAAAAAAACACCCACATTATTTTAGACTTTGCACCAAATTCTGAAACGATGTGTGAAAACTTGAAGAATATGGAACAAAAATCTTCCACAATGCTACAAGACAAAAAAGAAAAATGACTTAAAAAACCCCCATGAATTGGGGCCGAGGTGCCCTTAGTTTGGGAGACCATTGAATGCTGAGCAGCCATGTCTGTGTACTTTTCAGAATGACATTTTACAAAGTTATAAATTACATTGTATATATAAATTGTATTTATGAAGGGGACATATTGAAATTGTATTACTAAATAAACTTGTATTTAGGTTTAATTGTCTTTTGTAATGTTAGTGCATTCTCCTGGGTCTTCCAGGCTGTCGATCCGTGAGTCCGCAGCAGCTGGGGTGCTAATACGTAGCCGCCCGTGTCCCATTGTCTCTCATATTCAGCTCTCCAGAGGGAACAGCCCAGTAATCAGAGCTGTGTACGTGTCTGTGCTGCAAAGGAGCAGTTGGAGTAAATCTCACAATCAAATTGAGTCGTGATTGTATTAAAATAGAGATATGGATTTCAATCACAAGCTGGGAAATAAAGCTCCAGCACCAGAGACATCTCAGCAGGTAGATTCACTTGATTGTCTTCAGTTTTAAGAGACTGGTTGGATGTCAAAAAGCCGCTTTACTTGCAGAATAAAATGTTACTCTGTTTTACTTGAAACCCATTTATGACAATACATCAAAATTAATTAATTTGCTTATTTTAATGTTGCCATTATCACCAAAGTTCTGGCTGTAGAAACCAGAACTTTGGAAGGTGTGGTTGCTCATACAGGACACATCCCCCGTTTGGATATCACGGATTCAAATAACCCAAGTTATACACAAATGTGTCGAGCCTGCCAGATCTATAGACCTTTTGGCTTACAGTTATTACAGTCAAAAGCCCCCGTCACACACAGCGAGATCGCTAGCGAGATCGCTGAGTTTTGTGACGCAACAGCGATCTCAGTAGCGATCTCGCTATGTGTGACACGTACCAGCGATCAGGCCCCTGCTGTGAGATCGCTGGTCGTGTCGGAATGGCCTGGGCCATTTTTTGATCGTTGAGGTCCCGCTGACATCGCTGAATCGGCGTGTGTGACGCCGATTCAGCGATGTCTTCGCTGGTAACCAGGGTAAACATCGGGTAACTAAGCGCAGGGCCGCGCTTAGTAACCCGATGTTTACCCTGGTTACCATCCTAAAAGTAAAAAAAAACAAACGCTACATACTTACCTATCGCTGTCTGTCCTCGGCGCTCAGCTTCTCTGGTCTGGCTGTAAGCGCCGGTCAGCCGGAAAGCAGAGCGGTGACGTCACCGCTCTGCTTTCTGGCCACTGTGCTCACAGCCAGACCAGAGAAGCAGAGCGCCGAGGACAGACAGCGATAGGTAAGTATGTAGCGGTTGTTTTTTTTTTACTTTAACGATGGTAACCAGGGTAAACATCGGGTTACTAAGCGCGACCCTGCGCTTAGTTACCCGATGTTTACCCTGGTTACCGGGGACCTCGGGATCGTTGGTCGCTGGAGAGCTGTCTGTGTGACAGCTCTCCAGCGACCAAACAGCGACGCTGCAGCGATCCGGATCGTTGTCGGTATCGCTGCAGCGTCGCTATGTGTGACGGGGCCTTAAGGCTGCCGTCACACTATCATTATTTGGTCAGTATTTTACATCAGTATTTGTAAGCTAAAACCAGGAGTGGAACAAATAGAGGAAAAGTATAATAGAAGCATATGCACCACTTCTGCATTTATCACCCACTCCTGGTTTTGGCTTACAAATACTGATGTAAAATACTGACCAAATACTGCTAGTGTGACGGCAGCCTAATACTTGCTCTTCAGCCGACATTGAAACTGCAAAGCTTGAGAACTTCCGTTATGATTACATTAAGCTGTAACCACCAAGCTGTGTGCCCCTTTTGGAGTATTTTCTAATAATTAGAAGGTCAGAGAATACCCAATGAAATAAAGGCCAGTATGGCAACGCTTACTCAACGTTACTCCAAAAGGGGCACACAGCTTGGGGGTTGCAGCTTAATGTAAACATAATGGAAGTTCTAAAGCTTTGCAGTTTCAATGTTGGCTGATGAGCAAGTATTAGACTCTAAAATGTTTGTCCATGGGCTGATTCTCAAAAATAAATCGCATGAGCCAAACCGAAAAGCCAAAAGGTCTATAGATCTGGCAGGCTCGACACATTCGTGTATAACATGGGTTATTTGTATCAGTGATATCAAAAAGTGGGATGTGTCCTGTATGAGCAACCACACCTTCCAAAGTTCTGGTTTCTACAGCCAGATCTTTGGCGATAATGGAGACATAAAAACAAGCAAATTAATTAATTTTGATGTATTGTCATAAATGGATTTCATGTAAAACAGAGTAACATTTTATTCTGCAAGTAAAGCTGCTTTTTTGACGTCCAACCAGTCTCTTAAAACTGAGACAATCAAGTGAATCTGCCTGCTGAGATGTCTCTGGTGCCGGATCAGCCTTTATTTCCCAGCTTGTGATTGAAATCCATATCTCTATTTTAATACAATCACAGCTCAAATTGTGTGTGAGATTTAGTTTGGCAACTAAAAAATACTGGAAAGACTCATTTCAGACTTTTCGTTACAACCCGTGTTACACTGGATATAGATTACACCCACAGTCCATCTGGGATGCACTGTAATGACACTTCTCCACCTAGTCCTGATTCACAACATCTCTGGTGCTAACTTTCACTCAGTAGTTTGACCCTACGTGGCTTACAAGTTGACTTATGCCCCGTCTGCCATCGGTCATCTCTGCACAGGCTCCTGCTTTGGTGAACCCCCTTTTTCTCTGAGAAATTCTTTCATTACCCCCTCGCTGCCTCTGCAGCTCTCCAACTTGGCTCGAAAAGCATCTCTGAAGTCCATTGTGTGTCCGTTTTGCTGCACTTCACAAGTGCTCTTCTCAGCTTGCTCCTTACTTCAATGTGGAGCCATGTTACTGCACCATCTTGTTGTCTAGATTTGTATACCTGCCTGCTACAGCCATCCATGCTGCTGTGGCATCCAGTCTCTCAGTAGGCCGCTTTCCTAACTTCTGCTTCTCTGAAGCCACTTCCTAGTGGCCAGATCAGGGCACTCAAGCCCACATTCTAAACGAGGGGCCTTCACACTGGTATACACCCAACTTTCCTTCTTTAGTGCCAACATCGTCTTTTATCGTAGTCTCTCTCTTCACTTGTACAAAACCCCACCAGTGTAGCATTTGGTATCCATGCCAGTCGTAGTCCAAAAGAAAGACCTTGTGTCTGCCATCTTTGTGCTCTTTTTAGACCCTTAGACCTAAGTGAGCTAGAATACCCTGTCTATTTACAGTGACAATGCAAGTTTAAAAAATGTCATACCCCAAAATGATGGCATTAATAATTACAGCTAACTTTGCCAAAAAAAAAAACCAAGTTATCATATCATTGTGTTGACAATAGAAGAAACTTTAGATTAAAATTTGAAAAATACACACCCTAAGGACTAAAACTGTGCTTAAAGGGTTAACTTAAGCTTTCGAATTGTACGCAGCATTCACTATATGTCTGTGTGTTTCCAATGAAGCCAGAATATAAATGTTCTTCCTAGATGCAGTTCTGCTAGAATAGCGGTCTGACGTACATAGACTTATATGTCTACTTCTGGCAAAATGGCAGCACGAGGCCTGACTGCTGATCCATCTCGGCGGCATTGAAACATGCACTATAATAACTTACACTCCTTGATTTATTGGATCAGTTAGGCTTGCAGAGTTGTAATGCATCAGTATACATTGAGCTGGAAAAGAATGAAAGGCCCGTCCAAGAAGGAAGAGGAAAACAAACATGTACGTAATTCGGTGCCATTTTATTCGAGTTTGTTTTACAGTTACAGGGCGAATGATATATTGTCTAATGCACGTCAGCCATGTAATCGTAGTGATCGATTGCCTGCGGTCTCAGGCCATAGATCAGCAAGGATGTATTGGCTAAAGCACGCCGGTCATAAATACGCTAGCACAAGAGTTCAGCCCTCCTTTTTATGCATTTAAAGCAAGATTTCCAGCAGCCTCCTCGTGTAATTATCATCGATAAAGAGATTACTGGCTTTTCCCAGTGAAAAATCGTTCCTTTGTGTCGTATGAAAAATGGATGTTTCTTATTTGCTATAATAATGCTGTCGCTTTGTCATCTGCAAAACACTTATTGTCTTTTATCTGTTTGGTTAGGGATGACATAATTATTTTTCAAACTCTATAAATGCAATTACGGCGGACGTACCTTGCAATGTTAGGTCGTCACATTGTACAAAGGAGAAAAACACAACATTCACTATATAGGATAATAGAATATGGAAATAAAAGGGTAGGAAGTCACTAAAACTGAAGATAATATGCTTTTATACAACATGCTAAATTTTATATACAGTTTACACTCATTCCCACATGTCAAGTTTAATGGAAAAAAATCTTCTATATTCTGTCTATTTTAAAAGAACCTGTCATCAGGACAATGTGGCCAGTTTTTGCTGTATTTTATTTACTATTGATCCCCTAAATATATGTTTTTTTTTTCATTTAGTGCTATTTTATATGGTCTTTAGCAAAGGACGTTGATCACAAGGTAATAATGCAGAACAGCCTGAAGACATGCCCCTGAGGATTCTATGAGCCACTCCCCAGAGGATCCTGTGACCCATGACCTCTTGATAAAAACTATAAATATTTACACTAAATGAAAAGGTCCACATGTATGGAACTGTATTGTGAATTTGAAAATATAGAAGAACAGATTACTCGGGATCAGTGAGGAAAAAAAATGGCCACTTTTGATTTCGTGACAGGTCTTTTTTTTTTTTTTAAGAGATTGTCCCTTCATCAAGTTCACATACGATGGCTTCTAATTTGGAGGGCCTGGAATGACCATGTGTTAAAAAATGACTTTATTTAGATATGAGTAATGTAATGCAGCTTTGTTCTAATGCAAAAGCTTAAAATCTCTTGTTTGGATGCAGTCACTGTAGTGATAAGTGACCATCGTAGATTTTAGGAGCCAGACCAGTCGCTATTAGCTGATGCTACATTTACAGTTGGGGTTGCCTTAAAGGGAATCCGTCAGCAGGTTTTTTCTATGTAATCTGAAAACAACATGAGATAGAGGTTAAAACACAAATTTTAAGGATGCCTCTCTTATCAAGCTCTGAGGTTTTGTTTGCTTACAGTGGTTGTTTTAGCACTTAGGATAGATTTCTCAGCTCTGCTTCATGCTAAATCTAAAAACTCTGATTGTGTAAGAACTGCTGCACCCAGTAAACTAAATTACACATCGTTGGATTCAGCTTCTCTTTGCCTACATCAGGCTGCTTTCAGATGATAAAACACAAAAATTGAGCTTGACTTAAGTTGGTACACATGCAGCACATAAACGCATGTTTACATTGGCAATGAAACACATAAAACGTACAAGAGAAAAAAATGAGCAAAAACACTGCTGTAAATAATTAAAAAGCAAAAAGTGCATCTAAATAACACCGCGTTTTTAGTAATACTGTTTTTGATCAAAATGGCATAAAAGCCATCCCACCACGACACGGTAACTCTGATCGGGACGGTCCTACCATGTCTAATATTAAAAACCTTACCGTGTGTCAATGTTGACTTCAGTGTGAATAAGGGCAGACAAATAGACTGGGCCCAACCAGTAGAACGCCAGCCTCGGGGAGCTTTATTTACAATCTCCAGCTCAGAAAAGGGTGGTCACACCCCGGCTTGCACAGAATGCAATAATACAAAGAAAAAACACAAAAATTGAGCTTGACTTAAGTTGGTACACATGCAGCACATAAACGCATGTTCACATTGGCCATGAAACACATAAAACCTACAAGAGAAAAAATAAGCAAAAACACTACTCTAAATAAGTAAAAAGTGCATCTAAATAACACAGCGTTTTTAGTAATACTGTTTTTTTTAATCAAAATTGCATAAAAGCCATCACACCACGACACGGTAACTCTGATCGGGACGGTCTTACACTGTCTAATATTAAAAACCTTACCGTGTGTGAATGTTGGCTTCAGTGTGAATAAGGGCAGACAAATAGACTGGGCCCAACCAGTAGAACACCGGCCTGGGGAACTTTATATACAATCTACAACTCAGAAAATGGTGGTCACACCCCGGCTTGCACAGAATACAATAATACAAAGAAAAAACACAAAAATTGAGCTTGACTTAACCCCTTCATGACCCAGCCTATTTTGACCTTAAAGACCTTGCCGTTTTTTGCAATTCTGGCCAGTGTCCCTTTATGAGGTAATAACTCAGGAACGCTTCAACGGATCCTAGCGGTTCTGAGATTGTTTTTTCGTGACATATTGGGCTTCATGTTAGTGGTAAATTTAGGTCAATAAATTCTGCGTTTATTTGTGATAAAAACGGAAATTTGGCGAAAATTTTGAAAATTTTGCAATTTTCACATTTTGAATTTTTATTCTTTTAAACCAGAGAGTTTTGTGACACAAAATAGTTAATAAATAACATTTCCCACATGTATACTTTACATCAGCACAATTTTGGAAACAAAATTTTTTTTTGCTAGGAAGTTATAAGGGTTAAAATTTGACCAGCGATTTCTCATTTTTACAACGAAATTTACAAAACCATTTTTTTAGGGACCACCTCACATTTGAAGTCAGTTTGAGGGGTCTATATGGCTGAAAATACCCAAAAGTGACACCATTCTAAAAAATGCACCCCTCAAGGTACTCAAAACCACATTCAAGAAGTTTATTAACCCTTCAGGTGCTTCACAGCAGCAGAAGCAACATGGAAGGAAAAAATGAACATTTAACTTTTTAGTCACAAAAATTATCTTTTAGCAACAATTTTTTTATTTTCCCAATGGTAAAAGGAGAAACTGAACCACGAAAGTTGTTGTCCAATTTGTCCTGAGTACGCTGATACCTCATATGTGGGGGTAAACCACTGTTTGGGCGCACGGCAGGGCTTGGAAGGGAAGGAGCGCCATTTGACTTTTTGAATCAAAAATTGGCTCCACTCTTTAGCGGACACCATGTCACTTTTGGAGAGCCCCCGTGTGCCTAAAAATTGGAGCTCCACCACAAGTGACCCCATTTTGGAAACTAGACGCCCCTAGGAACTTATCTAGATGCATAGTGAGCACTTTGAACCCCCAGGTGCTTCACAAATTGATCCGTAAAAATGAAAAAGTACTTTTTTTCACAAAAAAATTATTTTAGCCTCAATTTTTTCATTTTCACATGGGCACAGGATAAAATGGATCCTAAAATTTGTTGGGCAATTTCTCCTGAGTACACCAATACCTCACATGTGGGGGTAAACCACTGTTTGGGCAAATGGTAAGGCTCGGAAGGGAAGGAGCGCCATTTGACTTTTTGAATGAAAAATTATCTCCATCGTTAGCGGACACCATGTCGCGTTTGGAGAGCCCCTGTGTGCCTAAACATTGGAGCTCCCCCACAAGTGACCCCATTTTGGAAACTAGACCCCTCAAGGAACTTATCTAGATGCCTAGTGAACACTTTAAACCCTCAGGTGCTTCACAAATTGATCTGTAAAAATGAAAAAGTACTTTTTTTTAACAAAAAAATTCTTTTCGCCTCAATTTTTTCATTTTCACATGGGCAATAGGATAAAATGGATCCTAAAATTTGTTGGGCAATTTCTCCCGAGTACGCTGATACCTCATATGTGGGGGTAAACCACTGTTTGGGCACACGGCAGGGCTCGGAAGGGAAGGCGCGCCATTTGACTTTTTGAATGGAAAATTAGCTCCAATTCTTAGCGGACACCATGTCGCGTTTGGAGAGCCCCTGTGTGCCTAAACATTGGAGCTCCCCCACAAGTGACCCCATTTTGGAAACTAGACCCCCCAAGGAACTTATCTAGATGCATATTGAGCACTTTAAACCCCCAGGTGCTTCACAGAAGTTTATAACGCAGAGCCATGAAAATAAAAAATAATTTTTCTTTCCTTAAAAATGATTTTTTAGCCTGGAATTTCCCATTTTTCCAAGGGTAATAGGAGAAATTGGACCCCAAATGTTGTTGTCCAGTTTGTCCTGAGTACGCTGATACCCCATATGTGGGGGTAAACCACTGTTTGGGCGCACGGCAGGGCTCAGAAGGGAAGGCACGCCATTTGGCTTTTTAAATGGAAAATTAGCTCCAATCATTAGCGGACACCATGTCACGTTTGGAGAGCCCCTGTGTGCCTAATCATTGGAGATCCCCCACAAATGACCCAATTTTGGAAACTAGACCCCCAAAGGAACTAATCTAGATGTGTGTTGAGGACTTTGAACCCCCAAGTGCTTCACAGAAGTTTATAACGCAGAGCCATGAAAATAAAAAAAAAAATTATTTTCTCAAAAATGATCTTTTAGCCTGCAATTTTTTATTTTCCCAAGGGTAACAGGAGAAATTTGACCCCAAAAGTTGTTGTCCAGTTTCTCCTGAGTACGCTGATACCCCATATGTGGCGGTAAACCACTGTTTGGGCACATGCCGGGGCTCGGAAGTGAAGTAGTGACGTTTTGAAATGCAGACTTTGATGGAATGCTCTGCGGGCGTCACATTGCGTTTGCAGAGCCCCTGATGTGGCTAAACAGTAGAAACCCCCCCAAGTGACCCCATTTTGGAAACTAGACCCCCAAAGGAACTAATCTTGATGTGTGGTGAGGACTTTGAACCCCCAAGTGCTTCACAGAAGTTTATAACGCAGAGCCATGAAAATAAAAAAAAAAATTATTTTCTCAAAAATGATCTTTTAGCCTGCAGTTTATTATTTTCCCAAGGGTAACAGGAGAAATTTGACCCCCAAAGTTGTTGTCCAGTTTCTCCTGAGTACGCTGATACCCCATGTGTGGGGATAAACCACTGTTTGGGCACACGTCGGGGCTCAGAAGGGAAGTAGTGACTTTTGAAATGCAGACTTTGATGGAATGGTCTGCGGACGTCACGTTGCGTTTGCAGAGCCCCTGGTGTGCCTAAACAGTAGAAACCCCCCACAAGTGACCCCATTTTAGAAACTAGACCCCCCAAGGAACTTATCTAGATATGTGGTGAGCACTTTGAACCTCCAAGTGCTTCACAGACGTTTACAACGCAGAGCCGTGAAAACAAAAAAATCATTTTTCTTTCCTCAAAAATGATGTTTTAGCAAGCATTTTTTTATTTTCACAAGGGTAACAGGAGAAATTGGACCCCAGTAATTGTTGCGCAGTTTGTCCTGAGTACACTGATACCCCATATGTGGGGGTAAACCACTGTTTGGGCACACGTCGGGGCTCGGAAGTGAGGGAGCACCATTTGACTTTTTGAATACAAGATTGTCTGGAATCAATGGTGGCGCCATGTTGCGTTTGGAGACCCCTGATGTGCCTAAACAGTGGTAACCCCTCAATTCTACCTCCAACACTAACCCCAACACACCCCTAACCCTAATCTCAACTGTAGCCATAACCCTTATCACAACCCTAACCGCAACACACCCCTAACCACAACCCTAACCCCAACACACCCCTAACCCTAACCACAACCCTAATTCCAACCCTAACCCTAAGGCTATGTGCCCACGTTGCGGATTCGTGTTAGATTTTTCAGCATCATTTTTGAAAAATCCGTGGGTAAAAGGCACTGCGTTTTACCTGCGGATTTACCGCGGATTTCCAGTGTTTTTTGTGCGGATTTCACCTGCGGATTCCTATTGAGGAACAGGTGTAAAACGCTGCGGAATCCGCACAAAGAATTGACATGTTGCGGAAAATAAAACGCAGCGTTTCCGCACGGTATTTTCCGCACCATGGGCACAGCGGATTTAGTTTTCCATAGGTTTACATGGTACTGTAAACCTGATGGAACTCTGCTGCGAATCCGCAGCGGCCAATCCGCTGCAGATCCGCAGCCAAATCCGCACCGTGTGCACATAGCCTAATTCTAAAGGTATGTGCACACGCTGCGGAAAACGCTGCAGATCCGCAGCAGTTTCCCATGAGTTTACAGTTCAATGTAAAGCTATGGGAAACAAAAATAGCTGTACACATGCTGCAGAAAAACTGCACGGAAACGCAGCGGTTTACATTCTGCAGCATGTCACTTGTTTCTGCGGATTCCGCAGCGGTTTTACAACTGCTCCAATAGAAAATCGCAGTTGTAAAACCGAAATGAAATGCGCAGAAAAACCGCGGTAAATCCGCCATAAATCCGCAGCGGTTTAGCACTGCGGATTTATCAAATCCGCAGCGGAAGAATCCACAGAGGAACAGAATACGTGTGCACATACCGAAACCCTAACCCTAACCCTAGCCCTAACCCTACCCCTAACCCTACCCCTAACCCTAACCCTATTTTAACCTTAGTGGGAAAAAAAAATCTTTATTTTTTTTATTGTCCCTACCTATGGGGGTGACAAAGATGGGGGGGGGGGGTCATTTATTATTTTTTTATTTTGATCACTGTGATTATATCTCAGTGATCAAAATGCACTTTGGAACGAATCTGCCGGCCGGCAGATTCGGCGGGCACACTGCGCATGCGCCCGCCATTTTGGAAGATGGCGGCGCCCAGGGAGAAGACGGACGGACCCCGGCAGGATCGGTAAGTATGATGGGGTGGTGGGGGAGCACGGGGGGGGGGGATCGGAGCATGGGGGCGGGATAGGAGCACGGGGGGGCTGGAACGGAGCACAGGTGGGGGTGGATCGGAGCACGGGGGGTGGATGATGCACGGAGGGTGGATCGGAGTGCAGGGGGATTCGATCGGAGCACGGGGGGAGCGGAGCACAGGACGGAGGGGAGCGGGGCAGTGTACCGGACAGATCGGTGGCTTGGGGGGGCGATCGGTGGGGTGGGGGACATTAGTGTTTCCAGCCATGGCCGATGATATTGCAGCATCGGCCATGGTTGGATTGTAATATTTCACCAGTTTTAATAGGTGATATATTACAAATCGCTCTGATTGGCAGTTTCACTTTCAACAGCCAATCAGAGCGATCGTAGCCACGGAGGGGGGGGGGGTGAAGCCACCCCCCCTGGGCTAAACTACCATTCCCCCTGTCCCTGCAGATTGGGTGAAATGGGAGTTAACCCTTTCACCCGATCTGCAGGGACGCGATCTTTCCATGACGCCACATAGACGTCACAGGTCGGATTGGCACCGACTTTCATGACGCCTACGTGGCGTCAAAGGTCGGGAAGGGGTTAAGTTGGTACACATGCAGCACATAAACACATGTTCACATTGGCCATGAAACACATAAAACGTACAAGAGAAAAAATGAGCAAAAACTGCTGTAAATAATTAAAAAGCAAAAAGTACATCTAAATAATACAGCGTTTTTAGTAATACAGTTTTTGATCAAAATAGCATAAAAGCCATCCCACCACGGTAGCTCTGATCAGCACGGGAGGTGAGTATAAGCTTTGTTATTTGGGGGGGCCAAGCAAGGGGTATGACAAGAAGTTGTACAAGTAGTGGACAACTTCTTTAAGATATAATTGCTTTTTAACACACGGTTGCAGCAATAAAAATCACCTGGTGATACCCACCATCTAATGGCGGCTCCTCATGTATGTTCCTCTTTTTGTTATTTTGAGAATCTAGTCCTCGCTGCCCACTCTGTCCTCTCCAGCTGCTCCAAAAATAAAGAATGTATGGTATGTTTGTGCCAGAAGGCACAGTCCCATCATAATGGCGTATGTTGCAATAGTGTATATATAGCAGGGGATTGCTATCACTTACACTTTAATTAAAATCAGTGGCCTTCTAAGGATATTTGCTGTGCTCATCAGCTCTTCATATCAGTCATTGTAAAATCGATGGTGGAACATTTCAAAAGCTGAAATTACCCAGTTGTTTTATCTTTGTCATTGTTTGAATGAGATTTGTACAAAATAATTTCTTTTCAATTGTTTTTATGATTGCCGGGGGCTGGTGCATTATATTCTGTGATATTGCACCGTTCAAACCTCCTTCAATTGCAGTGTTGTAGCAGTATGATTACACGGTAGTGGTGCAGGCTTGTGTAGGAAATTTTTAATAGTTTTTTTTTCTGTTCAGAAATTGAGACTTCTTTGCTGTCTTTCACATTTACACTTGGAGAGGACAAGTGCTTAAAATGTTTTGAGGCTTCTTAATGTAACCCACTAAAACAGATTCCGACAGTTTTCCCTTAACATTAATGGAAATTATCATTCTTCTGTTTATTTAATAATCCAGAACAGTGGTCCTCAAAGTTTCTGATCTTGAGAGCCACATTCAGCTTAAAGAAAGGGTCGTGAAGCACATTCAGCTCCGAGAGAGGGTCGCGAGCCACATCCAGCTCCTGCCCCTCATTACAGGTGTAACGATAACCAAAAATTTTGCACAGAGATCACCCTGAAGCAGTACACCAAGATCCAAGGGTTCCAACAATATCCCCATTCGGTATTCTCCCTTCAAGCACTCCCTACACACTGTCATGTCCAGCTCCAAGCACCTCCTCTAACAGGTAGTATCATCCTGTCTCCAGTGTACCATACTTAAATTGTCTCTAAACCCGCTAAGGTGAATATATGTTTATCCAGGTCTGCAGAGCTATTCTCAAAATTCACCATTATGAGATTTGCTCTTCATACCTGTTTATAAGACCTGGAGCTAATGCACCAAGCTGGCAGACAAGCGTGAGCCACACATCATGGGCCCACAAGCCACATGTGGCTCCCGAGCTACAGGTTGGGGACCCCGATCTAGAACATCAGCTATAAACAAGGGCAATAAGTCTTGGTGCGCATGGGTCTGGCTAAGTCTTTCGATCACTGACTCAATTGTTTTAATTTTTTGTTTAGTGAAACTGTAAGTTTTCCCATGTTCCACAAAACGGCACCATGTCTTTATTCCACTTTTCATACTGCTTCCAACAGGCTCCTCTCTTTTGTTTTCCTTTTAATTTTCACAAAATCGTATATTTAATTTGGCCAGACTATGCAGATCAGTGGGTGACTAGTCTAGCAGGCATTTTCTTCCCCCATAATAATCTTTCCAATAGTCATGTTATCATGCCCCTGTGGGCGTGCGTAATATGATGTGCAAGAGCAACGTTACTGCTGGTTCTTTGCAAGTCTTTGCCTTTCTGACAGTGTCTGGTGTACCTGACCTGACATTATCCATGAACTGGGAGGCAGCTGTGACCTAGAGCATAGCCAGCTGCAAGATTTGCAGAGACGGCGGCGGTGACCGCTGACTGAGTCCTCCGTCACTGCTGCCACCCTGGACATGTGCAGCGTGCTGATGAAATTAGGGTGCGATTGTTCTGGATTAATCAATCTCCAGACCATGGAAACCTGCAAATGGCCACAGCGGTTAGGTGACTGAAACAGATAGGTATCGGATGTGCTGCTAATAGCAGACCAACTCTAGTAACGAATATTATCCAGAAACGGAGAAAACCTGGCACAGTAGTGAACCTTCCCAATATTTTCTGACCTACCAACATTTTTCCAAAAGCACATCAACTCATCCAGAAGGTCGCAAACAGCCCTGATAAACCATTAAAGAAGTGCAGTACTTGGTTGCCTATTAATAGCTAAAGGGGTTGTGTCACAAACAAAAGCATATTTTAATCAATAGATCTTGAAATAATAAATTTCACAATTGGATGTGTTTAAAAAAAGTGTTCCTGTGCTGAGATAATCTTACAAATGTGCCCCTGCTGTGTACTGTGTAATGGCTGTGTGTGACTGTGCAGGAACATGGTCTGATCACACCACAGCTCCTGGGCGGGGGAGAAAGCAAAAGAGAGGATACAGACATTACACATTTTGCTGCTCCCTCTGCAGCCAGCGTAGCTACAGCCCTGAGGCTACCTCTCTCTACTGTGGGTGCGCTTACTCTTCAGGGCTACCGTAGATTACATTACATTTGACATTACGTTCTGTTCTCTTTCTACTATTGTTTCCTTTTAATACCAAGTACATCCAGCATATATAACATTAGTATAGTTACAGTCCTAAAAATAGTAAAGGAAGATGTTAGCAAGCTGGGTGCAAAAGCCACAGTCATTTTATCAAGTAGTCTATTCATATTTCATGCAGCCCCTGCTTTATGACAGCTAGCCACGTGGATTGAGTCCTTATTTGCATTTTTATCATTTGCAGAATTTTTTTTTAATTTTTTTTTCAGTTTGCTTTTATCACACATTTTGACATTTCAGAATTAATTATTTTACAAATCCGTTTTTTCTTTATTATCCGATCTATGATTAGAATGGTCTTTTGTTTTTTTTTGAAGGCTGTTATGATAAGATGCATTCGTAAAGATTAGTTTGTTTTATGATGCTAAGTATATTTAATTGCTACACTAGGAAGCTTTCTTGATATTTAATGACAGAAATAATGATTTGGATTGTGTAATTTTTTTTAACCTTTCCATTAAAAAAAATGTGTTTGGGTGTTCTTAACCCCTTCCCGACCTTTGACGCCACGTAGGCGTCATGAAAGTCGGTGCCAATCCGTCCCATGACGCCTATGTGGCGTCATGGAAAGATCGCGTCCCTGCAGGCCGGGTGAAAGGGTTAACTCCCATTTCACCCGATCTGCAGGGACAGGGGGAGTGGTAGTTTAGCCCAGGGGGGGTGGCTTCACCCCCTCGTGGCTACGATCGCTCTGATTGGCTGTTAAAAGTGAAACTGCCAATCAAAGCGATTTGTAATATTTCACCTATTATAACGGGTGAAATATTACAATCCACCCATGGCCGATGCTGCAATATCATCGGCCATAGCTGGAAATACTAATGTGCCCCCACCCCAACCCACCGATCGCCCCCCCAGCCCCCCGATCTGTCCGGTACACTGCTCCGGCTCCCCTCTGTCCTGTGCTCCGCTCCCCCCGTGCTCTTGTCCGCTCCCCCTGTGCTTCAATCACCCCCCCGTGCTCCGATCACCCCCCCTGCACTCCGATCCACCCTTCTCCGTGCTCCGTTCCACCCCCCCGTGCTCCGTTCTACCCCCCCCCGTGCTCCGTTCCACCCCTCCCGCGCTCCGATTCACCCTCCCATGCTCCGATCTCCCCCCCCCCTGTGCTCCCCCCCACCCTATCATACTTACCGATCCTCCCGGGGTCCGTCCGTCTTCTCCCCGGGCGCCGCCATCTTCCAAAATGGCGGGCGCATGCGCAGTGCACCCGCCGAATCTGCCAGCCGGCAGATTCGTTCCAAAGTGCATTTTGATCACTGAGATATAATCTATCTCAGTGATCAAAATAAAAAAAATAATAAATGACCCCCCCCCCCCTTTGTCACCCCCATAGGTAGGGACAATAAAAAAAATAAAGAATTTTTTTTTTCCACTGTTAGAATAGGGTTAGGGGTAGGGTTAGGGTTAGGGGTAGGGTTATGGGTAGGGTTAGGGGTAGGGTTAGGGCTAGGGTTAGGGTTAGGGTTTCTGTATGTGCACACGTATTCTGGTCCTCTGCGGATTTTTCCGCTGCGGATTTGATAAATCCGCAGTGCTAAACCGCTGCAGATTTATGGCGGATTTACCGCGTTTTTTCTGCGCATTTCACTGCGGTTTTACAACTGCGATTTTCTATTTGAGCAGTTGTAAAACCGCTGCGGAATCCGCACAAAGAAGTGACATGCTGCGGAATGTAAACCGCTGCGTTTCCGTGCAGTTTTTCCGCAGCGTGTGTACAGCGATTTTTGTTTCCCATAGGTTTACATTGAACTGTAAACTCATGGAAAACTGCTGCGGATTCGCAGCGTTTTCCGCAGCGTGTGCACATACCTTTAGAATTAGGCCATGTGCACACGGTGCGGATTTGGCTGCGGATCCGCAGTGGATTGGCCGCTGCGGATTCGCAGCAGTGTTCCATCAGGTGTACAGTACCATGTAAACATATGGAAACCAAATCCGCTGTGCCCATGGTGCGGAAAATACCGCGCGGAAACGCTGCGTTGTATTTTCCGCAGCATGTCAATTCTTTGTGCGGATTCCGCAGCGTTTTACACCTGTTCCTCAATAGGAATCCGCAGGTGAAATCCGCACAAAAAACACTGGAAATCCACGGAAAATCCGCAGGTAAAACGCAGTGCCTTTTACCCGCGGATTTTTCAAAAATGATGCTGAAAAATCTCACACGAATCCGCAACGTGGGCACATAACCTTAGGGTTAGGGTTGGAATTAGGGTTGTGGTTAGGGGTGTGTTGTGGTTAGGGTTGTGATTATGGTTATGGCTACAGTTGGGATTAGGGATGTGTTGGGGTTAGGGTTAGGGCTGTGATTAGGGTTATGGCTACAGTTGGAATTAGGGTTGTGGTTAGGGTTAGGGGTGTGTTGGGGTTAGGGTTGTGGTTAGGGGTGTGTTGCGGTTAGGGTTGTGATAAGGGTTATGGCTACAGTTGGGATTAGGGTTAGGGGTGTGTTGGGGTTAGTGTTGGAGGTAGAATTGAGGGGTTACCACTGTTTAGGCACATCAGGGGTCTCCAAACGCAACATGGCGCCACCATTGATTCCAGACAATCTTGTATTCAAAAAGTCAAATGGTGCTCCCTCACTTCCGAGCCCCGACGTGTGCCCAAACAGTGGTTTACCCCCACATATGGGGTATCAGTGTACTCAGGACAAACTGCGCAACAATTACTGGGGTCCAATTTCTCCTGTTACCCTTGTGAAAATAAAAAAATGCTTGCTAAAACATCATTTTTGAGGAAAGAAAAATGATTTTTTTGTTTTCACGGCTCTGCGTTGTAAACGTCTGTGAAGCACTTGGGGGTTCAAAGTGCTCACCACATATCTAGATAAGTTCCTTGGGGGGTCTAGTTTCTAAAATGGGGTCACTTGTGGGGGGTTTCTACTGTTTAGGCACACCAGGGGCTCTGCAAACGCAACGTGACGCCCGCAGACCATTCCATCAAAGTCTGCATTTCAAAAGTCACTACTTCCCTTCTGAGCCCCGACGTGTGCCCAAACAGTGGCTTACCTCCACACATGGGGTATCAGCGTACTCAGGAGAAACTGGACAACAACTTTTGGGGTCCAATTTCTCCTGTAACCCTTGGGAAAATAAAAAATTCTGGGCTAAATAATTATTTTTGAGGAAAGAAAACGTATTTATTATTTTCACGGCTCTGCATTATATACTTCTATGAAGCACTTGGGGGTTCAAAGTGCTCACCACACATCTAGATAAGTTCCTTTCGGGTCTAGTTTCCAAAATGGGGTCACTTGTGGGGGGTTTCTACTGTTTAGCCACATCAGGGGCTCTGCAAACGCAACGTGACGCCCGCAGAGCATTCTATCAAAGTCTGCATTTCAAAACGTCACTACTTCACTTCCGAGCCCCGGCATGTGCCCAAACAGTGGTTTACCCCCACATATGGGGTATCAGCGTACTCAGGAGAAACTGGACAACAACTTTTGGGGTCAAATTTCTCCTGATACCCTTGGGAAAATAAAAAACTGCAGGCTAAAAGATCATTTTTTAGAAAATATTTTTTTTTTTTTATTTTCATGGCTCTGCGTTATAAACTTCTGTGAAGCACTTGGGGGTTCAAAGTCCTCACCACACATCTAGATTAGTTCCTTTGGTGGACTAGTTTCCAAAATGGGGTCATTTCTGGGGGATCTCCAATGTTTAGGCACACAGGGGCTCTCCAAACGTGACATGGTGTCCGCTAATGATTGGAGCTAATTTTCCATTTAAAAAGCCAAATGGCGTGCCTTCCCTTCCGAGCCCTGCCGTGCGCCCAAACAGTGGTTTACCCCCACATATGGGGTATCAGCGTACTCAGGACAAACTGGACAGCAACATTTGGGGTCCAATTTCTCCTATTACCCTTGGCAAAATAGGAAATTCCAGGCTAAAAAATCATTTTTGAGGAAAGAAAAATTATTTTTTATTTTCATGGCTCTGCGTTATAAACTTCTGTGAAGCACCTGGGGGTTTAAAGTGCTCAATATGCATCTAGATAAGTTCCTTGGGGGGTCTAGTTTCCAAAATGGGGTCACTTGTGGGGGAGCTCCAATGTTTAGGCACACAGGGGCTCTCCAAACGCGACATGGTGTCCGCTAACAATTGGAGCTAATTTTCCATTCAAAAAGTCAAATGGCGCGCCTTCCCTTCCGAGCCCTGCCGAGTGCCCAAACAGTGGTTTACCCCCACATATGAGGTATCGGCGTACTCGGGAGAAATTGCCCAACAAATTTTATGATCCATTTTATCCTACTGCCCATGTGATAATGAAAAAATTGAGGCGAAAATAATTTTTTTGTGAAAAAAAAGTACTTTTTCATTTTTACAGATCAATTTGTGAAGCACCTGAGGGTTTAAAGTGCTCACTAGGCATCTAAATAAGTTCCTTGGGGGGTCTAGTTTCCAAAATGGGGTCACTTGTGGGGGAGCGCCAATGTTTAGGCACACAGGAGCTTTCCAAACGCGACATGGTGTCCGCTAACGATGGAAATAATTTTTCATTCAAAAAGTCAAATGGCGCTCCTTCCCTTCCGAGCCTTACCATGTGCCCAAACAGTGGTTTACCCCCACATATGAGGTATCAGTGTACTCAGGAGAAATTGCCCAACAAATTTTAGGATCCATTTTATCCTGTTGCCCATGTGAAAATGAAAAAATTGAGGCTAAAAGAATTTTTTTGTGAAAAAAAAGTACTTTTTCATTTTTACGGATCAATTTGTGAATCACCTGGGGGTTCAAAGTGCTCACTATGCATCTAGATAAGTTCCCTGGGGCATCTAGTTTCCAAAATGGGGTCACTTGTGGGGGAGCTCCAATTTTTAGGCACATGGGGGCTCTCCAAACGTGACATGGTGTCCGCTAAAGAGTGGAGCCAATTTTTGATTCAAAAAGTCAAATGGCGCTCCTTCCCTTCCAAGCCCTGCCATGCGCCCAAACAGTGGTTTACCCCCACATATGAGGTATCAGCGTACTCAGGACAAATTGGAAAACAACTTGCGTGGTTCAGTTTCTCCTTTTACCATTGGGAAAATAAAAAAATTGTTGCTAAAAGATAATTTTTGTGACTAAAAAGTTAAATGTTCATTTTTTCCTTCCATGTTGCTTCTGCTGCTGTGAAGCACCTGAAGGGTTAATAAACTTCTGGAATGTGGTTTTGAGTACCTTGAGGGGTGCAGTTTTTAGAATGGTGTCACTTTTGGGTATTTTCAGCCATATAGACCCCTCAAACTGACTTCAAATGTGAGGTGGTCCCTAAAAAAATGGTTTTGTAAATTTCGTTGTAAAAATGAGAAATCGCTGGTCAAATTTTAACCCTTATAACTTCCTAGCAAAAAAAAATTTTGTTTCCAAAATTGTGCTGATGTAAAGTAGACATGTGGGAAATGTTATTTATTAACTATTTTGTGTCACATAACTCTCTGGTTTAACAGAATAAAAATTCAAAATGTGAAAATTGCGAAATTTTCAAAATTTTCGCCAAATTTCCGTTTTTATCACAAATAAACGCATAATTTATTGACCTAAATTTACCACTACATGAAGCCCAATATGTCACGAAAAAACAATCTCAGAACCGCTAGGATCCGTTGAAGCGTTCCTGAGTTATTACCTCATAAAGGGACACTGGTCAGAATTGCAAAAAACGGCAAGGTCTTTAAGGTCAAAATAAGCTGGTTCATGAAGGGGTTAAAGAGGTATTTGCATGTTTGAGATTTAGGCTGATCCGCAAGATATGCTAGAAATACATGATAGGTGTAAGTCACATCTACGGGTCCGTAACCTATTGGAAAATGGAGATCCTGTTATTCCATTCCCAATTCACAGCAGCTTCTTTCCCTATTCAGTGAAGGTTTTTTAATGGGAGTTTAGCGCATGTGCACATGTCTTTTAGTCACTCGATTTTTGCCAGATAAAGACTCTTCCGGGAAACCCTGGCGGTGTCTTTCCTGAAACGTCCTTCATTGGTGACTTTTTTTTTTTTTTTTTTCCTGCAACTTTGCCTTTGATGTTTTTTTTTTTTTTAAACTTAATATGTAAGGTACTGAGCTTCTTCCAAAATGAAATCCGTCAAAACAATGGGCTGTTCACTTCTTTTAGCCGTTCACTGCTTTTGAAGCCTGAAGTGGTTTAACCCCTTAATAACAGCTAATACGTCTTTTAATTTACCTGTGATATAAGAGAATAGCCTCCCCATACAGGTAACAATCCCGCAGATGTCGGCTGTGCACTATAGCTGACAACTTTCTGCATCAGCCACGATCAGTGTTTGCACCGTCCAAATCTGTTTAACCCCTTAGATGCTGCTGTCAATAGTGACTACATCATTATAAATGGTTAACAGAGTGTGGGGGCTTCCTCTTTATCAAAATTGGTGCCCTCAGATCATGATTGTGTGGTCCTGATGTTTGCCATGGCAATTCATGACCAAATAGTGGCTTTAGAGCATGACGGCTGTAGTAGTCTGGTCAGAAATTAGAGACATTTAGGTGGTAATAATACACATTTTCATTTCTGTCATGCCATTTTGTATTAATTCCTGAAAAGCACCTGAAGGGTTAATAAACTACCTGACTGCAGTTTTCAATATATCAGGGGGTGCTGTTTTTAAAATTGTATCATGTTTGGGGGTTTCCCAATATATGAGACCACTAAAGTCACTTCAAACATGGATAAGTCCCTAAAAAATTTTTTTTGTAAATTTCCTTGAAAAATTTAAAAATTGGTGCTACATTTTTAAACTTCCTAAAATGCTAATAAAATAAAATAACATTTTACAAATGGTGCTGATGTAAAGCAGACATGTGGGAAATATTATTTATTAATGGTTTGCTGTGGTATGACCATCTGGATTAAAGGGATAATCATTAAAATTTTAAAAATTGCTAATTTTTTAACATTTTTCTCAAATGTTTGATATTTTTTACAAATAAACACAAAACATATTGACCTAAATTTACCATCATCATAAAGTATAATGTGTCACGAAAAAACAGTCTCAAAATCACTGGGATTTGATGAAGCATTGCAGAGTTATTACCACATAAAATGACACTGGTCAGATTTAAAAAATTTGGCTCCGTCACTAAGGGGTTAAAGAAACTCCAAAACTCACAACATATATTCATGGCAAGTTGTTTTGACATTGCAATGCAGAAGTCCATTCTTGTTAACATTCGAAGATCATATAGAATGGTGGTCATCCCTTCTTAGCATAGATGCTATAACATTGCCAAGGGGTAGCCGTTGTAAGGATGCAGTGAAGAGGCAGTGACCCACAACGTTCAAACACAAGAGTCTCTTTAATGTGTTAGTTCACACATAAAGGTGCATAGCATTTGATAGTACATGTCATCAAAGTTCAATACACACAGTTGCATCTCATCTCCGTGCCTGTTTCATAGCACTGCACATCATATGGCTTTTAGATTGCAGTCCCTAAATACGCCATGTTACAGTCTCCAAACACAGCTTCACATGTTGCAGACACTACACATGCCAGTCCTCCTCTGACTAGTTCCCGTGGGTGTCCTGCACCGCTGTATCACAGGCTCTTTACTCACACAGCCGTGCACAGCCCAGGATATCCTCCGGATAGCAGCCAGGCACCATATCCACCTGTTTGCAATCGTTACACATGCCAGTCCTCTTTCGGGCACAGGACATCCACCTCCGGGCACAGGACTGTCCACATCCGACTCTTTCAAGCACAGGACATCCACCTCCGGTTCACTTTCGGGCACAGAACTGTCCACATCTGAGACCAGTTACCATGGATGACTTGCATCACTGTGTACGCTGTGGGTGCCAGGCTATTCAGCTGCCATAGCTGCTGGCTCCGCTGGCCTGTGCTGCTTTACACACACAGCCAGCGCTCTGCAGGCCTCTGCGCGACACAACAGCACACACCACACTGACACTGACGTTGCACCTGACACCTGACACACCCATACCCCTTACTGCAGGGTTTTTAACGAACAAACCTGTGGCTGAAAACCCGGACTGGAAATCCATGACTGCCTTGCATACCTATGGACTTCATCCGTCTCCATGCACAACCTGGGGAAAACACACAGCGACCCCTACCTGTGACGGGAGTCACTGCCTTACACCGCCCATATCTGTAGTATTTCTGCTGACGGCACAAAGAGCAAAAAGCAGCCTGTGATCAGCCTGTTGGCCGTTCCATTGAGCTTTCTGTTGCATGCCCCAATACACCGGCTCCTACATACTGGGGCCACCAAATTGGTTAGAATAAAAAAAATAACTGGATAGGTGGTGTGTCTGCACAAAATACTCAAACCACTCACTTCCGATCTTGGATTTTGGTAAAAGGTTAAAAAATATTGACATACCGCTGAGCATGAGATAGAACTGTCCCGATATCTAGAGGCTCCAAGAAACTGGGGCCACTAAATTGCTTAGAATTAAAAAAAACTGGACAGGTGGTATGTCTGCGCAAAATACTCAAACCACTCACTTCCGATTTTGGTAAAAGGTTAGAAAATATTGGCATTTCTGGGCATGGGATAGAACTGTCCCAATATCTAGAAGCTAAAGACATTAGTCAAAGGAGTCGGCATGTTGACTTTCTATACCTAAATCTTTTGTTCAACTAGGAGGTAAGACCCAACTAGAGGTTTTTGGCACTGGCTCACTAATCCCTCCCAGTTGAAGCCACAAGCATACTCTGCCAAATTACATACAGTACAGACCAAAAGTTTGGATGCACCTTCTCATTTAAAGATTTTTCTGTATTTTCATGACTATGAAAATTGTACATTCACACTGAAGGCATCAAAACTATGAATTAACACATGTGGAATTATATACTTAACAAAAAAGTGTGAAACAACTGAAATTATGTCTTATATTTTAGGCTCTTCAAAGTAGCTACCATTTGCTTTGATGACTGCTTTGCACACTCTTGACATTCTCTTGATAAGCTTCAAGAGGTAGTCACCGGGAATGGTTTTCACTTCACAGGTGTGCCCTGTCAGGTTTAATAAGTGGGATTTCTTGCCTTATAAATGGTGTTGGGACCATCAGTTGTGTTGTTCAGAAGTCTGGTGGATACACAGCTGATAGTCCTACTGAATAGACTGTTAGAATTTGTATTATGGCAAGAAAAAAAGCAGCTAAATAAAGAAAAACGAGTGGCCATCATTACTTTAAGAAATGAAGGTCAGTCAGTACGAAAAATTGGGAAAACTTTGAAATTGTCCCCAAGTGCATTGGCAAAAATCATCAAATGCTACAAAGAAACTGGCTCACATGAGGACCGCTCCAGGAAATGAAAACCAAGAGTCACCTCTGCTTCTGAGGATAAGTTTATCCGAGTCACCAGTCTCAGAAATCGCAAGTTAACAGCAGCTCAGATTAGAGACCAGGTCAATGCCACACAGAGCAGACACATCTCTACAACAACTGTTAAGAGGACACTTTGTGCAGCATGCCTTCATGGTAAAATAGCTGCTAGGAAACCACTGCTAAGGACAAGCAACAAGCAGAAGAGACTTGTTTGGGCTAAAGAACACAAGGAATGGACATTAGACCAGTGGAAATCTGTGCTTTGGTCTGATGAGTCCAAATTTGAGATGTTTGCTTCCAACCACCGTGTCTTTGTGCGATGCAGAAAAGGTGAGCGTATGGACTTCACATGCTTGGTTCCCACCGTGAAGCATGGAGGAGGAGGTGTGATGGTGTGGGGGTGCTTTGCTGGTGACACTGATGGGGATTTATTCAAAATTGACGGCATACTGAACCAGCATGGCTACCACAGCATCTTGCAGCAGCATGCTATTCCTTCCGGTTTGCGTTTAGTTGGACCATCATTTATTTTTCAACAGGACAATGACCCCAAACACACCTCCAGGCTGTGTAAGGGCTATTTGACCAAGAAGGAGAGTGATGGGGTGCTACGCCAAATGACCTGGCCTCCACAGTTACCAGACCTGAACCCAATTGAGATGTTTGGGGTGAGCTGGACCGCAGAGTGAAGGCAAAAGGGCCAACAAGTGCTAAGCATCTCTGGGAAAGCCTTCAAGATTGTTGGAAGCCCATTCCCGGTGACTACCTCTTGAATTCATCAAGAGAATGCCAAGAGTGTGCAAAGCAGTCAGCAAAGAAAAAGGTGGCTACTTTGAAAAACCTAGAATATAAGACATAATTTCAGTTGTTTCACACTTTTTTGTTAAGTATATAATTCCACATGTGTTAATTCATAGTTTTGATGCCTCCAGTGTGAATGTACAATTTTCATAGTCATGAAAATACAGAAAAATCTTTAAATGAGAAGGTGTGTCCAAACTTTTGGTCTGTACTGTATGTATTGGAGTTGCGATAGACGGCTGTCGGCAAAACAAGAAGCTATCTAAATCGCATGGCCGCATTCACACTTAATACTCAGCTCGGTTCAACCCTTTTTTTTAAGCTCTAGTTGTGACAAATTAGGTAATGACTATATTTATACAAAACTTTACAACTCTTTAGCTTCTAAGAGAGTTAATCACCAAGAGATGAAAGGTTACATTCATATTGATGATTGTGACATTGCCTTCTGTCTCATATCCCGTATTATGGCATTCAGGCCACACATCGTGCACATATGATTTAAAAATCAATATTTAATGAATATCAAAGTAGATGGTAAAGTATGAAGTAAATGAGATGGGTTCTATGCAGACATTTTAGTATTGCTTTATATCCATATCACATTTTCTAGCTTTACAGGGAAGATATGGCCACAAGGATGATGCTTTCCGACAGATATTTTTCATTGTTAAAAAATGTTAAAACATTTAAAGGTAGAATGACATAGATGTATGCACATGTGAATCCTATTATATTATTTAATCACAATAAATATCAATCAAATGAGATGTAATTTGTAGGGGTGCATAAATGTGCTAGACTGGGATACGACCAATTGGTAATGAAAGAGGAAACCAAAAGAAGGGGGGAAAAAAAAGGTCAAATGCATGTAGTGGAAGTTATATAAATGTTATTGCTCAAACATTTAGTTTGCAGGAATCATGAATCAAAACTAATGAGGTGCATGTCCAAGTACAAACAGATAATCTCAAATACATCAGTTGATATAGCGGTATAAGGAAAAAACTGCTGACTATATTAAGGATACGGCTATGTGTAGACGATGCAGATTTGCTGCGGATCCGCAGCGGATTTTTCCGCGCAGAAACGCTGCAGATCCGCACTGTGATTTACAGTACAATGTAAATCAATGGAAAAAAAAAGTTGTGCAGAAAAATCAGTGCGGAATTGCTGCGGATTTAAAAGAAGTAGCATGTCACTTCTTTTTTGCGCATCTGCAGCGTTTCTGGACCCCTCCATGATAGAAATCCGCAGTGGCAAAAACTGCAGAAATTCCGCACGAAATCCGCATCAATTCCACGGCAAATCTGCACAAAATCTGCATAAAATCCGTGGCAAATCCACGGCTGCCGATTCTGCCAGGAGATGTGGATTTTGTGCAGAAAATTCTGCACCACTTTTCCTATGTGTGCACATAGCCTACATGTATAAAATGGCCACTGATTGGATATAGTTCATAAACCAAAAAAGTAGTGGCCAACCCCTTTAGTGCAACATACAGTTGTTGGCCTAGGAGCTGTGCCTATAACATCAGCTCGCTCTGATCTCAGTTAAATCCTTAGATGATATGATCAAAAGCAACAGAAGCATCTAAGGAGTTGGAAAGCGGGAGGAGCTCTTTATATCAGTCCATTAGTAACTGGAATCTCTGTATATGTCTGTACAATATAGGAGTTAGTTTATCTTCACAAAGTTTTATTGAAGGAGTTAAAAAGATAATGATGACATTTTGAATAATTGAATAACGTAGACTGAGACAATTTTATTTAACCATATTTTCTTTTTTACCTAATAAATACAACATTCATAGCATGAAAGTATCCATTATTTAAGTTTAGTTAAGGTTCTAAATTTTGGGTGTACAGTACTTTGCTTACTTGCTAAACTACAATTACATTTATTAAATGGAATTTGTCGGCAGGTGTTTGATATGTAATACGAAGACCGCATGAGGTAGTGGTTACAACACAGAATTCAATTATGTGTCACTTATGAAGCTGTGTACTGTTATTTACTTATAATGAAGATTTTATCACTGGGAGAATATCATTGCTGTGACTACATGGCAAGCACTTGCTTCTTTCACTCTGCCTACTCCTGTGATAAGCAGCTCACTGTCAATAGACTATGTAAATACTGAGGCCGGTGGGAGATGATTTAGTTTTATCAGCTCTGCTACATTTCTAAATCTTTAAAACCTTTGTGTCAGAAAAGCTGCACCCAGTAAATGAAGTGATACATTGTTGGATTCAGGTTCTCTTTGCCTAGATTATGCTGTTCTCAGATGTGGTAGCTAAAACCTGCTGACAAATTCCCTTTAAATGTAAAAATGTTTGAGCTGCAGACATGTGCTTTTAATCTCTTTGAATCCCAACAGCCCTACACCTGACAGAACATCTCTTACTGATTAAGTTGAATGTACTGTGGCCGGAACTTTATAAACAATACAAGACTGAAGGTCAAGTAACATAATGTGAATGGACAATGAGATACTTACTTTTTGTGCTTATTCTACTCAGCTACAATATCCAGCAGGCAGGCATTTCCAGAATTAGAAAAATGCTGAAAAAAATTGCAAATAATAAACACACTCAAAAATAGATTTTCCTATTACCGTATATTCTCGAGTATAAGCCGACCCAAGTATAAGCCGACCCCCCCAAATTTTGCCACAAAAAACTGGGAAAACTTAATGACTCGAGTATAAGCCTAGGGTGGGAAATGCAGCAGCTACCGGTAAATGTTAAAAGTAAAAATAGATACCAATAAAAGTAAAATTAATTGAGACATCAGTAGGTTAAGTTTTTTGAATATCCATATTGAATCAGGAGCCCCATATAATGCTCCATAAAGTTCATTATGGCCCCATAAGATGCTCCATATTAAAATATGCCCCATATAATCTTGCATAAAGGTTAATAATGGCCAAACAAGATGCTCCATAGACATATTTGCCCAATATAATGCTGCGCAAATGCTGATTATGGCCCCATAATATGCTCCATAAAGATATTTGCCCCATATAGTGCTGCACAAACATTGAGTATGGCCCCATACAGACACTTGCCCCTTATAGTGCTGCACAAACATTATGGCCCCATATAGTGCTGCACAAACATTGTGGCCCCATATAGTGCTGCACAAACATTATGGCCCCATATAGTGCTGCACAAACGGTATGGCCCCTTATAATGCTGCACAAACATTATGGCCCCATATAGTGCTGCACAAACATTACGGCCCCATATAGTGCTGCACAAACGTTATGGCCCCTTATAGTACTGCACAAACATTATGGCCCCATATAGTGCTGCGCAAACATTATGGCCCCATATAGTGCTGCACAAACATTATGGCCCCATATAATGCTGCACAAACATTATGGCCCCATATAGTGCTGCACAAACATTATGGCCCCATATAGTGCTGCATAAACGTTATGGCCCCTTATAGTGCTGCACAAACATTATGGCCCCATAGATGCTCCATACAAACACTTGCCCCATTTGCTTTGATAAAAAATAAAAATCACATACTCACCTCTCCGTCGCTCAGGCCCCCGGCGCTTTCAATATTCAGGTGCTGATCGTTCCGGCGCCGCTCCATCTTCAGCACTGACGTTCAGGCTGAGGGCACACACTAACTACGTCACCGAGCCCTCTGACCTGAGCGCCACTGCTGAAGATGGAGCAGCGCCGAAACGAGGAGCAGGTGCGTATCGCGCAGCGCTCCCCCTCCCCATTATACTTACCTGCTCCTGGCACTGTGCAGTCCCTGCTTCCCCGGCGCTGCAGCTTGTTCCTGTAGTGAGCGGTCACCATTACCGCTCATTACAGTAATGAATATGCGGCTCCACCTCTATGGGAGGTGGAGCTGCATATTCATTACTGTAATGAGCGGTACCATGTGACCGCTCAGTACAGGAGGAAGCTGCTGCTGCCGGCGCCGGGGAAGCCAGAGACCTGCAGGGACCGCGCCAGTAGCAGGTAAGTATAATTAGACAGCCCCCGCTCCCCCTCACCTGCCGACCCCTGGGTATGACTCGAGTATAAGCCGAGAAGGGGACTTTCAGCCCAAAAAAGTGGGCTGAAAATCTCAGCTTATACTCGAGTATATACGGTAAGTTCTTTCAATCTACCTATTATGCAAATTATTTCTCCTACTGACTGAAGAAAACTGTCTCTCTAGCACCACCTATAGGTAGTTAATATTCAATTTATTAAAAATTCCTGATCTCCCCTGATTCTGCTTTTGTTTTCTGATTTGTTCTGCGTTGCTTCATTGCAGAGATTTTCACATCTATTGCTTTTGGAGGGCAGTATGTGAAATCTCTGGGCATTTCTATAACTGGGCATTTCTTCAGGGGTCGTGCACTTTGACCCCTCCATCTCATTCACTGTCAATCACAGCTCAGCAGCTGGTTTAGTAGTCGGTCTGCTTAGCTGTGATTGGGAGAATATGGGAGGGAGGGGTAAAAGCTCATTGTGGAGACACATGGGGTCGGCGGGCGCCCTGGTCCACTAACTGAAACCTTATGGACCAGTGATCGTCCCACTGAACACCTGCATTCCCCTTAACATTGGCATAACGCTACTCAGACACACAGGCTGAGGATAAAACAGTGTGAGAATGCTTTATTGAACCACAAGAGACAGATAACATGTAGAACAGTCGCAGCAAAATACCCCAAGATGGTGCACATTACAGAGTCTCACCCTTCTGCTGACTTTCCGGGATGATGGCAGCTATTACTTCAGAGCTTGCAGGGTTGACTACCCACCTGTGGCATGCACACGGAGAGGAAATAGCGGCAAGCTTAGGAAGGTGACAGTCTATTGAGGTATAAGGCCAGTTGACCCAAGGATTACAACCTGGCTTCCCCAAACATCTCCATGGAGCCAATCAACCAGCGGGTCCCAATCCTGGCTTACTCCAAACGTATCCATGGCTCGGCAGTGGTCAATGGAGCAGATCTGTATTCTTCTAACCAGGGCTGAGGTTCCCTAGGTTGTTTCTTGTAGAATGATAGATCCGTGTCCCTCGTGATGGAGCCACGATGCATTGACGGCAGTCCTGTAGGGTCTCCTGGATGTTTAGATGTCTTGGCAGACTCTCTGGCTGTCTCTATCTCTCTGTCTCTCAGTCTCTTTCTATAGAGGCATGCAACCTCTATTTATACTTAACTAGTGTCCTTCATTCAGTATTGACATAAAGGGTAAGAATGGAGATGAGATCAAATAGCATTACTTGATTAATTAATCTATTTGCATAGTTTTTCCTCCTCTGTTTTCAAAGTAACCAAACAATCTAGCCTACACAGTGGATAATTAGCATATCTGTAAACATCACAGAAGAAAATCCAGCAAACCACCTGCAATTCCACACTTCTTGAGCACTGGTTGCACGTGGGCAGGGTACAACATCTAATGAAGAAAGCAGAAAAATCAAGCTTACAGATGAAGTCCAAAAAAGTGCATTTTATTTTCCAAGGTACATGGATTTTTCTGCTTTCTTCATCAGTAAACATAACTAGTCATCAAGGATAAGAACACTATGTTATATGAAATGTCAGTATTGCAGGCATACACAAGCAAAAGTCTGTTTTCTTGACCAACACATAAATTCAAAAGCCAACATATAGATAAGTCTTTTTTTTCTTGGTTTGCTAAAAATAGACGTCTGGTTAATTAAGATACAATGCTGTGTCTCCATACGCATGCCTCCAGAGAAGACTCTGAAGAAACACCCAGTTGAACTACAACAAGAGATTTCACATAGTGCTCTCCAAAAACCTTAAATATGAATATCGCTGCAATAGAGTGACGCAGTGCAAAGCAGAAAAGAGTGTCCAAATCCAGGGAGCTCAGGGATTTTTACAAGGTATTTAACTCCATTTTTTTAACAAGTGACATGTTCTCTTTAAAGAGCCCTGAAGCATGACTGCTGTTTCAGAGTTTTTGCTCCTAATTAGTACAGAGCAAAGTACTGGTTGGTTTGGTAATTCTTTTTTAACCATAAAATTTTTATTTTATTAAACATTTTAGAACAAAACAGGGTCTTACAAGCATTTAGTTTCTGTATAGAATGCATGAACAGTAAACGATATAAACAATATAGACGATATAAGGCCATCAATGACCTTAATTCTACAAAGACATAAATGACAAAGACAAGACAATAAGGGGTAGAGGGAAGGGAGGAAAGAGAGAGGGGGAAAAAAAAAAAAAAGGGAAAAACCTCAGTTAAATCGATTAATCAAATCTGAACTCAGTCGCACTACAGGTCGGATCCCGCTGCATAATAATCCCACGGGGACCATATAGCCTGGAAGCGCACCACCGAGTCATTTAGTAAGGCTGTAAGGTGTTCCATCCTTCTGACATCCATGATCCGTCCAAGGAGGATCTGAAGCGAAGGGGGACTCGGCTGTCTCAGGTTTGGTAATTCTTAACCGGCTGAAGCTTCTTCTTACACAGCCTTACCTATACATTTGTACCTTGAAACATAAATATCCTAGTGAACCCTTGATGGTTTCTGTGGAGGCTGGATAACAGATAATATGATGATTATTGTATCTGTCCAGGTCCTTTATGTACCTTTTTGTACATAATTTAGCCTGACTTTCCCACTTTCCATATGGCCAACATTAGTATTGGTGTGGAGGAGACACATAGGTGGGCATTGGAGCTATTTGCACAAACCAGTCGATTTCTGTTATGAATCCTAAGATGCCCATACACAGTAGATGAAAGTTGGCCGAACCTGTCTACCATCTGATGTTCATGGCAGCCTCTGTCTTTTTCCAAGCAGATAATGGATCTGCCAGTTGGAATTTTAACACGTTATCCTTTTGATTTCTGGAGACATAGGGTGGTGTCGAATGTATCTAACAGGGGTTTTCTCCTCCTCGGCCGACAGATATCTCATGTGTATGCCTAGGCTTAGATGTCAGCTGACAGATATGTCTCTCGGCCTTCCAATATACATGCTTGACTGGGAAGAGGCGCGTAAGCCACTGCCAGAAACTTTAGGTGATGGATTACCTCCTAGAAGTCCAAATGTATCAGGTGTAGAAATTCAACATGGCCAATCCTTCTTTTCCCAGACTTCTTTTGTCAGGGTAAAGAGGGTAGTTCGCAATGCCACATGGAAGATATCAAGTCTAAACATGTAAATAGAGAAAAAGACCAGCAAATCCAAGCTAGTGTGAACAGGTGCCAACCAAAAAAGCTAAACATGGCCACAACTTGTGTTGAGCAGAGGCGGGTAACAACCACTACTACCCCTACCACGCCGCAGTATTTCTTGTAGCTGGATGTTCATTTTATTTTACTATTTCTGTCAATTCTATAGCATATGGTTACTCTCTCAATACTGCAGATCAATATGTTTGCATTGTCTCTGTGGAAACAGGAAAACCATAAACCCAGGCACAATGTAAGTAATTATTCATACAAAACAAAAAAGTCAATATTTCATAAGGTTGTAGAGTAGAATTGTTCTGACGGTCAGGATTAAGAGCTAGTATAGCTCAAAACTCGTCTACCATAACGCTAATAAGTCTTTTTAACTTTTGTTTTTTCATGTTTTAATATACAAATAAACGTGATGGTTTAATGAACCTTGCGGTTGCCAGATTTTCTCTTTTTTTTTTCTTCCTTGTTCCGTCATCTTCACTGATTATTTACAATCTGTGTTTTCATAGCAATAAACATTGCAATGAAATTCTACTAAACAATCTTATATGGTCAAGTTATTTATTTTTTTTAATCAAATAATTTTTATTGAAGAAAATGAAGTGTTATTTTTTAATAATTTCAGTAACTTGGTCAATCACTCTATGTAAGTCCTTAAAGTGAACCTGTCACCTGAATTTGCCGGGACCGGTTTTCGGTCATATGGGCGGAGTTTTCGGGTGTTTGATTCACCCTTTCCTTACCCGCTGGCTGCATGCTCGCTGCAATATTGGATTGAAGTTCATTCTATGTCCTCCGTAGTACACGCCTGCGCAAGGCAATCTTTAAAATTTAAAAACCTGATCATCTGTATAGTACCTGTATAAGCAGGGTCCAGAGAGAAAAAATATACATGTGGACATGCAGGATGGAACAGCTACAATGCAAATGACCCACATAGGAGTGGTGGACTCTCCAGTCTTGTAGAAACAAGAGAACAATTATAGAACCAAAAACACATGGGCTACTTGCATAGTGAACAAGTCTGTAGGAACCTGTTCACACCACCAAAGAACTTGAAGACACAAAAACACACAGAGAGGTCAAAAATACTCTGTTGTAAAAAAGTCACAGTAAATAAGCAAGTGCTAGTCAAAAACTGAAAAAAATACAGGGTATTTAGTTAATACGTTTTTTTGCAAAAAAATGTATTTTTTTTTCCATTTTCTGGGGTGCCCATACTTATGCACCTGTCAAATTTTGTTTGAATGCAGATTGCACATTTTCTGTTAGTACAATAAACCTCATTTCAAGGCAGAAACATTACTGTGTCCAACAGTTATTAGATATATGAAACTGAAATAGCTGTTACAAAAAAAAAACAATTTTTATAAAACATTAAGCTTAAGATTAATAGGGGTTCCCAAACTTTTTCATATAACTGTATTTTAAGAAGTAATTAAAAAGTAAAACATGAAATTAATTGCATGGTGTAGACCAAGAATAGTCAACAAACAGAGGCACCACAGCTGCACACTGATGATACAAATGGTGAAAAAATGATGCACGGGAACATAAAAAGTATTGATAGCAATAAATGCATAAAGTGTCAGAAAAAATAGGTGGAGGTGTGATTACTTAAAATACCAGGGGGAACCAACACATAAACGTTGAGGTTATAAGTTAACCTAAATAAAGACTGTACAGAGCATAATTTACCTGGGAACTGTGGTGCCACCACCCCAATGCGCGTTTTGGCTACAGTGCCTTCTGGGGGATCACTGTTAACTGACAGGTACATTTGTATAGCACAGATGAGTGTGTGGGCAGCACCTTGGAACAGTTGAGCCGTGTTGGCAGGGAGGGATCTCCGCCTAACAGATCCTAGTCTGTAGACATCACATGTGCGTTTGTTGGGTAAAGCACTTTACAAAAACTACGGTAGAACCCAGTGTTTGCAAAGCTTGTGCTTTACAGGTGTCTTACTGTACATGGTATCCGTGTCTGCTCAAAATCCATACTCAGACAGTGAACTTACTACCTATGCTTAGGCAGCATGTGGATTTCTAAGCCAGCCTTAAAAGGCTTAGTAGCATCACATCCGAGGTGCACAGTGGGTTAACGTGACGGGCACAAGATCAGAGAGAGACCACTGTCATTGAAAGATGTGTGGAGCCAGGAGAGGTGAGTAACAATAGCCCACGAGTCCAAGTGTATTCAATCTCCACCCACACTGACAGCTGCAGCTTGTACTGAGCAATGTGAGATCTCCGCAGAAGAAGGAACATTGAAGAGCTGTCAATCAGGCTAGACGGGAAGAGATTGAGCTATACTTTCACACATTGCACAGCAATTCTGACATGGTTTTTCAAGTAAGAGCACCAGCCTCATTGGATTTAACAGATTAGTGTATTCTGTTTGTGTTGTGAAATATGGTGAGAAATCCACTTTAATAAAATATATTTTACTGTACAGGTTTGTTTTCATCCACATGTTTCTTCTTCCCTTGAATACTTTATGCTCATGTAGAATGATGGCAAATATTATCACGGTAAACAGCTATAACAACATTTTGGATAATGCATTCACATATTTACTTTAGCTCTGCTCCAAAAAATGTTTCACAACATGCAAAGAATTCTGCAAAATCTGGTTTCAGTGGATCAGCTTTTGATTTTTGCCAGTCAAACTTTCACTCGTGCTAAGTGTCACATTGAGGGTCTAAGGGACAAGCAGATGTCTCACTAACTATTCGGCATCTGCTCATGTACACTTGTTTCAGATGAGAACATTTTAGCTGACCCTGAAATACAATTTCACCTTGGAAGCCTCTTTACTGAATGTAATGGGAAATGAGATAATTAATTCCCTTGTATAATGTTACTTTAATTTCATTTGGCCATGGAATCTTTTGGTTAATAATTAGAGGTCTGGTGGGAATGTAAGATATTCTATTGTCCAAAGTGCCGTATTTTGTCCATGTAGTGCTGCAAGGATCCCATATAAAGTTTTAAGCACTAGCAACATTGTCAGACTTTGTTTTTTTTTTCAAATACAATCATATTGTTCTATCCTTTTCCTATACAGCCATTATATTGCTATATATTCCCCCAGTTTCATACGTTGTGACAGTCATACATAGTGCCTCATTCAGCCCAGTAATGAAACCTGTAAATAAAATATAGCCACTACTGATAAATATAAATGCAATTGTATTGAATATAAATATTTATAGTAAAAAATACACAGAAAAAGTAATAAAAACCTATTTGGAGCTACACAGAAAATTGTTAGGAGCATTACATCAGATATGTGGACACATCTCTAGGCAGGTCAGTGATACATCATATTGTGGTAAGCATAGCAGAAAAAAAGTGCTCAGCATAGAGTGAATTATAGCCAGGGTATCTAATTAGTGTGAACGGTGTATAATATGGCATCCCAAACAAAACCAGTAAAGAAGCCAGGAAATACACCAAAAGGGAAAGAATAATGTTGAAGAAAATATTTCACAAACATGGTTAATTCTGTCCAAAAATGAGCCCTCACTCCGATGTACGTTTCACCTGAGCTTTCTCTAGGAGGGGAGGCTTCAGAAAGCTCATGCGAAACGCATGTCAGAGTGGGGGCTCCTCTATTGCGTAGGTTTAACCATGTTTGTGATAAAATATAACCACTACTAATAAATTTGAATGTAATTTTATTGAAAATAAGTGTATAACTATATATACTTATATTCAGTGAAATTACATTTATAGTTATCAGTAGTTGGTATATTTTATTTATAGGTGTAATTGCTTTATATTTTTTCTAGGTTAGTAATGTCAGCCTGCAAAGTGTCATATTGTCCCCACGTATTGGTCCAGATTGTGTTAAAAAAAAAAACCATTTACATAGTTTCAATAGGAAGCAAATAGATTAATGGCTGCACTCAAAATTAATCTGCGCTAGAGCAAGGAAATGTGCGATACATGAAATGGGAATAGCATAATGGCTTGTGAAATATGTGAAAAAACACATGAGATTCTTAGCACAAGATTTGGCCAAAAGTTGTGAGCCCATCCACCAAACGTCAAGGTAATCTCAGAACGGATGGGTACCTGAGCTGACTGCCTAGTGTGAACACTTACCTATGGCTAATAACATGGTAAAGCCTGCTTATATAGGAAGCTCAGAACCAACTGTGTTAGGATGTAATATATATAGTTACTATGTACTATTTTTTCTGACTTGAACGCCCCGCCCTTCACCATGCTGTGATTTTAATTACATCCTAACACAGATGGTTCTGAGCTTCCTATATAAGCAGGCTTTACCACGTTATTAGCCATAGGTAAGTGTTCACACTAGGCAGTCAGCTCAGTTACCCATCTGTTCTGAGATTACCTTGACGATTGTTGGATGGGCTCACAACTTTTGGCCAAATCTTGTGCTAAGAATCTCATGTGTTTTTTCATATATTTCACAAGCCATTATGCTATTCCCATTTCATGTATCGCACATTTCCTCGCTCTAGCACAGATTAATTTTGAGTGCAGCCATTAATCTATTTTCAATAGGAAGGTGTAAAATGCTATAGAAAATAATTACAAAACAAATTCTACAAGTCCCTTGTATTGGTGATTAGTGGGGGTCCTACTGGTGGGACCCACAACAGCTCAATTATGTTCACATACTGTTTGCCCTCTGCATTTATATGTAATGTCACAGCTTCGCTCCTGCTAAATGCATCTACAGGCTCCTAATGGGACCAATATTTAACAAAAGAGTAATGTTTTGTCATACATTAGAATTGTATATTTCCTTTTTGTCAACTGTATTGAAAATAATGTCATCTTTAGCGTTTTCGGTACAAAGGCATCCCCCAAAATGGTTAAGACTTTTTTTTTTAATGGGGGCCATGTGGGAATGTGTTCCTCTAGAACAGCATATGTCAGAAGTATTGGTCAGGATCATTTTGCGATATCAATGTGCTCTATAAATGAAAAGATACTTGTAGCTCTCTTTATTTCTATGCTTAAGGAAGCTATAGAAAATCCATGGATTACCGGTATATTCCTATTCTCACAGTAGGCCGACATGAAGGCAGAAAAAAGTTAAAAAGATATGGACATCTCTGGGATTTTTTCTCCAACTTAAATTAAGATTTTTGGCACCTAATTTTAGAGCAGCATAATGTACTGTAGGTACAGAGACCCTGATTCCATGCATGTATCACTTAGTGGGCTGCTTAATGTAGGTTTGATAAAATTGCTGTTTTATCAGCACGAGATGATAACTATAGGACTAGGAAACTTGCTGCCATGTAGTTCTCCATATTCATTAGCTGTATAGCCCTGGTCCCACCACTTATTAGCATCTTTCTGCCTATGCACAGTGTGCACAGAAAGCTACCAATCAGTGGTGTGGGAGGAGATATACAGAGCTCAGCATTCATTGAACTATTAGATCTCCATCAAACAAAATTATGATTTTATGAAAATTACATCAAACAGCCCAGTAAGTGATACATTGCTGGAACCGGGGTCTCTGCCCCTATATCATGCTGATCTCAGATAGGGTGGTAAAAACCTGGTGGCAGATTCCCTTGAAATACATATATTTGGGTATGAAACATTTTTTGCACTAAAGGTACCTTCACACTCAGCGACGCTGCAGTGATACCGACAACGATCCGGATCGCTGCAGCATCGCTGTTTGGTCGCTGGAGAGCTGTCACACAGACCGTTCTCCAGCGACCAACGATGCCGGTAACCAGGGTAAATATCGGGTTACTAAGCACAGGGCCGCGCTTAGTAACTCGATGTTTACCCTGGTTACCATCGTAAAAGTAAAAAAACCAAACACTACATACTTACCTTCTGCTGTCTGTCCTCGGCGCTGTGCTTTCCTGCACTGGCTGTAAGCACAGCGGCCGGAAAGCAGAGCGGTGACGTCACTCCTGTGCTTTCCGGCCGCTGTGCTCACAGCCAGTACAGAGAAGCACAGTGCCGGGGACAGACAGCGGAAGGTAAGTATGTAGTGTTTGTTTTTTTTTACTTTTACGATGGTAACCAGGGTAAACATCGGGTTACTAAGCGCGGCCCTGCGCTTAGTAACCCGATGTTTACCCTGGTTACCAGTGAAGACATCGCTGAATCGGCGTCACACACACCGATTCAGCGATGTCTGCAGGGAGTCCAGCGACTAAATAAAGTCCTGGCCTTTCTGCTCCGACCAACGATTGCACAGCAGGATCCTGATCGCTGCTGCCTGTCAAACACAACGATATCGCTATCCAGGACGCTGCAACGTCACGGATCGCTAGCGATATCGTTCAGTGTGACGGTACCTTTAGGTTTCTTTAAAACGTTTACTGTCTGTAGAATTAGTTGGCTAAGAACCTGGCAGTCAGCTCATTCTGTCAGAAAGTTTTCAGCTTTTTTTTTTCGGATAAGTTCCCACTGTGCATATGCTGTGGTTTTTCTGCTGTGCATATTCATGCAGACTAGCCACAGCGTATACTACAGCTCAAGCAAAATGGATGAGATTTCTATAAAGCTGAAGCCCACTGTGCTTTTTTTATTTTGGAGAAATTGAACTGCAATGTGATTTTTGAAAGTTTTATTTGCTGATAATTTATTTGTTGAAATATTCATGTGTTTCCATAGCAGAAAAGCAGTAAAAATTCATGTAATCCGCTGATAACAAAGTTTCCAAAACAAATAAGTTTGTTTAAAACTTGACCTACCGAACTGAGACAAATGAAGTGAAAAAATGTCCTAAAAATTCATGTAAAAAAGCAATAGAAATGTATTAAAAAAAGCAAGTGACTTACATTTGCTAAATGGTTCAGACGGACTGCTTAAAATCTGAAGCATTAAATACGCACCATGGGAACTTACCTGTCTTTTTTTCTTTTATTAAGCTTCTCTCTGCTGATTTATGATCACATGAACATTCAGCTCTCCTTTGATTTGGTAATAAATCAGCAGCTCAGAAAAAGACAGATAATAGAGTTACAGGTCCTTCTCAAAAAATTAGCATATAGTGTTAAATTTCATTATTTACCATAATGTAATGATTACAATTAAACTTTCATATATTATAGATTCATTATCCACCAACTGAAATTTGTCAGGTCTTTTATTGTTTTAATACTGATGATTTTGGCATACAACTCCTGATAACCCAAAAAACCTGTCTCAATAAATTAGCATATTTCACCCATCCAATCAAATAAAAGTGTTTTTTAATAACAAACAAAAAAACCAACAAATAATAATGTTCAGTTATGCACTCAATACTTGGTCGGGAATCCTTTGGCAGAAATGACTGCTTCAATGCGGCGTGGCATGGAGGCAATCAGCCTGTGACACTGCTGAGATGTTATGGAGGCCCAGGATGCTTCAATAGCGGCCTTAAGCTTATCCAGAGTGTTGGGTCTTGCGTCTCTCAACTTTCTCTTCACAATATCCCACAGATTCTCTATGGGGTTCAGGTCAGGAGAGTTGGCAGGCCAATTGAGCACAGTAATACCATGGTCAGTAAACCATTTACCAGTGGTTTTGGCACTGTGAGCAGGTGCCAGGTCGTGCTGAAAAATGAAATCTTCATCTCCATAAAGCATTTCAGCCGATGGAAGCATGAAGTGCTCCAAAATCTCCTGATAGCTAGCTGCATTGACCCTGCCCTTGATGAAACACAGTGGACCAACACCAGCAGCTGACATAGCACCCCACACCATCACTGACTGTGGGTACTTGACACTGGACTTCAGGCATTTTGGCATTTCCTTCTCCCCAGTCTTCCTCCAGACTCTGGCACCTTGATTTCCGAATGACATGCAAAATTTGCTTTAATCAGAAAAAAGTACTTGGGACCACTTAGCAACAGTCCAGTGCTGCTTCTCTGTAGCTCAAAAGTGGCTTTACCTGGGGAATGCGGCACCTGTAGCCCATTTCCTGCACACGCCTGTGCACGGTGGCTCTGGATGTTTCCACACCAGACTCAGTCCACTGCTTCCTCAGGTTCCCCAAGGTCTGGAATCGGTCCTTCTCCACAATCTTCCTCAGGGTCCGGTCTCCTCTTCTCGTTGTACAGCGTTTTCTGCCACATTGTTTCCTTCCAACAGACTTACCGTTGAGGTGCCTTGATACAGCACTCTGGGAACAGCCTATTTGTTGAGAAATTTCTTTCTGGGTCTTACCCTCTTGCTTGAGGGTGTCAATGATGGCCTTCTTGACATCTGTCAGGTCGCTAGTCTTACCCATGATGGGGGTTTTGAGTAATGAACCAGGCAGGGAGTTTATAAAAGCCTCAGGTATCTTTTGCATGTGTTTAGAGTTAATTAGTTGATTCAGAAGATTAGGGTAATAGGTCGTTTAGAGAACCTTTTCTTGATATGCTAATTTATTGAGACAGGTTTTTTGGGTTATCAGGAGTTGTATGCCAAAATCATCAGTATTAAAACAATAAAAGACCTGACAAATTTCAGTTGGTGGATAATGAATCTTTAATATATGAAAGTTTAATTGTAATCATTACATTATGGTAAATAATGAAATTTAACACTATATGCTAATTTTTTGAGAAGGACCTGTATAACCTCCCTGTCAGGCTGATTCTTAGATCAACAGCAATTTGCAAAAAAAAAAAAAACAGCCTTCAAAGCCAAAAGGTGCAACATTTTTAACAAAACCCAATTGCAAAAATAATTTTTAGCCCCAAATACATGCATTTAAATAAAGGCGGAAAAACAGTGATGTGTATCCTGTAAGTCCACGCTAGAGTTTATAAGCCGAGGTCCAGCTAATCACGGGAATCTCCAGCATACAATTACGGTGATGGCTGTTACTGTAATTGTTATTTTCAGACTGTGCTGATTGATCAGTGCTATGATATTCATGCAGAACACCCTCTGAAGGAACGTTCATAAAGGCAAGAGTCACTTACAGTAATCACTCAGCTCTATTATACAAATTGAGTCCATGCCTCTCAGAGCATCGAAACCGGCCCCGAATCTCAGGAGTTGGAGAGGAGAATTATAAACTGTGATTGGAAGGAGTTCACACTGCTGTTTCAGATGGAAAGCCGGCTATTATGTAACCACATTGACTTCTGCTGCTGGAGACCGTTACTACATGCACATCAGGTCTGGATCTTTTCAGACTTTAGGATTGCTTTTGATTTTTCTTGGCAGTCGTAAAAGAACAATTAAATGTAGACAATAAAAACTTACTGGTTATAAAATTACCATTTTATACTGCTCTTCTCTGACTCTGTCTTGGTCTATATGTAGATAACTAGATGGTAGCCCGATTCTAACGCATCAGGTATTCTAGAATTATGTATGTAGTTTATTTATGAAGTTTTCAGAATAATACAATTTAAACATAGGATTCGGCCAGCCGGGCGCGACCAATTAGGGTGGTTCAAATTCCGTGCCAATTCGCGGCCGGACTGCGCCTGTCGCTGATTGTTCGCGGCCGGCCGGGCGTGACCAATAAGTGAAACCAGTGCCGGCTCCAGGTTTTTGAGGGCTCGGGCGAGAGAGTCTCAGTGGGCCCCCCTCTTTAACACATACCACGATTCATGATGCACAGATACAGCAGAGAAATATACCACAGCCAAGTAGCGTATAACACAGCCCACATAGCATATAACACAGCCCACGTAGCATATAGCACAGGCCACGTAGTATATAGCACAGGCCACGTAGTATATAACACAGCCCACGTAGCATATAGCACAGCCCACGTAGCATATAGCACAGCCCACGTAGCATATAGCACAGCCACGTAGCACATAACAGCCACGTAGCATATAGCACAGCCACGTAGTATATAGCACAGCCATGTAGTAAATAGCACAGGGGGATACCCACTAAATTAAAACATAACCTTTAATAAATATAAATAAAAAACTCGGATCCTAACACAACACATATATAAACAAGACACACGTGCTCAGGTGAACCAGTGCTCGAGATAAAAAAAATTGGATCAGTCTTACAAATTTAAACAGACACATGGAGAAAATCCCTCAAGTTCCATGAGGGTGGTGGTTCCAAATGCTATGGGCCAAGGGTAGGGAAAGATACACTGCCACTGTCTTCCCTGTGAACCCTTTGAAGAGCGCCTGTCCTGACAAGGACAGGCCCCGAGTGAGTCCTGCTATGGGAACCCACCAACCAAAATGTAGCCCTAAATGTCTCTCTTCTCCCTACGCGTTTCAACTCCAATGGGGGAGCATCATCAGGGGAGTTATGCAATTAAGGAGATGGCAATGGGTCCCCTCAATAGTCCAAGGCAGGACAGTCCATAGAAGTCCATACAAGTCCGTATGAGCCCGTATCAGATGGGTCCAGCAGTGGCTGGAAAATCCCAAAGAGGTCAAGAATGCTTGCTGTGTCTGCAGCTTAGGTAAGACTTAAGGAGACTTACCTAAGCTGCAGACACAGCAAGCATTTTTGACCTCTTTGGGATTTTCCAGCCACTGCTGGACCCATCTGATACGGGCTCACACGGACTTGTATGGACTTCTATGGACTGTCCTGCCTTGGACTATTGAGGGGACCCATTGGCATCTCCTTAATTGCATAACTCCCCTGATGATGCTCCCCCATTGGAGTTGAAACGCGTAGGGAGAAGAGAGACATTTAGGGCTACATTTTGGTTGGTGGGTTCCCATAGCAGGGCTCACTTGGGGCCTGTCCTTGTCAGGACAGGAGTGTTGTGAATTCTGTTGTCGGGCTCCCTCCTGTGGTCATGAATGGTACTTCGGCTGGTTCTGTCCATGGACTTTCTCTGGTGGCTGTGGGTGTTTCTGAGTTTCCTTCCACAGGTGACGAGGTTAATTCGTTAGCTGGCTGCTCTATTTAACTCCACTTGGATCTTTGCTCCATGCCACCTGTCTATGTTCCAGTATTGGTCTAGTTCACTCCTGGATCGTTCTTGTGACCTGTCTTCCCAGCAGAAGCTAAGTGACTGCTTGTTTTTCTCTGGTTTGCTATTTTTCTATCCAGCTTGCTATTTTGATTGTTGTCTTGCTTGCTGGAAGCTCTGGGACGCAGAGGGAGCGCCTCCGCACCGTGAGTCGGTGCGGAGGGTCTTTTTGCGCCCTCTGCATGGTCTTTTTGTAGGTTTTTGTGCTGACCGCAAAGCTACCTTTCCTATCCTCAGTCTGTTCAGTAAGTCGGGCCTCACTTTGCTTAATCTATTTCATCTCTGTGTTTGTATTTTCATCTTTACTCACAGTCATTATATGTGGGAGCTGCCTTTTCCTTTGGGGAATTTCTCTGAGGCAAGGTAGGCTTTATTTTTCTATCTTTAGGGCTAGCTAGTTCCTTAGGCTGTGCCGAGTTGCATAGGGAGCGTTAGGAGCAATCCACGGCTATTTCTAGTGTGGTTGATAGGATTAGGGATTGCGGTCAGCAGAGTTCCCACGTCCCAGAGCTCGTCCTATATTATCAGTAACTATCAGGTCATTCCGTGTGCTCTTAACCACCAGGTCCATTATTGTCCTGACCACCAGGTCATAACAGTACAGGTGGCCCAAAGTACTAATGCATCTCAATAGAGGGATAAGAGAAGTTCTGAGACCATTTTTTTTTCTTTGCGGTGTGTTTTGTCTCTCTTTTCCCCTTTACATCTGGGTGGTTCAGAACACAGGTGTAGACATGGACATTCAAGGTCTGTCCTCTTTGATGGATAATCTCACTATAAGTGTACAAAACATTCAAGATTTTGTGGTTCAGAATCCGATGTCAGAGCCTAAAATTCCAATTCCTGATTTGTTTTTTGGTGATAGATCTAAGTTCTTGAATTTCAAAAATAATTGTAAATTGTTTCTTGCCTTGAAACCTCGCTCCTCAGGTGACCCTGTTCAACAAGTAAAGATCATTATTTCTTTGTTACGTGGTGACCCTCAAGACTGGGCATTTTCCCTTGCGCCAGGAGATCCGGCATTGCGTGATGTTGATGCGTTTTTCCTGGCGCTTGGATTGCTTTATGACGAACCTAATTCAGTGGATCAGGCAGAGAAAATCTTGCTGGCTCTGTGTCAGGGTCAGGATGAAGAGGAGATTTATTGTCAGAAGTTTAGAAAGTGGTCTGTGCTCACTCAGTGGAATGAATGTGCCCTGGCAGCAATCTTCAGAAAGGGTCTCTCTGAAGCCCTTAAGGATGTCATGGTGGGATTTCCCATGCATGCTGGTCTGAATGAGTCTATGTCTTTGGCCATTCAGATCGATCGACGCTTGCGTGAGCGTAAAGCTGTGCACCATTTGGCGGTACTATCTGAGCATGGGACTGAGCCTATGCAATGTGATAGGACTTTGACCAGAGCTGAACGGCAAGAACACAGACGTCGGAATGGGCTATGTTTTTACTGTGGTGATTCCACTCATGCTATCTCCGATTGTCCTAAGCGCACTAAGCGGTTCGCTAGGTCTGACACCATTGGTACGGTACAGTCTAAATTTCTGTTGTCCGTTACTCTGATTTATTCTTTGTCATCCTATTCTGTTATGGCATTTGTGGATTCAGGCGCTGCCCTGAATTTGATGGACTTGGAGTATGCTAGGCGCTGTGGTTTTTTCTTGGAGCCCTTGCAGTATCCTATTCCATTGAGAGGAATTGATGCTACGCCTTTGGCCAAGAATAAGCCTCAGTACTGGACCCAGTTGACCATGTGCCTGGCTCCTGCACATCAGGAGGATATCCGCTTTCTGGTGTTGCATAATCTGCATGATGTGGTCGTTTTGGGGTTGCCATGGCTACAGGTTCATAATCCAGTATTGGACTGGAAATCTATGTCTGTGTCCAGCTGGGGTTGCCAGGGGGTACATGGTGATGTTCCATTTTTGTCTATTTCGTCTTCCACTCCTTCTGAAGTTCCAGAGTTTTTGTCGGATTATCGGGATGTATTTGATGAGCCCAAAGCCAGTGCCCTACCTCCTCATAGGGATTGCGATTGTGCAATTAATTTGATTCCCGGTAGTAAGTTTCCTAAGGGCCGATTGTTCAATTTATCTGTGCCAGAACACGCCGCTATGCGGAGTTATATAAAGGAATCCTTGGAGAAAGGCCATATTCGCCCGTCGTCATCACCGTTAGGAGCAGGGTTCTTTTTTGTGGCCAAGAAGGATGGTTCTTTGAGACCTTGTATTGATTACCGCCTTCTCAATAAAATTACAGTCAAATTTCAGTATCCTTTGCCGTTGCTGTCTGATTTGTTTGCTCGTATTAAAGGGGCTAGTTGGTTCACCAAGATAGATCTTCGAGGGGCGTATAATCTTGTGCGTATTAAACAAGGCGATGAATGGAAAACAGCATTTAATACGCCCGAGGGCCATTTTGAGTACCTGGTTATGCCATTCGGGCTTTCCAATGCTCCATCAGTATTTCAGTCCTTTATGCATGACATCTTCCGAGAGTACCTGGATAAATTCCTGATTGTGTATTTGGATGATATTTTGGTCTTTTCGGATGATTGGGAATCTCATGTGAAGCAGGTCAGAATGGTGTTCCAGGTCCTTCGTGCGAATTCCTTGTTTGTGAAGGGGTCAAAGTGTCTCTTTGGAGTTCAGAAGGTTTCATTTTTGGGGTTGATTTTTTCCCCTTCTACTATCGAGATGGACCCTGTTAAAGTCCAGGCCATTTACGATTGGACTCAGCCGACATCTGTGAAGAGCCTGCAAAAGTTCCTGGGCTTTGCTAATTTTTATCGGCGCTTCATCGCTAATTTTTCTAGTGTTGCTAAACCGTTGACTGATTTGACCAATAAGGGTGCTGATGTGGTCAATTGGTTTTCTGCAGCTGTAGAGGCTTTTCAGGAGTTGAAGCGTCGTTTTTCTTCTGCCCCTGTGTTGTGCCAGCCAGATGTTTCGCTCCCGTTTCAGGTTGAGGTTGATGCTTCTGAGATTGGAGCTGGGGCTGTTTTGTCGCAGAGAAGTTCTGATTGCTCGGTGATGAAGCCATGAGCTTTCTTTTCTAGAAAGTTTTCGCCTGCTGAGCGCAATTATGATGTTGGTAATCGAGAGTTGTTGGCCATGAAGTGGGCATTCGAGGAGTGGCGTCATTGGCTTGAAGGAGCCAAGCATCGCGTGGTGGTCTTGACAGATCACAAGAATTTGACTTATCTTGAGTCTGCCAAACGGTTGAATCCGAGACAGGCTCGATGGTCGTTATTTTTCTCCCGTTTTGATTTTGTGGTTTCGTACCTTCCGGGCTCTAAGAATGTGAAGGCTGATGCCCTGTCAAGGAGTTTTGTGCCCGACTCTCCGGGTGTTCCTGAGCCGGCGGGTATTCTCAAAGAGGGGGTAATTTTGTCTGCCATCTCCCCTGATTTGCGGCGGGTGCTGCAAAAATTTCAGGCTGATAGACCTGACCGTTGCCCAGCAGAGAAACTGTTTGTCCCTGATAGATGGACTAGTAGAGTTATCTCTGAGATTCATTGTTCAGTGTTGGCTGGGCATCCTGGAATCTTTGGTACCAGAGATTTGGTGGCTAGATCCTTTTGGTGGCCGTCTTTGTCACGGGATGTGCGTTCTTTTGTGCAGTCCTGTGGGACTTGTGCTCGGGCTAAGCCCTGCTGTTCTCGTGCCAGTGGGTTGCTTTTGCCCTTGCCGGTCCCGAAGAGGCCCTGGACGCATATGTCTATGGATTTTATTTCGGATCTCCCCGTCTCTCGAAAGATGTCGGTCATTTGGGTGGTTTGTGATCGCTTTTCTAAGATGGTCCATTTGGTACCTTTGTCTAAGTTGCCTTCCTCCTCTGATTTGGTGCCATTATTTTTCCAGCATGTGGTTCGTTTACATGGTATCCCGGAGAACATCGTTTCTGACAGAGGTTCCCAGTTTGTTTCGAGGTTTTGGCGATCTTTTTGTGCTAGGATGGGCATTGATTTGTCTTTTTCCTCGGCTTTTCATCCTCAGACAAATGGCCAAACCGAACGAACTAATCAGACTTTGGAAACATATCTGAGATGCTTTGTTTCTGCTGATCAGGATGATTGGGTGTCCTTTTTGCCGTTGGCTGAGTTCGCCCTTAATAATCGGGCCAGCTCGGCTACTTTGGTTTCGCAGTTTTTCTGCAATTCTAGTTTCCATCCGCGTTTCTCTTCAGGGCAGGTTGAGTCTTCGGACTGTCCTGGTGTAGATACTGTGGTGGATAGGTTGCAGCAGATTTGGACTCATGTGGTGGACAATTTGACATTGTCCCAGGAGAAGGCTCAACGTTTCCCTAACCGCCGGCGTTGTGTGGGTCCCCGACTTCGTGTTGGGGATTTGGTTTGGTTGTCGTCTCGTTATGTTCCTATGAAGGTTTCCTCTCCTAAGTTTAAGCCTCGTTTCATTGGTCCGTATAAGATTTCTGAGGTTATCAATCCTGTGTCATTTCGTTTGGCCCTTCCTGCTTCTTTTGCCATCCATAATGTGTTCCATAGGTCGTTGTTGCGGAGATACGTGGCGCCTGTGGTTCCATCCGTTGATCCTCCTGCCCCGTTGTTGGTTGAGGGGGAGTTGGAGTATGTGGTGGAGAAGATTTTGGATTCTCGTATTTCGAGACGGAAACTCCAGTACCTGGTCAAGTGGAAGGGTTATGGTCAGGAAGATAATTCCTGGGTTTTTGCCTCTGATGTTCATGCTGCCGATCTGGTTCGTGCCTTTCATTTGGCTCGTCCTGGTCGGCCTGGGGGCTCTAGTGAGGGTTCGGTGACCCCTCCTCAAGGGGGGGTACTGTTGTGAATTCTGTTGTCGGGCTCCCTCCTGTGGTCATGAATGGTACTTCGGCTGGTTCTGTCCATGGACTTTCTCTGGTGGCTGTGGGTGTTTCTGAGTTTCCTTCCACAGGTGACGAGGTTAATTCGTTAGCTGGCTGCTCTATTTAACTCCACTTGGATCTTTGCTCCATGCCACCTGTCTATGTTCCAGTATTGGTCTAGTTCACTCCTGGATCGTTCTTGTGACCTGTCTTCCCAGCAGAAGCTAAGTGACTGCTTGTTTTTCTCTGGTTTGCTGTTTTTCTGTCCAGCTTGCTATTTTGATTGTTGTCTTGCTTGCTGGAAGCTCTGGGACGCAGAGGGAGCGCCTCCGCACCGTGAGTCGGTGCGGAGGGTCTTTTTGCGCCCTCTGCATGGTCTTTTTATAGGTTTTTGTGCTGACTGCAAAGCTACCTTTCCTATCCTCAGTCTGTTCAGTAAGTCGGGCCTCACTTTGCTTAATCTATTTCATCTCTGTGTTTGTATTTTCATCTTTACTCACAGTCATTATATGTGGGGGGCTGCCTTTTCCTTTGGGGAATTTCTCTGAGGCAAGGTAGGCTTTATTTTTCCATCTTTAGGGCTAGCTAGTTCCTTAGGCTGTGCCGAGTTGCATAGGGAGCGTTAGGAGCAATCCACGGCTATTTCTAGTGTGGTTGATAGGATTAGGGATTGCGGTCAGCAGAGTTCCCACGTCCCAGAGCTCGTCCTATATTATCAGTAACTATCAGGTCATTCCGTGTGCTCTTAACCACCAGGTCCATTATTGTCCTGACCACCAGGTTATAACACAGGAGCTCTTCAAAGGGTTCACAGGGAAGACAGTGGCAGTGTATCTTTCCCTACCCTTGGCCCATAGCATTTGGAACCACCACCCTCATGGAACTTGAGGGATTTTCTCCATGTGTCCGTTTAAATTGGTAAGACTGATCCAATTTTTTCATCTCGAGCACTGGTTCACCTGAGCACGTGTGTTTTGTTTATATATGTGTTGTGTTAGGATCCGAGTTTTTTATTTATATTTATTAAAGGTTATGTTTTAATTTAGTGGGTATCCTCCATAGCTATTCCCATATTTATCCTGAGGATATAGACAAGGCAAGTTCCTCTCTACGCCTTAGCTATTTTTGCAGTAAATAACACAGCCCACATAGAATATAGCACAGCCCACATAGTGTATAGCACAGCCCACACAGTGTATAACACTGCCCACATAGTATATAGCACAACCACATAGTATATTGCCCAGCAATGTATATTTCACAGTTACGTAGTATATAGCACAGCCCACGTAGTATACAACACAGCCACGTATATAGCACAGCTCACGTAGTATATAGCACAGCTCACGTAGTATATAGCACAGCTCACGCAGTATATAACACAGCTCACACAGTATATAACACAGCCACGTAGTATATTGCCCAGCCACGTAATATATTGCACAGACCACGTAGTATATAGCACAGAGACGCAGTATATAACACAGCTCACGCAGTATATAACACAGCCCACGTAGTATATAGCACAGCCCACGTAGTATATAGCACAGAGACGTAGTATATAACAGCCCACGCAGTATATAACACAGCCCATGTAGTATATAGCAATGTGGGGACCATATCCCTGTTAAAAAAACAAAATAAAATAAAAAATAGTTATATACTCACCTTCCATTGGCCCCCGGATTCAGGCGAGGCCTTTAGCGATGCTCCGGTCCCAAGAATGCATTACGGTCTCGCAAGATGATGACGTAGCGATCTCACGAGACCGCTACGTCATCATCTCGCGAGACTGCAATGCATGTCCCAGAGCGTCGCGAGGAGCGGGAAAAAGCGGTGGAACGCAGCCATTAACCCTGTGTGAGCGCTGACTGAAGGGGATTATGGAGGGGGCACTGACAGAGAGTAGGAAGGGGCAAATTTGCGGCCGGACTGGGCCCATTGCTGATTGGTCGCGGTCTGCTGGCCGTGACCAATCAGTGACGTGGGATTTCCATGACAAACAGACAATCTGACGGAAGTGCCCCTTAGACGTGGTTAACACTGTTCCCTTGCAGCGCTGTTGTCTAGGGTTCAAATCCCAAAAAGGACAACATCTACAAGGAGTTAGTATGTTCTCCCCGTGTTTGTGTGTGTTTCACCAGGTTCTCCTGTTTCCTACCACACTTCAAAACATACTGATAGGGAGCAGATTGTGAGCCCCAATGGTGACAAGGCTGATTGTGTTTGTAAAGTGCAGCAGAATATAATGGCGCTACACTCCCTGACTGAAGTTATGTCGCTCATCCATGTTATGTACATAAAGGCTTATAACCTGACGTTAAATTCATCCATTGGTTGTATAAATTATTCTTTTGAAAGCTGAAACCCTCCAAAATGTGGTTTAGGTTAAGAAACTAGATTAGCATCAATACAGAAATATTGATCAGATAATGGACACAGAATGGTCAGATTTTGGCAAGACAAAAGTTTTGTCGCCTGGTCATATAATGCACCCAATTCTAGTTTACATCCTCACCTGTGCTCAGTAAATGATCGGTTAATTGGTGTGTGTATAAAAAGAATCCCAGCACCCCAGACCTTCACTTGAACTGCAACTTGAGCTCTGACAACATGCCAAAAATCCACCCTGCGACCAAAGCCTGGATTACCAAGAGGCTGAAGACCAGATCCACTGCAGAGGTGGCTGGCACCTTTAATGTGTCTCGGCGTCAAGTAGAAAGAATTAAAAAAAAAGATTTGAAGAGACTGGACATGTGTTTGACAAGTCCAGGTCCGGCAGACCCCGCAAGACAACTGCTCAGGAAGAACGTTTGTTGGTTAGAAAATCCAAAGGAAGCCCGTCTTCCACTGCAGCAGAGCTCCAACAGGCCTGGTCACCTCAAGTCCCTGTGTCAACTAGAACAGTTTGAAGGAATCTGTCTCGAAATGGCCTCCATGTTCGAATCAGTGCCCAGAAGCCAGCACTAAACAGAAGGCAAATAAAAAACCTTGTGGTATTTGTAAAGTCCCACAGCCTGCTAAACAGATGGACGCTGGAAAAGTGGCAGAAGGTGGATTTCTCTGATGAATCTTCAGTAGAATTACATCACAGCTGCCGCAAATACTGCAGGAGACCTACTGTAGCCCGTATGGATCCAAAATACACCCAGAAAACAGTTAAATTTGGTGGTGGAAAGATCATGGTCTGAGGTTACATTCAGTATGGGGGGTGTGAGAAACATTTCCAAGGTGGAAGGCAGTATCAATAGCCTAAAATATCAAGAAGTATTAGCTACCTCTTATATTCTAAATCCTAAAAGGGGTCAAATTCTGCAGCAGGATGGTGCTCCATCTCATACATCCATCTCTACAACAAAGTTCCTCCAGGCAAAAAACATCAAGGTGCTCAAGGACTGGCCAGCCCAGTCACCAGTCATGAATATCATTGCGCATGTTTGGGGTAGGATGAAAGAGGAAGCTTGGAAGACAAAACCAAAGAATCTAGATGAACTCTGGGAGGCATGTAAGAATGCATTCTTTGCTATTCCTGATGACTTTATTAATAAATTGTATGAATCATTGTTGAACCGCATGGATGCAGTCCTTCAAGCTCATGGAAGTCACGCAAAATATTAAATATGACTCTAGTAGCACCACTACTTCATGCACCAATGTTATGCAATATATATTTGTATTTTAAGTTAATTATTTGTTTGAATATCACATTACTTTCTGTGGGCGACAAAACTTTTGTCTTGCCAAAATCTGACCATTCTGTGTCCATTAATTGATCAATATTTCTGCATTGATGCCAATTTATTTTCTTAATCTAAACCACATTTTGAAGGGTTTCAGCTTTCAAAACAATAATTTATATAACCAAAGGATGAATTTAACATCAGGTTATAAGCTTTTATTTACATAACATGGGTAAGCGACATAACTTCTGTCAGGAAGTGTATATAAGTGAGTAAAATAAATTGTTTATTTTTTATTTTAAGTCTGTATACTACATGGCTCTGTGCTGTATACATCGTCGCTGTGCAATATACTACGTGGCTGGGCAATATACTACGTGGCTGGGCAATATACTACGTGGCTGGGCAATATAGTACGTGACTGGGAAATATACTACGTGGCTGGGCAATATACTACGTGGCTGGGCAATATACTACGTAGCTGGGCAATATACTCCGTAGCTGGGCAATATACTACGTGGCTGGGCAATATAGTACGTGACTGGGAAATATACCTACGTGCCTGGGCAATATACTACGTGACTGGGCAATATACTACGTGGCTGGGTAATATACTACGTGACTGGGCAATATACTACGTGGACATGCATATTCTAGAATACCCGAGGCATTAGAATCGGGCCACCATCTAGTTTCATTAATGATTCTGTTCAGAGTTTTCTCCGAGTTTGGCCTGAGTTTCTCTAATTTCTCCTATTTGGCAATCCATGAAAATTGGCATCCGAATGCAGTCAAATTTTTTTTTTCATGGCTCCATAGATTTGCATTTTGACCAGACACTCAGATCAATATCAGACTGGTCTCTGGCATTTTTCACAGACTATACGGTTCATAAAAAATAAAAAAAATCACAGGTATGTGAACAGCCCTATAGACTACATTAGGCACGAATTCTATCCGTGAAAAATACAGATAGAACTCGTATGCCAAAAGTGGAAGCCAATAAAAAAACCTCGGAAGGTGATGTATTTTAATTCCATCTTATCACTAAACAACAGATCCATGAGACACTGATGCAAAGCTGAATCCAATCAGAAGCGGTCCAGTTTCCATCTGTGACTCACGGATCCTCGTGGACTTGAATGGCTGAGTCTGATCCACAAATTGGATCGAAATAGGTCCTGCTTAGAGTCTCACTGGTGTCACTCTCTGATTTATTATTTATGATTTTAACGAATGTGTGAATACATCCGTTCTAGTCTGGTTCTGAGTGCTGACCAAGAAAAAATCAGACAGCACTCGGACATGTCACAGGGATGTATGAATGTAGCCTTAGGCAAACAGGAGAAGCCAGACTCTTCTCACCATGGCATCCCATTGTTTAAAGGGAACCTGTCAGCAGGGTTGTGCACAGTAACCTACATGCACTGTCAGGTCGGTGCCGTTATACTGATTTAAATTATACCTTGGTTGATGAAATCCGTCTTGTGGTTGTTCTTTAATCTTTATTTTTAGTTTTGGATTTATTGTGGACAAGCGCACTGGATACTTTCCGGACTTGCTCACGAACTTTTTGACTAATTTTGACCCAATTGACATGACTACTCCATTGATTCATATTTGAAAAACTGAAATATGATCTTTAGGTGGTGATAATAACCAACGGAAGAATGTTCTCAGGAAGAGCATATCTTGTAACCTTGTGTATATTTACATTGTTTGTCTTCTTTTGCTTGTTGTATTAAAACCAATAAAAAGAGGATTGAAAGAAAGCAATGGTGACGGTATGCAGCCTTGTCTGACTCCTCGCTCTAGTTTGATCCATGCTGTGTCACCGTGTTCCATTTGGACTGTTGCTTCTTGGTCGATGTAAAGGTTCCTAATGAGGCTGATCAGATAGGTTCGGCACACCCATATCCTTCATGGTATTCCAAAGTTTCTGGTGATCAACACAGTCGAAGGCTTTTCTGTAGTCGATGAAGCAAAAGTAGATCTTGTTGTATGCTTTGGCCTATTAAATTATCCATCTAATATTAGCAATCTACATGATAATTTTTAGATGTCTGTTAGTCACTATAAATTCTCGCAACCACATTGCAACCCTGTTGGTAGGCGATACATGTTCTTATTTTAGGAAAGCCATTGACTGTTGTATACAACTATACATGTTGAATACACTTGGCAGCACCTTTCTAGCAAGCACGGTGAATGTATGCTCCACAATGATGCGGAGAGAGCAGTATCTGTAAAGATAGAATCCGACACGAGTGTCTTTAGTTACTTAGATGTAACTTTAGAGAAGATGCCCACGTAGAATAGTGTCTCAGCGTCATCTGTGCTTCCCACTAAGGCCCCACAACTGTAAATTAACTTAACTTTATAGCCATCAAATAGCTAATAGAAAACAAGTGCGTTTAGCAAACCATTGATTTGAATGAGGACATGCACATTGGCGCTCATTGTCCCTTCATTGCACTCCTGCGTGGCGGATATCACTGTGCCGCCATCATTCTATCAGCTGAAGGTTTCACATACACTTTAGCAGCTGCTTTATTAGCGTTACTTTATGTGAATTGTTTGGAGCGCGGTGCTTGTGAAGTCACAGCAGCTTCTGTGTGATTTCCATTATGTAGATGCTCCGAGATATATATCCAATGGAGCATATTAATTAAAGACAATGTTTTCCTACTTGTTTTCCTTCTGTCAATTTGCTGGGAAATGGCCCATGAAAGCTGATTATTTTTGGTGAGGAAGCAGAATTGTGCGATGACTTGCTCGAGCTATCTTGCTATTAAGGAAATGAATGGCATATACTCATTAATAATATTGGATACACATTTTGAATATCGCTCTCCACATCCTCATTCCCAGCCATGTCTGATAATATATTTTAGTTGCCTTCTGTTTTCTGATTCAGTCATTACACTGTACTGTATTGAACCAATATGTATCGCACATTCGCTTTTGTGCTGGAGATTTGTAATGAATATGTCATGTAATATTAATTATTCATTGCAGGAGGTTTTGTCAGTGGGGAAACATTATGATTATACTTCTACTTTGTAGCGACAATGTAACAACTTGTCAGGCTTCCATTCAGGAGAGCTTAAAGGGCTTTTCCCAGCAGAAATTAAAAGTCTATGGTCCGCCCATTTGACTGCATATTGCCAAGTTGTGACAGTGCGCAGTGTGCTCGCTGTCATGATTCCCTTGCATTCCTTGAATGAGTAGATGGTCAGTGATGACTAGTCCGCCCCGGCTTCCCTAAATTCTCTTTCATTGAGAGAAGTCATATGAGACTATTAGGTACGTGATCCGCAAGTATGCAGATCATCCACTTTCCCGGGGCATACTGTCTGCAGTTACATAGAGTGACCGTAGACTTTTCTTCTATCTTATAACCTCTTTAAAGAGTTTTTTTTTCCATCTGTGCCAGGAAGGGAATAACTGTGCCTAGGTCTTGACCTCCAGAGATATGTTTTTGAAAAGAGCTGAGCGCAGCTGCAGTACTTCTACCTGTGTAACTCCCATAGAAATGAGTGGAAAGCTGTACATGCGCATCCACCTGTCACAATTCATTTTTGGAGTTGTGACCGCTTTGGTTCTACTTTAATATAAACGTGGTTTTTACTTTTGAGCCAGCAAGGGTTAATGTCAGTTACCTTGCTGGCAGCTGCTGTGTTGCTGGTCTGCTGATATGGGTGAAGACCACTCCCTTCATTCTTTAAATAGCCACATGATGCATCAACTGACTGTTGGTAATAAAGTTTATCAGCTGCTTGAGGTCCTGATTCCGTATTTTCAGCTGTGTGCAGCTTGCAGCAGAAGCTTGAGCTAAGTTTTTAATTGTTCCTTTGCTTGTATGTTTCATGCTTGTCACTACCCCCTGTGTTGATACCATCTGCAATGGTGAGGCTAGCGTCCTTGCCGACCAGTGCACTAGCCAGGGTATAGTGAGGTGACAGCTAGAGACTAGTGTTGTGAATTCTGTTGTCGAGCTCCCTCCTGTGGTCGTGAATGGTACTTCGGCGAGTTCTGTCTATGGCCTCCCTCTGGAGGCTATGAGTGAAGCTGCGGCTTCTGAGGTTCCTTACACAGGTGACGTGGTTTATCCTTTGGTTGGCTGCTCTATTTAACTCTTCTCAGATCATTACTCCATGCCAGCTGTCAATGTTTTTGCATTTGTTCAGTTCGCTCCTGGATCTCTCTGGTGACCTGCCTTCTCCTGCAGAAGCTAAGTTCCTGATAGTCATTATTTGTTCTTTGTTTTCTTGTCCAGCTGGTTATCATGTTTTTGTCTTGCTAGCTGGAAGCTCTGGGATGCAGAGTGGTCCCTCCGCACCGTGAGTCGGTGCGGAGGTCTTTTTTGCACACTCTGCGTGGTCTTTTGTAGGTTTTTGTGCTGATCGCAAAGTTACCTTTCCTATCCTCTGTCTATTTAGTAAGTCTGGCCTCCCTTTGCTGAAACCTGTTTCATTTCTGCGTTTGTGACTTTCATCTTACTCACAGTCAATATATGTGGGGGGCTTCCTTTACCTTTGGGGAATTTCTCTGAGGCAAGGTAGGCTTTATTTTCCATCTCTAGGGCTAGATAGTTCTTAGGCTGTGACGAGGCACCTAGGTCTCGTCAGGAGCGCTCCACGGCTATTTCTAGTGTGTGTGATAGGATTAGGGCTTGCGGTCAGCAGAGTTCCCACATCCCAGAGCTCGTCCTGTATGAGGTTTAACTATCAGGTCATTCCGGGTGCTCCTAACCACCAGGTCATAACAGACTAGGCACTGGATGGCAGTGGGGGGAAGGACCCGCATAGGGCATTAGGGGAGCTTAGGGATAGGCGCAGGTTGTTGTTTAAGAGGTGCCCCATCCCTCATTTCCTATTGTAAGGGCCTTCTCCCTTTTTCCATCCTGTTGTGTGTGGCGCTGCTTGTCACAGACCCATTCTTGTGATAAACACAGGTATCTGCATTTCTCTTTAAAGCACTACTCAAGCATTTTATTTCAGCACAGGAGTGGTGCCAGCAATGTAAGTTCCCTGACCTTAGTATTTGCCACAGTCTTCCGCTTTTCCTTACGCTTCCCCAGTATTGTGCCATCATCTTGTGAATGCAACTTTTAACTGACCAGAAGTCAGCGGTAACAGTCACAAGTTCTGGCCCTCGTATACTAACATTGAGTTGTGTCTTCTGGATCGCCCAGCAAACATTTTCGAGATGCACCAAGTCACAACCTCAACCAGATTTGTGCTGATAACAGATGAAGCTGCGCTGGTAAGTATAAGACGGGGGGAGGCACTTACATTGCTGGCACCATTCTAGCTGTAAAATAAAAAACCACTGCCGTGGTGCTTTATGGATAGGTTCACATTAATACGTTGCTCTCCATTGAGTACTATGTCGGAGTTTCTGTCAGAATCACTAAAAAACTGTATTTCGACAAGAACCCTGTCCATAGTCCTGATAGAGCCATTCACTTGTCTAGTAAGTCCGTCTAGTAAATGGATTAGCGTTGGAAAAAAATTGAAATTGTTACATATTTAGATTCAAGTTCCACCACTGTAGCAGCGGCACCCTCTGAATTTTTCAGGAGAAGACAGTCACTGTACTCAGCTTTAGAGTAGAGTATGTTTTTCTTTGAAAATGGATCAGAGACCTAAATTTATCAAATTGTGATATTCTTCATTGGTTTTACATGGGACTGCTGTAAGCTTCCTGCATTATTGCATTCTGCACACAGTGTAGGACCTATCGTCTCAGTGTTGCACCCTCCCAATAGTTCCTGTATCATGACAGCTCCCGCTTATGTCTGTTTTGTCACAGTAACTGGTGCAATGACCTTCTACGGCTTTGTCTGTAATCTGCAGAAATCGATTGTATAGACCAGATCAACAAGCTTCTGCTGAAATGTCACTGAACGCCATGCTCTCATGCACGGGGCTCAGGACCTCAGTGCCTGTGCTTGGCCACTCTGTAAGCTATAATGTATCATCAATCATTGCAGTGATGCAGCAGCGGAGGGGATGCCATGGCAGAGCTACGCTTTTCGGTATTTCGGAATTGGCTCTGAGCACCTCCAATGATTACTCCTGAAGAGAAGGCTGTCACACCTGTGTAATATACGGAGTGCCAAGCTGTGCCATCTGCTGCTGCGCCCATCACATGAAACAATGCCATTGTCCTCTGTAAAGAATTGTACAACTGTAAGCCTTTTTGTGCAATGTTTTACGTTGCAATAATAATAAAAAGTGTAAATCCAGTATTACATTTATGTGGAATTGACCTTACACGATTTAAAAAAAAAATTAGGCAAACCGATTTGTAACATAGGTTAAAAAAAGACCTTGATCCATCAAGTTCAATCTTTGTCCAGACATTTTTCTTACTAAATTACCTATAACCCACAATGTTATGTGTATTGAGGAAATCGTTCAGCCCTTTTTTTTTTTTTTTTAAAGCCGTTAAAGTGTCTGCCATTTCTATGTCTTGTGGCCGGCATTCCACAGTCTGACTTCTCTAACTGTTAAAAACCCTTTCCTATTTATCTTTTTTTTATAACCATTTTAAGACAAAGACTTGAACTTGAGTCTCTTGGCCCCATTACAAAATCAGTCTTTCCCCCTATGCCTAGGTGACATTTATATGGCAAAGGGGCCTTTGAAGCCACCCAGGTACCGGGCCACAGACATGACTGCCAGCTTTATATTCTCTATATAATTATTTGTGCCACACAGTGTACCATACCTCATGGTGAATGAAGTAAGTAGTCTTAGAGAGCTGTGTGCCTTTACTTACCTTGTGAGCTGTCACGGATCCCTTCTCTGTGGTGTAACTAATTCGCCATGTGCCCGCTACCAGCAGATGACTTGGGGTTGCGCCTGAAAGGGTTAAGCTATCTCCCCACTCTCAGTCCAGCATTCAACCTCTGTCCTATGCTGTAATGGGAGCATAAATCACACACCGACCCAGGCCACACACCTGCTCATACACGCTACCACCACTCATCGAACACACGGGCGATGAGTCCCGGAAAAATTAATACTAATAATGTCTACCACTCATAAGGCTCACACACCTTAGGCTATGGATTCTTTTAGAACATTCAAGGTTCAACTTGTTAATGTTTTATACTTTAATACAAAGAAGGTTCAGTGCTTACAGTAAGAAAAGGGTATAAAAATATGATAATAAAAAGACATACCATTTATACAAAAAAGTATAAAAATAAACAAGAGAAAACTTACAGAAGTCATCTAACTGGTAGTTTGCTTTCTGCTCCCTGAGGGGGGGTGAATGGAGTTGGTGGAACACATCAGCATCTCAGGCTGCCCTCACATGTGAACAAGTTTTTAGGTATTCTGGTCTAATTTATATCTTTGGTCTTGAGGTCAGGTTTCTAGACCAGCCCCTCAGGTTAATATTATAATTGCTTGTTTTTCTATTGGACCACCGCCGTGCCCCCCAATGAATATATTATTTTCTCTTGAGATCCTTTGTGTGAAAGTTCTCACAGAGATACTATCAGGCCGTAATTAATATATCTCTTCCAAGAGCTAGGAGGTGTCAAATGTTACCTTTCTTCTTGGCTTCCAGCAGGACCCCCTGGTGAGATTGGAGACAGAAGTCTACTTGTCTCAGGAAAATACATATTAACACCTGGGTGCGACCTGCAGCTTTTCAAGACAGATGTTACATTATTACCAGTGACACAATAGATCTATACATAGTTCACTGCACACATATATATATATATATATATATATATATATATATATACATAATTGTCTAAGGGGTACTTCCATCTGTCTGTCTGTCCTTCTGTCACGGTTATTCGTTCGCTGATTGGTCTCGGCAGCTGCCAGTCATGGCTGCCGCGACCAATCAGCGACGGTCACAGTCCGATTAGTCCCTCCCCTACTCCCCTGCACTCACTGCCCGGCGCCCGCTCCGTAATCCCCTCCACTCACCGCTCACACAGGGTTAATGGCAGCGGTAACGGCCCGCGGTGTAACGCACTCCGTTACCGCTGCTATTAACCCTGTGTGTCCCCAACTATTTACTATTGATGCTGCTTACGCAGCATCAATAGTAAAAAAAAATGTCATGTTAAAAATAATAAAAAAAACAAAAACCTGCTATACTCACCCTCCGCCGCCTTTCTCGCTCCTCTCCACACTCCCGGGACCGCTCCATTTCAAGCGGCAGCTTCCGCTCCCGTCCCAGGGCTGGTGTGTGACAAGGACCTGCAGTGACGTCACGGTCGGTCATGTGACCGCGACGTCATCATAGGTCCTGCTCACACCAGCCCTGGGACGGGACCGCAAGCTGCCGCTTGCAATGCAGCGCTCCCCGGAACGTGGAGAGGAGCGAGAAATGCGGCGGAGGATAAGTATTGCAGGACTACAACGGGCTATAGGTGAGTATATGTTTTTTTTTAATTCTCTATACTACGTGGCTCTGTGCTGCGCAATATACTACGTGACTGGGCAATATACTACGTGGCTCTGCTATATACTATGTGGCTGGGCAATATACCGTACTACGTGGGCTGTGCTATATACTATGTGGCTGGGCAATACATGACTGGGCAATATACTACGTCGCTGGGCAATATACTATGTGGCTGGGTAATATACTACGTGACTGGGCAATATACTATGTGGCTGGGCAATATACTACGTGGCTGGGCAATATACTACGTGGCTGGGCAATCCACTATGTGGCTGGGCAATATACTACGTGGCTGGGCAATATACTACGTGGCTGGGCAATATAGTACGTGACTGGGCAATATACTACGTAGCTGGGCAATATACTACGTGGCTGGGCAATATACTACGTAGCTGGGCAATCCACTACGTGGCTGGGCAATATACTACGTGGCTGTGCAATATACTACGTGACTGGGCAATATACTACGTGGCTGGGCAATATACTACGTGGTTGGGCAATATACTACGTGGGCTGTGCAGTATACTACGTGGACATGCATATTCTAGAATACCCGATGCGTTAGAATCGGGCCACCATCTAGTGTATATATATATATATATATATATATATATATATATATATATATATACACACACACATATTTCACCACCAATTTCTCCATACTCCAAACTTAATGTTATCTAAAGTACAGTGGGCTCTCAAATGCCCCCAAAGTTACTTCTCCAGACCAAAATGCTGGGAACTTTTACAACAATGGTATGTGTTTTACATCAGTCATTAAGACGTTAGTCCCCGGAGTAAGCATTTAGACCCCTCTAGACTGTGGAGATTCTTTGCAGCTGATGCTCAGTTCACCTTTGTCAAAAATAATAAAAACAGCTTTTACTCACACTCTGTAGGTCTAGCACTGTGTCTCTGCTATTGCTCTGGTCTTTGTTGACATGCTGCAGCAATGAAATCACAAATGCAATGCATGTGACCACTGCAGCCAATCATGGTGCTCATCACTGATGCTGATGTAGACTGTATGAGTTGTAGAGCTCATTGATTGGCTGCAGTGGTCACATGCACTGTAGTCTTGATGTCACTGTTGCAGCATGTTAACAAAGACAGATGCTGAGCTGGATCTGATGAAGGCTATAAATAAACACTATTCATGAGAAAATCCCTTTAAGTATAATAAAATCTAAGTAAATTTTAATCAACATTTTAATCCATAGATCTTTGAATAATAATACGTTGCACAATTTGATGTGTTAAAATATGTTCCTGTGCTGAGATAATCTTTTAAATGTGTCCCCTGCTATGTACTGTGTAATGGCTGTGTGTGACTGCAGGAACATGGTCTGATCATACCACATCTTCTGGGCAAGAGGAGACGCCAAAGAAAGTATACAGGTAGGGCCTCAGCACGGGATCACATCTGGTTCTTTCTGTGAGGTAAAACATTGCTTAAAAACAAGCAGTGAATTATTTTGCCTCGCAGAAAGAATCAGCTGTGATGCCTTTCTGTATTGTCTGTATACTATTTTCCTTCCTTCCCTACCCAGGAGCTGTGGTATGGTCAGACACAGCCATTACACAGTACTCAGCAGGAGCACATTTATAAGATTATCTCAGCACAGGAACATTTTTTTTAACACATCCAATTGTGGAAATTATTATTATTCCAAGATCTATTAATTAAAATGTACTTTGTTCATGGGAAAACCCCTTTAAAGGGAATCTGTCACCAGGATTTTGCTATCTTATCTGAAAGCAGTATAATATAGAGACAGAGACCCTGATTCTAGCAATGTATCGCTGGGCTGCTTGCCGTAATTTTGATAAAATCCCTGTTTTCTCTGCTGCAGATCTATCAATTCTTTGAATGCTGAGCTGCATAACCTCACCCACACCACTGATTGGCATATCTCTGACCACGCTCAGTGAACACAGAAAGCTGCCAATCAGTGGTGAGGACGGGGTCATACCGAGCTCATGAATATAGAGGACTACATGGCAGCAGGTTTTCTAGTCTTCTAGTGACAATCTCCTACTGATAAAACAGTGGTTTTGTCAAACTACACTAAGCAGACCAATAAGTATCACTGGAATCAGGGTCTCTGTCTCTACATTCTGATGCTCTCAGATTAAGTAGCAAACATCTGCTGACAGATTCCCTTTAACAGAGGCAAGCCAAAAAAGTAGACAATTATATTGAAAAACCCCTCTAAAACATTCCCCAATAAATCCATAGTAGATCTCTTGTATAACACTTCAATAATTCAGTAATCGGGGTTATGATCAAACGTCTGTTAACTTAAGTCAATGGGGTGGTTATCTGGCACATGGGACGGGGTTTAAGGAGCTTCTTATCTTCCCCGTTATGTCTCCATTTGGTTGCCCTTTACAAAATTACAAACAGCATCTTATGTAATTTATCAGTTTTTTCTATATTCAAAAAGTTGCAGAATTTGACCCAAAAATTGCACTAATTTGCAACTTTTTTCCCTTTTGCTCCTTCGCTGATTTTTTTTCTCAAACTTGAAGTGGCTTAGCAAAATGAAGCTAATGCTAATTGTGATAAATTCTTACAGTAGGTAGAGCAGGCAGTCTTTCCAGGTACACCTCCACTTTGCCTTTGGGCTGGAGTCTCTCACTGTGCCAGGAACTTTTAGGCATGTTCGTGGTGTTTAGCAATGATCTCCGCAGCCTGGCATCCTTCTCTCCTGCGATGTTGGGTCTGTACTTGCATGGCTGCTTCTTCTCGCTGGGCTTCTAAAGTTCATCTGGGGTTTAGCAAGCTGGAAGCAAAGTTTACTGAAAATATGAACAGTTTTCAACAGCAGAAACTTCAAACCAGAGTCTCCTTAAGGACACAGACGGCCGTACAACACGGACAAAGATCACATCGCAATGCTTGGACTGGCCGGCAGTTCTCCTCCTGACTGATACGAGCATGACCTTGTAAGGGGATTAAATGTTATGTATTATGTGTATTCAAGTAAGGTCCGTGCCCCAAGGCCCAGTCTCCCTCCGCTTCTGTGATGTATTTGGGTCCTGTTCCTACCAACCGGGGAGGGCTTTTTTCTGTCACCTAGCTTGGCCGCTGGATTGAGAATGTGATCAGGCATAAAAAATCAACAGGATGGGTGCCATTAAATGACTACTGCTAAGGGACTGTTCCGCATCCCTACTAATGTGGTGCTTATTGCACTGAGATGATAAGGGACTGTTCTGCGTCCCTATGAGGCCGAGAGAGAGCCCATACTACCCTCAAAGGAAGGGGGTAGCGTGACTTGATCAGGTCACACAGGAACTGTTTTTTTTTTGTTGCGCATGTTGCATCCCTTTTTGCTGGAAAAGCAGAACATCGCCTGAGGACTGTATCCTGGCTCTCGTGCGGCTGTTTTTAACACAAGCAGCACACACTGCACAAAAGACTGTACTATTTTCTATGTAAGTGGGACCACTTCTCTCTCCTCAAGGACTGTGGACCTTATATTTGTAAATATGTTCACGTCCTGTGAACAGGAATGGGTCTGATGTTCAACATTCTTTGTCATGGAAAGACTTTACTTTACCACGGATAAACTGATGGCCTGGTCATATTTTGAAAAAAAAATGTGTCAGAAACCTGGAGGACTGTGAGCCAGGTACCCTTTAAGAGAAAAAAGGACTCTTGTGCCGTTCTCCCTGCCTGGAGTATTACTTGTACATAATAATGTTTTGGGGTAAATGGTCGGGGATGACCATTGTTAGCCCCTTCATGACCTTGGGATGTTCCGTTTTTCCGTGTTCGTTTTTCGCTCCCCTCCTTCCCAGAGCCATAACTTTTTTATTTCTCCGTCAATATGGCCATGTGAGGGCTTATTTTTTGCAAAACAAGTTGTACTTTTGAACGACATCATTGGTTTTAGCATGTCGTGTACTAGAAAACGGGAAAAAAATTCCAAGTGCGGTGAAATTGCAAAAAAGTGCAATCCCACACTTGTTTTTTGATTGGCTTTTTTGCTAGCTTCACCAAATGCTAAGGCCGGCTTCACACTCAGCGTATGAAAATACGGTCCGTATATTACGGCCGTAATACGCTGAAAAGTCCCGAAAATAGTGGTCCGTAGCTCCTCCGTAGGCAGGGTGTGTCAGCGTTTTTTGCGCATGGCATGTATGTAATCCGTATGGCATCCGTACTGCGTGGTTTTCTCGCAGGCTTGCAAAACCAACATACCGCTATAGAAGTGATCCATGTGTCCCAAAAAGAAAAAAAATATATATATACTGTCTATATATATATATATCAGTAGACACATATATGTATATATATTAATATTTTTTCCAGCGCTACACAGCTTGAAAGCCGGTAATTCAATTACCGGCTTTTTCTTTCTCCTTCCTAAAACCCGACATGATTTGAGACATGGTTTACATACAGTAAACCAGGTCTTCTCTCCTTTTTTTTTGCAGATTCCACACTACTAATGTCAGTAGTGTGTATCTGCAAAATTTGGCCATTCTATCTACTAAATTAAAGGGTTAAATGGCGGAAAAAATTGGCGTGGGCTCCCGCACAATTTTCTCCGCCAGAGTAGTAAAGCCAGTGACTGAGGGCAGATTATTTTATTAAAATAATTTTAAATAATGTGTTTGTGTTTTATTTAACCCTTTACTACAATTGGATTAATAATGGATAGGTGTCATAATTGCGCCTCTCCATTATTAATTAGGCTTAATGTCACCTTACAATAGCAAGGTGGCATTAACCCTTCATTACCCCATATCCCACCGCTACACGGGAATGGGAAGAGAGTGGCCAAGTGCCAGAATAGGCGCATCTTCCAGATGTGCCTTTTCTGGGGTGGCTGGGGGCAGGTGTTTTTAGCCGGGGGGGGGCCAATAACCGTGGACCCTCTCCAGGCTATTAATATCTGCCCTCAGTCACTGGCTTTACTACTCTGGCGGAGAAAATTGTGCGGGAGCCCACGCCAATTTTTTCCGCCATTTAACCCTTTAATTTACTAGCTAGAACGGCCAAATTTTGCAGATACTACTGACATTAGTAGTGTGGAATCTGCAAAAAAAATGGAGAGAAGACATGGTTTACTGTATGTAAACCAGGTCTCATATCATGTTGGGTTTTAGGAAGGAGAAAGAAAAAGCCGGTAATTGAATTACCGGCTTTCAAGCTGTATAGCGCTGGAATAAATATTAATATATATACATATATGTGTCTACTGACATATATATATATATATTTATATATACCTATTCTATGTGTACACATTTATTCTACCTATTGGACTGGAAGCTGTCAGTGTGATTTTACTGTACACCGCACTGAATTGCCGGCTTTTCTCTCTAACAGCGCTGCGTATTTCTCGCAAGTCACACTGCTTGTCCGTGTGTAATCCGTATTTTTCACGCTTCCATAGACTTTCATTGGTGTATTTCTTGTGCAGTACGGTGACAAACGCAGCATGCTGCGATTTTGTACAGCCGTAGAAAGCCGTATAATACTGATCAGTAAAATACGGCAGATAGGAGCAGGGGCATAGAGAATAATTGTGCCGTATTTTTTGCGAGTTTTACGGACGTAGTTTCTGCGCTCTTACGTCCGTAAAACTCGCAAGTGTGAAGCCGGCCTAAAACTGACCTGCCATTATGATTCTCCAGGTCATTACAAGTTCATAGACACCAAATATGTCTAGGTTCTCTTTTATCTAAGTGGTGGAAAAAAAATTCCAAACTTTGCGCCTTTTTTCGATACCTGTAGCGTCTCCATTTTTCATGATCTGCGGTTGGTTGATGGCTTATTTTTTGCATGCCAAGCTGGCGTTTTTATTGATACCATTTTGGTGCAGATACGTTCTTTTGATCGTCCGTTATTGCATTTTAATGCAATGTCGCAGCGATGAAAAAAACGTAATTCTGGCGTTTCAAATTTTTTTCTCGCTTCGCCGTTTAGCGATCAGGTTAATCCTTTTTTTTTATTGATAGATCGGGCAATTCTGAATGCGGCGATACCAAATATGTATAGGTTTGATTTTTTTTTATTGATTTATTTTGGATGGGGCGAAAGGGGGGTAATTTAAACTTTTATATTTTTTTTATTTTTTTTCACATTTTTTTTAACTTTTTTTTTTTTTTTAAACTTTTTCCATGCTTCAATAGCCTTCATGGGAGGCTAGAAGCTGGCACAACTCGATCGCTTCAGCTACATAGCAGCGATCATCAGATCGCTGCTATATAGCTGAATTGCAGTGTGCTATGAGCGCCGACCACAGGGTGGCACTCACAGCTAGCCGGGATCAGTAACCATAGAAGTCTCAAGGACCTCTATGGTTACCATTCTGATGCATTGATGACCCCCGATCATGTCATTTCCGGCCAGATGGCCGGAAGCGCCGGTTAAATGCCACTGTCAGCATTTGACAGCCGCATTTAACTAGGTAATAGCGGCGGGTGAATCGCGATTTTACCCGCCGCTATTGCGGGCACATGTCAGCTGTTCAAAACAGCTGACTTGTCCCGGCTTTGATGTGGGCTCACCGCCGGAGCCCTGCATCAAAGAGGGGGATGTGACCTCGGACGTACTATCCCATCAGAGGTCAGAATGGGATTAAAGGGAGGGGGAATGTAAGGGGGTTGCCATGAACATATTATGTATAATGTTTATTTATGCTCTTAAAGATTGTATTGTTTCCAAATATTAGGGAGAGCATAGTTCCCTAGTTTGCCCACTAGATGGGAGTGGTGAGTTACTCAGCCTGTAAATAGTTAAGTGGGAGGAGCTAGTGACAGTTAGGGTTTAGAACACCTGAGAATTTGAATCAGTTGGGCGGGAGCGCCCTGTCAGGGCAGTCGGCTCTGCAGAAGTCCAAGGTCCAGTCAGGCAGTATCAGGGCCAGGAAGGCCAGCCGACAGAGAAGAAGGGCCCCGTAACGTTTAAGAACAAGCCCAGCTATCCAGGGTCAATGGGGAAGATTGCAGCAGTGACAGCAGCAATAGCAGTGACCACGTAATGATTTAGGCAAGAGCCAGGCCATCCACAGCAATAGGATACAGGGGCATTTGAACAGAGGCTGAGGAAAAATCCAGGACAGAAGGGCAGGTCTCTCACCTGTTTGCAGCTGATTTCGGGGGGCTGAAGGGCTTGTGTCTCGGGAGAAACAGATTACAGGACGCCTGACCGTGCTAGAGCTAAACAGGGAAGAAATTGTGCGTACGGTACGACCCGGGTACGTGTGGCAGGAAGAATACTGCAGAGAAAGAGGAAGACGTGTACTGCTTAGAACATGGTATTGATGCTGTAACAGAAATGGATGTGCTGTGTCCTGAAGTAGATGCAAAGGTCTGTGTCTCTGTTTGTGTGAAATCGACTGAAGAGAGGAGACTCTGGAGAAGTTGGACCTGGAGACACAGGTACACTTACTAAAGGAGCAGCAGGTATGCTGACTGTGAGTCGTGGAGTGTATGTGAGGGGAGGCCAGGGTGTGATGGAGCAGGAGTCCTCAGCCATGACTACCCGCCTGGCCCACCCTCACAACCTCATGTACTTCTATGCAGCTTCTCACACTCGAGTCAGAAGAAACAATGGCATTGCGATGTGTTCGTTGTCCGATTATACGGCCGTCTGACTGCTCCCTTAAGGGAATGAGCCATCACAAAATGATCTCTTGCTTAAATCAAATTATGTATATTTTTTATATTTTTATATTTTTAAACACAACTCAACATTGTTGTGAGTGAATCAGCACTATTGGAGGAGAATGTGTCAATGGCTTATCGCGTCCTTATGATATTTGCCAACATAAGTAGTTTATACTTAGAGAGCTTTTGGAATATATTACATTAGCAGCCCGTCTTCAGCTTTCTTTGTATCCGGCTTATTGTACCATTCGCTCTTTCATGTTGTAGTTCAGAATATTTTCACAGGAGCCCTTCAGTAAACCCATAACAATTTGTGACTATTAAATAAAGATATAGCTTCTTCCCATCGCACAGCTGCTCCCGCTAATGAGAGCGCCATCCTGACCCAGCAACCAGTAATGTTCTCCACACAGGTGAGGAAAACATCGTTACGAGAATGCAAATTTTATACCAATGAACAGGTTCCTTTTTGCAACTAGAAATGAGACTACATTGTCTATCTGTAAAGGAAAAATGCACACGATTTACAGATGCGATTTACTAGTCTCACATGGTAAATGGAAAGAATCATTAATACTTATGGTGGTGTAATGGAACAGATCTTTGTCTATTCACTCACATGGGAGAGTGAGCACTACAGAGGAGCAGGGAGCAGCCTACCAGGGGCGGCGCTGGTCTCCCCCTATGGTCCCAGCCAGGCTATGTTTTCTTAAATGAAGGCTCATTTTAGAGAAAACCTGGATGCATTTGTTCCACCAGGCTTTGATTCATGTTTCCTGTGGTTAGGGCAGCAGGAGTCAAGTATCAGGTTTCCTTTAAGCATAGATAAACTTAAGTATCCTCAGAATATCCCACCAATGTTTGATCAGTGTGATTCTGACCTCTGGGAGTCCGACAATGAGAATATTTTTTTTTTTACAATCACGGTGACTTATCCAGACAGGTAGTTTTGCCTGGCACTACAACTTGTTCACCTGTATAGTAAGAGCCAATTGGCCTTGTAATCAGTGAAGGTATGTTTTGTAGCCATTTAGTATGTGGATTGGATCCTGTCACACAGGCAAAATTCCCACCGATCAAATATTGATTGTATAGATTTGTTTTACTATCATTTATAAGTTAATATATAGTACATTTTTATTTTTCTTATTTGTAGGACGCTTTTTGTATTTTTTTGTATTCTGTTTTATTAATTTATCATTCCTCTCAATATATAAATAGTATGAAGTAAACGCTTAACACTGCAAACAGATAAACGACATAATTTAGCTCTCTGCAGGGGTTTCACAACCCACATAAGAAAGATCACAATCTGCTTTTAATACATTAGATGTATTTTTTGCATGCAGGCTTGGACTGGTCCACAGGAGAACAGTAGAATCCTCCGGTGGGCCACTACCCTCTTATATGAGCAGCACTTGGCACTATAAACTTGAATCACTATGTACAGACAAAGGTGGCATCTTAATAATTTACCAATATACCCCGTTCATTGTTATATACATTTGTGATTGAGGATAATGTGGTTGAAAAGTGGGGCCCTGTACTTGGTTACTGGTGGGCCCTTGGCACCGCCGTCCGACACTGTTTGCATGTCGACCTTTCTAAATGTAGCTCTGAATTTTAGCCGTGGCAGAATATTTTTGGGATCTTATAGAAATAAAGATTGGAAATTTGTCATCTTTCATGAGTGCCGGCCTTGCCACAACTTCTCACTGTACCTGATACAGGCGCACAATGTATAGCCGAATGGATCACTTTTATTGTTGAAACAGTAAATGAAGCCTTGTGCTTTATACAAGAGACACCATGTCTGTAAATAAACTTGTAAAAAGACGACATTCTGGAATTTTCAGAAATATGGCTACGAAAACAGAGTTCCATGTATTTCTAATTAAAGGGCCACTGTCACCCCCCTCCAGCCGTTATAAACTAAAAGAGCCACCTTGTGCAGCCGTAATGCTGCATTCTAACAAGGTGGCTCTTTTAGTTTTAGGTTCAAGTATACCCCAAATAAAGCGTTTTTATACTTAGCCACAATTCCTGTCTCTAGCCAGGGAGGCGGGTCCTCACTCCCCAGCTCCAACCGCTCCTCTGCCTTCACTCCAATTTTCCGGCGTCGCCCCCTCAGCGCTGTGTACGTTTCAAAACCGGCGCCTGCGCAGTGTACTGCTGTGCTGCGCAGACGCAGTAAGCTCTGGCCGTCTGACGTCCCAGCCAGGCTTGCAGACTGCGCCTGCGCTGGCATTGCGGCCAGCCACCTTTGGAATCCCTGCCCCGCACTGTGCATGATGCATAACACAGTGCGGGGCGGGGATTCCAAAGGTGGCTGGCCGCAATGCCCGCGCAGGCGCAGTCTGCAAGCCTGGCTGGGACGTAAGATGGCCAGAGCTTACTGCGTCTGCGCAGCACAGCAGTACACAGCTCTGAGGGGGCGGCGCAGGAAGATTGGAGTGATGGCAGAGGAGCGGTTAGAGCTGGGGAGTGAGGACCCGCCTCCCTGGCTAGAGACAGGAATTGTGGCTAAGTATAAAAACGCTTTATTTGGGGTATAATTGAACCTAAAACTAAAAGAACCACCTTGTTAGAATGCAGCATTACTGCTGCACAAGGTGGCTCTTTTAGTTTATAACGGCTGGAGGGGGGTGACAGTGGCCCTTTAAATACATTTTCCACTTAATTACAATAATATATTATTGACTCCAGTATGATTAAAAATGAAGTAAAATTGATACTTGACCCCTTCATACTCAGCTCCATGTCTCCCGACGGTCCCTTAGCTTCCCCTTCTGGTGGGGGACATCACGTGACTGTTGCAGGCAATCAATGGCCATTGAGCACTATGTCTACGCCAGTCACCTGGCTTCCTGTTCCGTCAAGGGACATAATGTTGATTATGGAGGAGTTGCATGCTCAGCACCCTGACTTCAGTAGCGGGGTGTTGTAAAATAGTGGACAACCCCTGGCTAGTCATTGACTAGGACTTTATCCAATAGCCCTTGTTTGGTTTCTGGAGATGAGCGCATTGATTCATGGGACTTCGGTCCAGGTCAGTGGCCGGTAGAAGGATGGTCTGCGAATCTCTCAGCCTCTGGCATCCTCGGCACCTTATTAGATTTGTCAGGGTTCACGTGACCGATTCCCTTGCACGATGCTGCAATGTAATAGCGGCTACAGCGGTCGGTCTTTGACTGCACAGCCAAAATCGCGGTTCAGGTCCAGTCATATAGTTTGTGCCGGTCTTTTGAAAGTGATTTTTGCATGTGTGAGCGCTTTTATATACTCACATTGAAATGTATCAGGAGGCAGATGTATTCTGATTCCTTATAGTTAACAAGTGATAATTGGAAGTAAAAGGCCCGCTATGGGACACATAATCTATTAACTAAAAGTCACATAAAAATGTATTAGTCATAATAGCCTGAACCCGTGCAACGATTTAAATACATAATTATAATTACATATATTCTATTATTTATAATCCACAGTGAACGTCGTTAGAAAAACAATAGCGTAATTTTTTATTCATTCCGGCATTATTAAAAATTCATATATATTTAACAATACCTTACATACACCACATAATGTTATCTAAAAAAAAATATCTGCACTGATCCACAATTAAACGCAGCATGGCAGAAAGAAAAAAAATGTAGACAAAAAAGAAAAAAACTGCAAAATTGGCTACGTATTAATGCTACTCACTTTAAGGGGCGAGTAGGTAAAGCACAGTGTGCTGAAGAACTTTAAGAATAAACAATATAATAAACTAAATAGGAAGGGAAACAAAGATCCTATATAATGAAACTGTAAAAAAGGCTGGTAAAAATGGGGCTAGAATGTTCCACATGATCGTCTTGTTCTACAGTTTAGTTTATCGAGATAATTATAGTAATTTCCTGATATTATTTCACAGAACCAAAAATACTTTCCGCCTACAAATAAAAGAAGACTTTGTTTTTTTGTTTGCATGTTAAATCTGCCTCTATATCTAAAAGGTTCTATGTTGCCAGCCGATAAAGGGAATCTGTCACCAGGTTTTTTTTACCTAATCTAAGAGCGGCATAGTGTAGAGACATAGACCCCGATTCCAGCAATGTATTGCTTGTTAGGATACTTGCTGCAGTTTTGATAAAAATCATCTTCTACAGATCTATCAGTTCTCTGAATGCTGAGCTCTGTATAACCCCGCCCACTCCACTGTATACAGAAACCTGCCAATCACTGGTGTAGGCGGGGTTATGCAGAGCTCAGCATGCAGAGCTCAGCATTCAGAGAACTGCTACATCTGCAACAGAAAAACTGTTGATTTTTTTTTTATTTTTCAAAACTGGAGCAATCAGCCTAATAAGCAATAGATCTCTGGAATCAGGGTCTCTGTCCCTAAATCATGCTACTCTCAAATGGGGTAGCAAAAACCTAGTGACAGATTCCCTTTAATTAGACAGTCCGATTCTCCTTTGTTCATACAGGCAGCTCGGAGAGACCCTAACAAGTAGTTTTATGTGCTCAGTGCATTGCAGGCTGATTATTCAGGTAGTAATACAGCTTCGTATGCCTGTAATAAGCAGCTATTGATTTTCACAAGCGCTCGGCAGGTTTTCTCTGAACCCCGAGAAGAGAATATTGAACACGGTAATATAATGTCTGCGGTGGCAGCTACAACTTAAACTCACAGCTCGATACGTTTATTCCAACGCAATAATCTGTGTTTTTTTTTTGGGCCGTTATTGAGAGGCTTTATTTCTTACGGTTTTGCAATATTAATATTTTATACACCCATATAAATCTTGATTGTTTCCCTGGACCTTGATGATCCTGGAAGCCGATTGTGTTATTACTTTATATTTGAAACAGGTGAAAAATGCATATTTAATATCTGCAGGAAAAGCAGGAGAATGTCTTTATTGATGTGTATTTGCCGCAGAGTGCTGTATTGTAATGAGAACTGGTAAAAGCACATGCTGTGATTGTGCTTTATGTACAGTGATAGCCTCTATATAAGGTTCTGTGCGCACGTTGAGTATTTGCAGCAGATTTTCCTGCACCAGAATGATGGCAGGAAAAACTGTGTAAGGCTGGTTTCACACTTGCGTTTTTATCTGCTGCGTTTTTTTTCAAAAAAACGCATGCGTTTTTTTTCCTATATTTAACATTGAAAACGCATGCGTTTTTTTGTGTATGCGTTTGGTCGCGTTTTGCAACGCATGCGTTTTTTTACTGCATGCGTTTTTTTTTCTAAAATGCTACTTGTAGTATTTTTAGAAGCGTTTTTTGGACCAAAGAAAAACGCATGCGTTTTCATGCGTTTTTTTTGTGTCAAAAAATGCATTGGAGTCAATGGGGACGCATGCGTTTTTTGGTGCATGCGTTTTTTGCGTTAAAAAACGCATGCTTTTTTTTATTAAAAACACTGAAAACACACTAATATGCCACCACCCAACGTAAAGGTGATAAAGGGATCCTAAACCTACCCCTAACCCTACCCCTAACCCTAACCCTAAGGGATCCTAACCCTACCCCTAACCCTACCCCTAACCCTACCCCTAACCCTACCCCTAACCCTAACCCTAACCCCTTTATGGTTAGGGGTAGGGTTAGGGGTAGGGTTAGGATCCCTTAGGGTTAGGGGTAGGGTTAGGGTTAGGGGTAGGGTTAGGGTTGGGGGTAGGGTTAGGGGTAGGGTTAGGATCCCTTAGGGTTAGGGTTAGGGTTAGGGGTAGGGTTAGGGTTAGGATCTCTTTAGGGTTAGGGTTATGATCCCTACCCCTAACCCTACCCCTACCCCTAACCCTAACTATTTCTGTTTATAGTGGGTTTTTTACTTTTTTTTAATGATTGGCAGCTGTCACACATTTCTCAGCATGCGTTTAAAAAACGCAAACGCATGAAAAAACGCATGTAAACGCGGTAAAACGCCGCGTTTTTTACACCACATGCAAAAACGCATGCGTCAAAAAAACGCAGCGTTTGCATGCGTTTACATGCGTTTTTTCACCATGCGTTTTTTTGCGTTTTTTACCGCAAAAACGCACCCAAAAAAACGCAAATGTGAAACCAGCCTTAAATAAGCGCATTTTGGCATACTTTTTTAATGTGTTTTTACTTGATTTTTTCCCCATTTGTTAGAAAGGGTGAAAAGTGCTGTAAATACGCCAAACGGATTTGACAAAAAATGCTAAGAAGGTTCAAATCAGCAAGAAAAAAAAAATAACTAGCAAGTGGATGACATCCCCTTTGCGGCAATACGTAGCATATGAAAGAGCTCTAAGGTTCTGTTCACACTTGGCATTTTCACATGATTCTGTTCACACTTGGCATTTTCACACGATGTGTGAAAAACGCACATTTTCATCATGCTTCCGCAGTGTTTCTTTTTACCATTTTTTAGTACGGGTGAAAAATTCTGCAAAAGCTCTGAAAGAATTGACATGCTGCAGAATTGAAAAAAACACTTTGATGGTTCAAATCTGCATGAAAACAAAAAGGCAGCATGTGCTTGAGACTTCCGAAATCTCATATATTGTGCTGGTACTGTAAAATGCTGTATTTGTTTGCAGGAAAAACTCTGCAAAACCGCCACTTGTGAACATAACCTAAAGGTTACCCATCAAGACTAAAGTAAGTTTTCTGGCTTAAGGAATGCCATAGCTTGTCATGAATTAGACGAGCTGTGGTGTCACACCTATGCTGCACCCCTGTCCTATCCCAATTTTGGTGGAGCTGGGAGAAACGAACGTGAAAATTAGAAAAATCAGAATTATTTTGCGCAGCTGAAAATGTTGCAACTTTTCAAAACAGTTTACAAAAGAATTCCGTTGAAATTGCTTTGATGGTTTGGCCCCAATATTTGTAGAAGTAGAGACAGTAAAGCTGCTTGTAATATACAGTATGTGCTCCAGTAGGACATGGAGAATAGATTTAGTCCAATGCATTGGAAGTAATTTCATGAAGCTCTAAACATTTTTGGCTCACGATACAAATGATGTTTTATAACTTCATGCAATATAGCCATAGGCCGCTACAAGAATTACATTTTATATCCCATTCACAAACTTCTATAAATATGTATATGAGGTGTTCACGATTTTATACACCTACCATTAAAGTCTTCATAGCTACCATATACTGTTTTGTAATAAAACTTTTTAACAGAAAAACATGTTAGCAGAGAAAATGTCCTCTGGTTACCCCAGTATATTAATGCTGGGCACATAATGACAAGGGTTGTCTCATGACGACATAATGGACCCTCCTCTCCAGACCCCACCGCTCTTATCCAGACACATCCAACATTCACTGTCCGAGTACAGACTGCAATGTCTGGACCTGTCATGGGGTCTCCTGGTCCCGAAGTCAATAGCCGCATATCTATAATATAACGCTGGGAGCGTCACTCTGTCCGAAGCCTCTATAGACTGCGCAAGCGCAAGCGCCGGCGCAGTCTGGGCCTCACAGAGCGACGCTCCCGGGAGATCGCGGTGTGCGTTCACACTGAACACACACCGCGATCTCCACCGCAGAAGCAGGGACCGCCAGGGGGGTGAGTATCGGCCTATATTCACCTGTCCCCGTTCCATCGCTGAGCGGCGCCATCTTCCCGGTCTTCGGTTTGTGGCCTTCAGTTCAGAGGGCGCGATGACGCGCTTAATGCGCGCCGGCGCCGCCCTCTGACTGAACAGTCACAGCCAGGAGACGGGGAAGATGGCGGCGCTCAGCGATGGAACGCCGGACAGGTGAGTATAGTAAGTGCTGGGGGGCCTGAGCTGGCGGCGATACCGGCACCTGACCCCCACAGCGCGCCGGTGTCCCCGCCCTGCTCAGGCCCCCCAGCACTCGGCGCCGAGCGGGTCAGAGGCAGTATGGGGACGCAGGATGGAGCAGCACATAAGGATGGGGACGCAGGATGGAGCAGCACATAAGGATGGGGACGCAGGATGGGAGCAGCACATGACAGGATGGGGACGCAGGATGGAGCAGCACATGACAGGATGGGGACGCAGGATGGGAGCAGCGCATCACAGGATGGGAGCAGCGCATCACAGGATGGGGACGCAGGATGGGAGCAGCGCATGACAGGATGGGGACGCAGGATGGGAGCAGCGCATGACAGGAAAGGGAACGCAGGATGGAGCAGCACATGACAGGATGGGGACGCAGGATGGAGCAGCGCATGACAGGATGGGGACGCAGGATGGAGCAGCACATGACAGGATGGGGACGCAGGATGGAGCAGCGCATGACAGGATGGGGACGCAGGATGGAGCAGCACATACCATGATGGAGACAATATACCAATATAAATGCTCGCCACCCGGGCTTAGAACGGGTTCAATAGCTAGTATACCTATACGGGCAAGTGAGGACGACCCTGTATTCTCTCATCCAAGAGAATTGTTTCGCTTGTGCCAATCACACTCTGATCAGGGTGTGATCTCATTCTCTTGGATAAGGAGAAGATGGAGAAAAAAATTCTCCATCTTCTCCTTTCTGTCCGTTCGTGGAAGTCAGACTGCACTCAGATGTCATCCGATGGTTTCCACTAACTCATTGACTTACATGGCAGAGTACGATCAAACTATCATAACAAACTCAGGCATGGTGCATTTTTTTTCATTGGAATGCTCGGTCCAAGGAAACAAATTTGATGTTCACAGCCCCATAGAATAACATTGGATCGCATTCGGACCAAAAATATGCTCATCTGCAAATGCCATAAGGCTCTTTAGTTTGTTCCCGGAGAACCACGGACAGTCTGCACCTCATGGTCCTGATTTAGACTGTGAATGTCAGTGTGTGAAACCGGCCCAACCCAGCCCCATCGTGTATCGGGCAATATTCACATGAGAAATCAAGAATACTAGCTCTCTAGGCTTCTTTCTCAATACAAAGTAATTGATAACATGTGCCATATGATAGAAAAAAAAATGTAATAATGAAAATAAATAAAACCAAACACTCAACAAAAATTGAATTAGACCCAATGGGAGTGGCGGCGAAAATAGCTGAAATTTCCGGAAGGTGAGTATCAGACAGGAGGCAGGGGACTTATATTTAAAGCACAGCTTCAGCTGTGCAATAAAATAAAAACGATGGAGTGGTGCTTTGTTTTTTTTTGTTTTTTTAGGAAAAGCTTTACTGAATATCGATCCTGTGCTCTGAATATGAGATGCGAATTTCGAGTTGCGCATTTCTGGACTGTTTTATGAAATGAATGAGGTTTCTGTTTCTTCTGACAAGCTATGTTGACAAAGCCAATGTTTTGTTTCTTGGAATCCATGACTAGATTTGAGCGAATTTTCCAAAATTCGGTTCCGATTACGATCAACAACAAATATTGTTTTTGCACTATTCACAGAACACAGCCGAATGTCATTGGAGTCAATGTGAGTAGAAATGAACAAATATGTTCGGAACCGATCATCAAACATAAATTCGGCACGAATAGGGTACCAATACAGCACGAATATGGCAAATTCAGATTCAACGACCGATTCCGAACATATTCGCTCAACTCTATCCATGAGGCTGATCCCCCAACAATGCCATTGAAGAAGGGGTCCGATCACTTAGTAACAGTTATAAATGGACTCCAATGGGAAATTACAGAATCTTACTACACATCATGGAAGTTTCCAATCCAAAGCAGGCTAGTTACTGAGTTGTTGTTTTTTTCAAGTTGGAATTAAAATTCAATTGAGCCTCATTCAGACATCCATTTTTTCCACGTACATGAGAAAACAGACTGAATTTAATCCGTGTGCTGGATCAGATTTTCTTCAGTTTTTGCAGTCGGTGATTTTAAGATACGGCTGTCCATGATTTCCACAGATCTATAAACTTGTATGGGTGATTTTGCTCCCTGACTTGGATCAAAAAAAGGACACATCTCCATCTTTTTGCTGTTTCACATTTTGAAAAACCATGGATGTGTGAACAGCTCCTGTAGACTATAATAGGTACGTGTTCAAGCCTTGAAACCACTAAAACCCATATATGAAAAAACGAATCTCCGAATTAGGCCTCAACGAGGTTGTAAGCTTTTATAAAAAAGATTGCGTCTGTCTTCCAAAACAAAACCAATCCTGACTTTTTATAGTATTGAAACTCAACCCTGTTAACAATAGAACTGAGCTGCCGTCACACCCGCAGCAAATACAACCCCTTTTAAGTGTTTCAGAGGTTTTCGATACACTATGAAGGATAAGAATAATTACTGTATACATAATGGGTTTATCTTGGATGGTATACAGACCGCACACAGAAACCCGGAATAAGCATGCCAGCCTGCTTTGTAAATGGAAAAAAGTAGCCTTAGATTCAAAAGAAATTAATTACAAATACAGCACATCAATGCAATTGATTTTTCTTTTTACTTCTAAAGGCTGCACTTCAAACCACTATTTCTCAATAATATAAAAATGTAAGAATGTCTGTATTAATTTGGAAAAATAATAGTCATTGTAAAAATAAATGTGTTAAAGTTATCAAAAAAGTCGAATTGCAGTGGGGTTATTGATTGTGCCGCTCAGAAGTGATCTTTGCATTGACTTCTCCAGTCAAATTAGACAGACTTTAGGTTAAAGGGGTTGTTCACCACTCGGACAACCCTTCTTAATTGCTATATTTCCCTGTATAAAATAGAAGCAGGCTGTACTCCCCTCTGGGGCCATTGCCATTCCAGGAATGTATGTGCCGCAGCTCGCGGGATTTGGCTGTGCCACTTGAACTGTGCCGCCGGTGGGGCTGCTTCGCTCTCTCTTCTTTCGAACGTCTGGGGGAAGTCAAAGAGCAGCAGCAGTTCTCACTTCTTCACAATTCAGTTTCATCCGAAGAACATGAGAGTCTAACAACCCATTAGCATCTGCTTAAGGGCCTCAGGGCTCATGTTATAGAGCAACATGGCAAGAGCTCTGGCATTGGCATTAGCAAAACAACACCAGAGTACAGGCTGTTTTTATTGTATATTGGGCCAATATAGCAATTGAAAAGGTGTTCTAGTAGTAGACAACCCCATTAACATAAAGTCTACTATGACCAGTGCAATCAACAGCCCACCTGTATCAAGGAGTTAATGACCATTTTTGGTGTAAACTGGCCACAAATTTTGAATCAAAAATGTTGATTTTGCACCATTCTTGCCAAAAGTTGAGAATATGTACATGGAGTCTAAAGCTGCCAAACTATTGAAATGTCATGCACCTGTTAGTAGATAACCCTTTTTTTGTATAGAATGGCATCTAAAAAATTTTACATCCATGTCTACGCTCACTTACCCTGCTTCAGTTGCCGGGTGCACCATCATTATTATTGATGAATGTTATTTGAAACTAGTGGTGTTGTCTTGAACCGGGAGCATGAGAGTTAACTCCTGAACTTTGTCATGCATTTACTCCCTTTTTTGAGCAGTGGGCAGGACTCATACTATCTAATTTCCCAGCTTCCTGACTCTAGTGGTCAGTTATAAGTTTTCTTACTCTGGATAACTCCTGTTTATCTGCCCCTGCCCAGAGGTAGTTTGATTCCTGTTTTTGACCTCTGCCCATATTTTAACTATTATGCTGCCTGGCAATTCTGTTCCTGTTTTCATGAGGAAGAGACCTAAGAAACCTCGAAATGGCATTTATTTTTCTTTTGTCAGATAGTACCAAAAAATGAGTATAAAATACCCACAGACCACTGTAGCAAAAAAATGTCATAAAATCAATAAAGTTTATTGAAAATTCATTTAAAATTTGTACATAGTACCGTATGAAAATCTTCAAAGAGAATAAGACAAAAAACCATGTACAGTGAAAATATCATATATAGCTGTAATGTTTAACATTGAAAACCCTTAATAATAAACCCGTCCAATATGAGGTGTTGTGAATTCTGTGGCTGAATTCACTCCTGTGGTCACAAGTGGTACTGCAGCTTCTGAGCTTCCTCCCTCAGGTGTTCTGGTGAGCTCGTTAACTGCTTCATTACTTAACTCCGCCTGATGCTGCTATCCTTGCTCCTTGTCAATGTTTCAGTGTTGGATCTGAGCTTCTCCTGATTGTTCCTGTGACCTGCTGCTCTGTATAGCTAAGTGCTTTTTGCTTTTTTGTTGCTTTTTTTCTGTCCAGCTTGTCTTTTGTTTTGCTGGAAGCTCTGAGACGCAAAGGGTGTACCGCCGTGCCGTTAGTTCGGCACGGTGGGTTTTTTTTGCCCCCTTTGCGTGGTTTTGCTTTAGGGTTTTTTGTAGACTGCAAAGTTCGCTTTACTGTCCTCGCTCTGTCCTAGAATATCGGGCCCCACTTTGCTGAATCTATTTCATCCCTACGTTTTGTCTTTTCATCTTACTCACAGTCATTATATGTGGGGGGCTGCCTTTTCCTTTGGGGAATTTCTCTGGGGCAAGTCAGGCCTATTTTTCTATCTTCAGGCTAGCTAGTTTCTTAGGCTGTGCCGAGTTGCCTAGGTAGTTGTTAGGCGCAATCCACAGCCGCTTTTAGTTGTGTTTAGGATAGGATCAGGTGTGCAGTCTACAGAGTTTCCACGTCTCAGAGCTCGTTCTTGTATTTTTGGGTATTTGTCAGATCACTGTGTGCGCTCTGATCGCTAAGCACACTGTGTTTCTGGATTGCCTTCATAACACCTGTCATTAGCAAACATAACAGTACTGGGAGCCTAACTAATGATTCTCAATAGAGGGAAAGAAAAAGTTCTGACATCATTTTTTTTTTTTTTTTTTCTGTTCTGTGTTCATTTTTTTTTTTCCCCTAGACATTTGGGTGATTCTGGACACAGGTGTGGACATGGATATTCAGGGTCTGTGCTCTTCAATGGATAATCTCGTTATAAATGTACAAAAAATTCAAGATACTATTGATCAGAAATCTATGTTAGAACCAAGAATTCCTATTCCTGATTTGTTTTTTTGGAGATAGAACTAAGTTTCTAAGTTTCAAAAATAATTGTAAGCTATTTCTGGCCTTGAAACCTCATTCTTCTGGTAATCCTATTCAACAGGTTTTGATTATTATTTCTTTTTTGCGCGGCGACCCTCAAGACTGGGCATTTTCTCTTGCGCCAGGAGACCCTGCATTGAGTAGTGTCGATGTGTTTTTCCTGGCGCTCGGATTGCTGTACGATGAGCCTAATTCAGTGGATCAGGCTGAGAAAAATTTGCTGGCTTTGTGCCAGGGTCAGGATGATATAGAAGTATATTGTCAGAAATTTAGGAAATGGTCAGTACTCACTCAGTGGAATGAATCTGCGCTGGCAGCTTTGTTCAGAAAGGGTCTCTCTGAGGCTCTTAAGGATGTCATGGTGGGATTTCCTATGCCTGCTGGTTTGAATGAGTCTTTGTCTTTGGCCATTCAGATCGGTCGACGCTTGCGCGAGCGTAAATCTGTGCACCATTTGGCGGTACTGCCTGATGTTAAACCTGAGACTATGCAGTGCGATAGGACTATGACTAGAGTTGAACGGCAGGAATACAGACGTCTGAATGGTCTGTGTTTCTACTGTGGTGATTCCACTCATGCTATTTCTGATTGTCCTAAGCGCACTAAGCTGCCGTCATTGGTACTGTACAGTCCAAATTCCTTCTGTCCATTACCTTGATATGCTCTTTGTCGTCGTTTTCTGTCATGGCGTTTGTGGATTCGGGCGCTGCCCTGAATCTGATGGATTTGGATTATGCTAAACGTTGTGGGTTTTTCTTGGAGCCTTTGCGGTGTCCTATTCCATTGAGAGGAATTGATGCTACACCTTTGGCCAAGAATAAACCTCAATACTGGGCCCAGCTGACCATGTGCATGGCTCCTGCACATCAGGAAGTTATTCGCTTTCTGGTGTTGCATAATCTGCATGATGTGGTCGTGTTGGGGTTGCCATGGCTACAAACCCATAATCCAGTATTGGATTGGAATTCCATGTCGGTATCCAGCTGGGGTTGTCAGGGGGTACATGGTGATGTTCCATTTTTGTCGATTTCGTCATCCACCCCTTCTGAGGTCCCAGAGTTCTTGTCTGATTATCAGGATGTATTTGAAGAGCCCAAGTCCGATGCTCTACCTCCGCATAGGGATTGTGATTGTGCTATCAATTTGATTCCTGGTAGTAAATTCCCTAAAGGTCGATTATTTAATTTATCCGTGCCCGAACACGCCGCTATGCGCAGTTATGTGAAGGAATCCCTGGAGAAGGGACATATTCGCCCATCGTCATCACCACTGGGAGCAGGGTTCTTCTTTGTAGCCAAGAAGGATGGTTCGCTGAGACCGTGTATTGATTACCGCCTTCTTAATAAGATCACTGTTAAATTTCAGTATCCCTTGCCATTGTTATCTGACTTGTTTGCTCGGATTAAGGGGGCTAGTTGGTTCACTAAGATAGATCTTCGTGGTGCGTATAATCTGGTGAGAATCAGGCAAGGAGATGAATGGAAAACTGCATTCAATACGCCCGAGGGTCATTTTGAGTATCTAGTGATGCCGTTCGGACTTGCCAATGCTCCATCGGTGTTTCAGTCTTTTATGCATGACATCTTCCGTGAGTATCTGGATAAATTCCTGATTGTTTACTTGGATGACATTTTGATCTTCTCAGATGATTGGGAGTCTCATGTGAAGCAGGTCAGAATGGTTTTTCAGGTCCTGCGTGCTAACTCTTTGTTTGTGAAGGGATCAAAGTGTCTCTTCGGTGTGCAGAAAGTTTCATTTTTGGGGTTCATCTTTACCCCTTCTACTATCGAGATGGATCCAGTTAAGGTCCAAGCCATCCAGGATTGGATTCAGCCGACATCTCTGAAAAGTCTGCAAAAGTTCCTGGGCTTTGCTAATTTTTATCGTCGCTTCATCTGTAATTTTTCTAGCATTGCCAAACCATTGACCGATTTGACCAAGAAGGGTGCTGATTTGGTTAATTGGTCTTCTGCTGCTGTGGAAGCTTTTCAGGAGTTGAAGCGTCGTTTTTGTTCTGCCCCTGTGTTGTGTCAGCCAGATGTTTCTCTTCCGTTCCAGGTCGAGGTTGATGCTTCTGAGATTGGAGCAGGGGCAGTTTTGTCACAGAGAGGTTCTGATTGCTCAGTGATGAAACCATGTGCTTTCTTTTCCAGGAAGTTTTCGCCCGCTGAGCGTAATTATGATGTGGGCAATCGAGAGTTGCTGGCCATGAAGTGGGCATTCGAGGAGTGGCGTCATTGGCTTGAAGGAGCTAAGCATCGCGTGGTGGTATTGACTGATCATAAGAACTTGACTTATCTCGAGTCTGCCAAGCGCTTGAATCCTAGACAGGCCCGTTGGTCGTTATTTTTTGCCCGCTTCGACTTTGTGATTTCGTACCTTCCGGGCTCTAAAAATGTGAAGGCGGATGCTCTGTCTAGGAGTTTTGTGCCCGACTCTCCGGGTTTATCTGAGCCAGCGGGTATCCTCAAGGAAGGAGTCATTGTGTCTGCCATCTCCCCTGATTTGCGGCGGGTGCTGCAAAAATTTCAGGCGAATAAACCTGATCGTTGTCCAGCAGAGAAACTGTTCGTCCCAGATAGGTGGACTAATAAACTTATCTCTGAACTTCATTGTTCGGTGTTGGCTGGTCATCCTGGAATCTTTGGTACCAGAGAGTTAGTGGCTAGATCCTTCTGGTGGCCATCTCTGTCACGGGATGTACGTACTTTTGTGCAGTCCTGTGGGATTTGTGCTAGGGCTAAGCCCTGCTGTTCTCGTGCCAGTGGGTTGCTTTTGCCCTTGCCGGTCCCAAAGAGGCCTTGGACACATATTTCGATGGATTTCATTTCTGACCTTCCCGTTTCTCAAAAGATGTCAGTCATTTGGGTGGTCTGTGATCGCTTTTCTAAAATGGTCCATCTGGTGCCCTTGGCTAAATTGCCTTTCTCCTCTGATTTGGTACCTTTGTTCTTTCAGCATGTGGTTCGGTTGCATGGCATTCCTGAGAATATTGTTTCTGACAGAGGTTCCCAGTTTGTTTCAAGGTTTTGGCGAGCCTTTTGTGGTAGGATGGGCATTGACCTATCCTTTTCCTCGGCTTTCCATCCTCAGACTAATGGCCAGACCGAACGAACCAATCAGACCTTGGAAACATATCTGAGATGTTTTGTTTCTGCAGACCAGGATGATTGGGTGTCCTTTTTGCCGTTGGCTGAGTTCGCCCTTAATAATCGGGCCAGCTCGGCTACCTTGGTTTCTCCATTTTTTTGCAATTCTGGGTTCCATCCTCGTTTCTCTTCAGGACAGGTTAAGTCTTCGGACTGTCCTGGTGTGGATTCTGTGGTGGATAGGTTGCAGCAGATCTGGACTCAGGTAGTGGACAATTTGATCTTGTCCCAGGAGAAAGCTCAACTTTTCGCTAATCGCAGACGCCGTGTGGGTCCCCGACTTCGTGTTGGGGATCTGGTTTGGTTATCTTCTCGTCATATTCCTATGAAGGTTTCCTCTCCTAAATTTAAACCTCGTTTTATTGGTCCGTATAGGATTTCTGAGGTTCTCAATCCTGTGTCTTTTCGTTTGACCCTCCCAGACTCCTTTTCTATACATAATGTATTCCATAGGTCGTTGTTGCGGAGATACGTGGCACCTATGGTTCCATCTGTTGAGCCTCCTGCCCCGGTTTTGGTGGAGGGGGAATTGGAGTATATTGTGGAGAAGATTTTGGATTCTCGTGTTTCTAGACGGAAACTCCAGTATCTGGTTAAATGGAAGGGTTATGCTCAGGAAGATAATTCCTGGGTTTTTGCCTCTGATGTTCATGCTTCCGATCTTGTTCGTGCCTTTCATGCGGCTCATCCTGGTCGGCCTGGGGGCTCTGGTGAGGGTTCGGTGACCCCTCCTCAAGGGGGGGGTACTGTTGTGAATTCTGTGGCTGAATTCACTCCTGTGGTCACAAGTGGTACTGCAGCTTCTGAGCTTCCTCCCTCAGGTGTTCTGGTGAGCTCGTTAACTGCTTCATTACTTAACTCCGCCTGATGCTGCTATCCTTGCTCCTTGTCAATGTTTCAGTGTTGGATCTGAGCTTCTCCTGATTGTTCCTGTGACCTGCTGCTCTGTATAGCTAAGTGCTTTTTGCTTTTTTGTTGCTTTTTTTCTGTCCAGCTTGTCTTTTGTTTTGCTGGAAGCTCTGAGACGCAAAGGGTGTACCGCCGTGCCGTTAGTTCGGCACGGTGGGTTTTTTTTGCCCCCTTTGCGTGGTTTTGCTTTAGGGTTTTTTGTAGACTGCAAAGTTCGCTTTACTGTCCTCGCTCTGTCCTAGAATATCGGGCCCCACTTTGCTGAATCTATTTCATCCCTACGTTTTGTCTTTTCATCTTACTCACAGTCATTATATGTGGGGGGCTGCCTTTTCCTTTGGGGAATTTCTCTGGGGCAAGTCAGGCCTATTTTTCTATCTTCAGGCTAGCTAGTTTCTTAGGCTGTGCCGAGTTGCCTAGGTAGTTGTTAGGCGCAATCCACAGCCGCTTTTAGTTGTGTTTAGGATAGGATCAGGTGTGCAGTCTACAGAGTTTCCACGTCTCAGAGCTCGTTCTTGTATTTTTGGGTATTTGTCAGATCACTGTGTGCGCTCTGATCGCTAAGCACACTGTGTTTCTGGATTGCCTTCATAACACCTGTCATTAGCAAACATAACAATGAGGTTCCAAAAGCATCCTGTAAGGTAATTATATGTATCTAGTACCTGGATAATGAGACCTATAACATACAGGGCATTTGTAAAGGTATAAGAAATGGCTTCAATGCTTACCCATTGTGGTGTATCACTGCACAGGAACGCCCCGACGCGCGTTTCGCCCACATGCTTTATCAAGGGGAGTGTGTTACTTGCCCCCACCTTACCTCATTAAATACCCCCCAAAAGTATAGGATCAGCCAGTAAGGTGCTTCGCATGCGAAGACGCCACGCCATGCCTTCAGTTGCATCGGGTCCGGCATTCATCTCCGGTGCGGGTTAGAGGAAATCCCTCTTTGACGTCATATGACGCGAACCGGAAATTCATGGTAACCTTCGGCGATGCAAAGGCAAACGGCGAGCGAGTGCGCATGCGCATACCAGCGCCATCTTAAAGAAGTCCCGAGGAGGGAGCCATATTGCTGTGTCCCATAGCGTATAAAGGAAAAAGAGAAAAAAGGAAAAAGGAAAAGAGAGGAAAGAAATGCGCCTGCGCACATGCGTACCACCTTCAAAGATATTTACCCCAGTAAATCTATGCCAGCGCCATTTATGAGGAACCGTATACAAGATGCCAATTGGTCTTTCTCCCATATGAGACTATGCCATTTAGTTTTTCTCACATGTACAATAATATATACATTAGAGAAAAACCTTCTTAAATATCCTATGATGCGGACCAAAATTAATATTAGACGATGCGCAAAGGCGCATGCGCATACCAGCGCCATCTTGAGGGGCCTCAAAGAAGGCACCATATAGCTATGCTCAAAAACAAACGTCAAGCAAAGGCGCATGCGCGTACCAGCGCCATCTCTAAGGAGTCTCGACGAAGACACCATATAGCTGTGCTCAGCTTTTTCCTTTTCTTCTTCTGTTTTCTCTTTTTCCTTTATACACTATGGGACACAGCAATATGGCTCCCTCCTCGGGACTTCTTTAAGATGGCGCTGGTATGCGCATGCGCACTCGCTCGCCGTTTGCCTTTGCATCGCCGAAGGTTACCATGAATTTCCGGTTCGCGTCATATGACGTCAAAGAGGGATTTCCTCTAACGCGCACCGGAGATGAATGCCGGACCCGATGCACCTGAAGGCATGGCGTGGCGTCTTCGCATGCGAAGCACCTTACTGGCTGATCCTATACTTTTGGGGGGTATTTAATGAGGTAAGGTGGGGGTAAGTAACACACTCCCCTTGATAAAGCACGTGGGCGAAACGCGCGTCGGGGCGTTCCTGTGCAGTGATACACCACAATGGGTAAGCATTGAAGCCATTTCTTATACCTTTTCAAATGCCCTATATGTTATAGGTCTCATTATCCAGGTACTAGATACATATAGTTACCTTATAGGATGCTTTTGGGAACCTCACATTGGACGGGTTTATTATTAAGGGTTTTCAATGTTAAACATTACAGCTATATATGATATTTTCACTGTACATGGTTTTTTGTCTTATTCTCTTTGAAGATTTTCATACGGTACTATGTACAAATTTTAAATGAATTTTCAATAAACTTTATTGATTTTATGACATTTTTTGCTACAGTGGTCTGTGGGTATTTTATACTCATTTTTTGGTAGTCATATGTATTTGTCCACTATTCTCTATACGGTTGGATATTATTAATGGAGAAGTAATTATGAGAATGCTTCTGGCCGAGATTGGTTGTTTCTGCCTTTTGTATCTGTATTTTGTTTTGTCAGATAGTATACAATTCCAAAATCCTACCGCCATAGGGTATCAAAATAATAACATTGTCATACCGATCATATAGATAAAGCAAGAGACAGATAGGTCTAGGAAATTATAGGGATACAGTACTCTATAGGCGGGTTTAGACATCCGTATTTCAAGCTCCATATACAGATCTTACTTGACCTGAACTTAATGCATCATAGGCATGAGACCATAAGTTTAGGTCAGGAGACCCACGGTCATTCCAGGCATTGTGGTCTGCAGATCACAAAATTGAGCCATCTGATCCCGACTTTTGTGTTAGGAAGACAGCTTCCTATAAATTGGCCATATATGATGGATCCCGTAATACAATTTTTTAGGTTGAATGATACCTAAAATCTAGATAATGTATATATGTGATATTGGTGTGTTTATAAGACTGTTGGGGGGGATATTGGCCATATGTGATATGTGCAGAGACAACGCCTCTTATATACAGTATCAGCCTTTGTGTAGGATTATAAATTGAATCTTTGTCTAAGAGATGCAGTAAGAGATGCAATCCCTGTCTCAGTTTTACGACAAGTAATCCTGTTCTTTCCGTGTGATATGGGTTTTTCGGTTCTTGCATGCCAAGATTTTATCCAGAAATTCATTTATTCCTGTATTATGTATGTGACAGTGGCTGTTGTTAATCAATAGATATAAACACATCGAATGAGCGCGATTGCCTCTACCCTCGGAAAACTAACGATCATAAAGAAAACCCAGGTTTAGACGTGAACATCTAATATATTCTACAAGGATTACAGCCCTTTACTGTGATGTGGAGTTATTGGTGGGAAGCCTGAGTAGAATTTTAATGTCCCCGGCTCCCCATCGGATGGAGCTTTACTGAGCTGCCTATACATCATTCAGCACAAGGGCTGACTTTATATCCTTTAATAAACTTGCCGAGCACAGATATCACAGCAAGAGGGAGGACGTGAGATTTAACTTACTGCTTACCAGCCTCGCGGTGACCTTATAGCCTGTTCTAGTCATAGACAAGTAACACATGAGATGTATGGACCTTTAATTCCAATAACTAATGTGCGTATATATTTGTGCACCTCGTGTTAATGCCTTATGCAATGTATGATGGATATATGATACCAGGGGCACATGTATTCTATGAAATCTGCATCTCCTTTTCTATATCATCTCTAAGGTCTCATTAAGACAGCCGTATCTTACGTAATGTTCCATCCGTGCTTTTCACAATCTAAGAACATCTTCATGTTTTTCTTTCTGGCGGAAAAAAAAAAGTGAGACATGTTTATTTTTTTCTCTGATTTTCAGATGAAACGTGCCCTATCAACTAACCGGGCCCATAAAAAACGTATTGCACTTGGTTGCCATCTGCGTATAGGCAGTCCCCGGGTTATGAACGATAAGGGTTTCGTAGATGTGTTCGTAGCCTGAATTTGTATGGAAGTACCAACAAAGCTGGCAAAAGCATCCTTATTGTTGATCTCTCTGGCCATCCCGCTGCTGACTGCCCTCCATTCAGTTTTCTTTCCGCAATAGCATGCACCATCTTCAGTTCTTCACTATAGGCCAAGACTTCTGGCCATGTCCAGACCTTATAGGTCACTGTGTTTTGTAAGGTTGCGATTTAATGACATCAAGACGTGCGCCGCAGCCTTATCATACACAGTGACCTCAAAGGCCCAGATGTCCTGGCTTATAGCGAAGAGGCCAGAGATGCAGTGCACAACAGCAGAAAGAAGAATACTGGACGGCGAACAGTAGGGCGGCCCGAGAGAGGAGTATTAGTTTATTTTTTTACCAAAACTCACCTCATTATTCACCTCCCCGGCCAACTTGCCGACTGGTCTTCTTCCTTTCGCCATCACATGCTGCATCTCCAGCCTTCTCACTATAGTGCAGGATTAACAACCGCGTCCGTGCCTCGGATGTTATTGTGCTTCTTAAGGTCATCACGATCTTATAACATGCAGTAACCTCCGAGGCTTGGATGCAACTGGAATTCCTGTCCTACAACGAAGAGGCCGAAGATGCAGTGCGCGACAATGGAAAGAAGAGGACCAAGCGGAGAGGCGAGTGATTAGGTATTAGCTTTGTTTTTCTTACATCTTGCATTCATAGCTATGAGTTGTAGATAAGCTAGATATTCGTAGGTCAGAGGCTGCCTGTATTATGCTAATTCTGTCAGTTTTTTTATTGTTTAAGAGGGGATAAATTGGAAACATTTTTTTATGGTACAAACACACACAGACCAAAAATTAATAAAACTGGATCTAGTGCATGGTTGAACAATAGTCCAATTTTTTTGTATGGTGGAATAAATTGGATGTCAGGGTGAGGCCTTAGTCTGATTTTGAATGGCATTTGACCATTTACATATGACCACAAATAGTAAAATATACTGGTGCGTATAGTGATATCAAGGACATTCAATGGAATAATAAGATCACATGTTTCAATAAGTTATTAAAGCTCTGGGATTTAGCACATTAAAATTAGAGAAAGTGATAGTGAGCAAAAGGAAGAAGGTGGAGGGAATTTTGTTGTGGTCGTGGATTAGATTGTATTGTCTAATAAGGGTTTATCCCCAAAATTATGACATTTCTTTCTTAGATCACATATGACATACATTTTGTTTTTCAGTCGGAACACTTTTACATACAAGTTCCTGTGACTAGAGTTATTAGTATTACATTCTTAATATGGCACCCCATGGTGTTCTTTTGTTTCCCTTTCAGAAGGTCCACTTACTTTGTCTAGTGTTGGTGGTCACACGTTAAGTAGTAATTTCCTTCTAATGGAGTGATTCCAAAATCCCAGAGAACCATGTAAACTTCTTTTATTTTAGTTTCTAAGTGGTTATCTAGCACCACTCATTTTGGGATATCCTGAGCCAATAGTAAAGGTTCTTACAAGGGGCCCTCCTGACTCTCCCCGACAGATGATGTTGAAGGAACAAGGGTTCTGGACGTTGGAATTTCAATGGTGGATGCTATTGTTTGGCGGGGAAAAGTTTCCATTGCAAAGGAGTCTGTCAATGGCTCTCATAGAAGACACAAGAGCACCCTGATGAACTGAGTGTTCCTGTACTTTGGGGAGTCTTGCGAGAAAGCTGTCAGCCATATGATAGTTGACAGGTATCTAATGGCAATGGATAGTTAAACGAGCGACACATCTCAAGCCAACACTAAGGAGGGTCACATCTGTACTCTACTTCCTCTACTGACCTCTCTTTACTTCTCTTCACTGTTGTTAGGAGAGAGATGAGTTGTACATTTTGATGTGAAATTTTTTTCTAGACATGTCATTGGAAAATTTTCATTAACGTGTGACACTAAACATGCAAGCATACTGAGTCTGTGAAAAAATACCTACATCAGCATTCTCTTGGGAGAATGGGGGTTTAATAATGGTGCCAGAAGAACAACCTATTAAGGTTTATGTTCTTTGCAAAGCACATTCTCTTCTTCACCCACCACATCAGTCAGGGTCGTGGATGCTGGGAGCAGAAATGATGAATGCTTTGGATAAGAAAATGACACATCTGATATTACAGTAGTAAGGGGAAGGAGATGCTAGTGGAAGTGGAGGAAGGTCATTATCATTGTCGTATATAGGGTTGTCCTAATTGGCCCAGTTTTTTGATAAACAGCTTGCAAATTTTTTTTTTTTTAGTGCTCATCTTTCTCCGTTGAGTTCTTCAAACAGCTCCTATATTGAAGCATACATTATTTAATGCAGAGTACTGGGTTATTATTTACTCTATACTGTTAAGACACCTGGGTGACATCTTCGCAAAATCTCCATTATTCCCACTACTGTCAGGTTACATTTTCCTGCATTTTCTCAGAAGTCAGTAGAGCAGTCTCTAGGGAATGACTATAGAAAGCAGATTTACACCACTGCTTTCAATGCTTTGCCATAGCAAAATTCAAAGAGATCACTGCTTCACCGAGTCCTGACCTTGGGGCATCGGGGTAACTCATCTTCTGGCAGTGGAATAGGCTGCAGCTCATTGCACCGCATTATGCTGCTTATTCCACAGACATTGAGGGGATTTACCATTTGAACCTGTGATTCTGAAAACCTGATGGAGCGCACAAAATAGATTACGGTACTTGTTGCTTTTTTTGGTCTTGCATACCAATGGTACAGAACAGGCCTAAACAACTTGTGGCTTTCCAGAATCCCATCAAGATCAGCCTGCATGTATATATATATAGTATGGTTTGTACAGTACTTGTACACATTGCGCATATTGAGCCACCCGTGTTAAACTGAACAGAATATTACAGGTTATAAGAAATGTCTCTTTACACCCTTATTTCACATATTTACAGTATAGCCCTTATAGATTACTTTTTTTTCCTATTTTGGCTACCATATGCTGATGAATAATAATCTTTTACAGTTGGTTTTAAAATAAAACAACTGAGATACAATTGTAGACTTTCAGGTTTTATTAAAGGGTCTCAGCAAAAATATCCTGTCAAATGTTTAGGAATTGCAACCATTTTTACAAAGCCATCTCATTTTAGGGTTTCAAAAGTAAATGGAGAAATTCACTTTACTATTAAAAAATGTTAATTTTTTAATACTTTGTAGTGAAATTCTTTGCAGGCAATGACTGCCTGAAGTATGGAAGCCATGGATGTCACCAAACGCTGGGTTTTCTAGGTAGTGATCCTTTTCCAGGCCTTTACTGCAGCTGACTTCAATTGTTGCTGTCACGAGCGGGTCACATCATCCTGGGAGATTTGGAGCTAGAAAATCACTACATATTGTGAATCACAGATCTTCCATTTAGCCAGTGTGTTTGTGTTTCTTATTAAATTAATTCAGTTTCCTTTGGTGCTGAAGAGGTTAACCCCTTTCCATGGCGATTAAAAACTTGCATCTCCATCTTACAGCTGTTCCTGACCTGGTCATTTCCTCTCCCTATAAAATCTGATCAGACTTTCCCTTCCTTGCCAGTGAAAGTTTTGCTTCCTAGCTTATTGGAAACACCGTGCTGAATTGGAGATCATTGTTGCTACTGGAAATTGTTGTGTGCTGATTTGGGGTGTAATCTTTCCTCATTGTCCTATTCCCATTTGTTTGGTACATTCCTATACTTCCCTATATACCTCTACCTTTGGTGAGTGTTTGCATGTTTGTTGCTTTCAATTATTCCTGTCTGTCTTACGTGTTGTTACGCTAACATTTCTGTCCCAGGCCTCTTGGGGAATGGAGAAAGGACAACTTAAGGAATAAGGGGGGGAGAACCCTAAGGCAGGTGGCCCAAACCTCACTAGCGTGTACTCATTGCTCGTGTTTTCCAGAGCACGCTCGGGTGGTCATCGAGTATTTGTAACTGCTCGGAGGTTTAGTTTTTGTTGGCACAGCTGCATGATTTATGGCTACTAGCCAGCCTGAGTACATGTGGGGATTGTCTGGTTGCTAGGGAATCCCCACACGTATTCAAGCTGTCTATCAGCTGTAAATCATGCAGCTGAGGCAAGGAAAACTAAATCTCCGAGCACTCACAAATACTTGAACGTGCTCGGGAAAACCCAAGCAACGAGTACACTCGCTCATCACTACTCCTCACCTTTCAAGGTACCTTTGAGAGCAGGGTTAGTTAAGTCTTAAGGACGGTTCAGTGCCCTTTTCTCTAATCACGAACACTCACAGCGTGACAGTTGCTTGTTTGTGGGTCCTTCTGCCTTAAGTTTTGTCTTAAGCATGTGAAATGCAAGCTTGGGATCTGGTGATTTATTCAGCCATTGCAGAATATTCAACTTATTTGCCTTAAAAAAAAAAAAAAAATAGATTGCTTTCGCAGTGCGTTTTGGCAGAATTACGTTTTTTTGGTCTCCATGACATTGCATTAAGATGTGATAACGGGCGATCAAAAGAACGTATCTGCACAAAATAGTATCATTAAAAACATCAGCTCGGCACACAAAAAAATAAGCCCTCACCCAACCCCAGATCACGAAAAATGGAGACACTACGGAAAATGGTGCTTTTTTTTTGTTTTTGTTTTTTTTAGCAAAGTTTGGAATTTTTTTTACCACTTAGGTAAAACATAACCTAGACATGTTTGGTGTCTACGAACTCGTAATGACCTGGAGAATCAAAATGGCAGGTCAGTTTTAGCATTTGGTGAACCTAGCAAGAAAGTCAAACAAAAAACAAGTGTGGGATTGCACTTATTTTGCAATGTCATCGCACTTGGAATTTTTTTCCCGGTTTCTAGTACACGACATGGTAAAAGCAATGGTGTCGTACAACTTGTCCCGCAAAAATCAAGCCCTCACATGGCCATATTGACTGAAAAATAAAAAAGTTATGGCTCTGGGAAGGAGGGGAGCGAAAAACGAAAACGGAAAACCAAAAAAGGGCAAGGTCTTGAAGGGGTTAAAGCACAGATTAAGGACTGCAGGGAGGTTATGGATGGGGGATGCATCCATAGATCCCTCTGGCGTTATTACACATCCTCTTAAAGCCTATGTACATGCTAACGCTGGCGGACTGACAATCTGGCAATTTTTATTGTGTTCTATGCAGGATTTCAGTAAGCTGGACGTGCAATTTTCGTAGTGCCTCCTTATCGTTAGATAGGGCAGCATGCTAGTGTTCGGTCTACTTTACAGAGGTATCTCAGTCTGACTTACAAACCTTTGCTTTATGGATAGCTTGCTAAGGTTTGTTGCTGCAGATGAATAGTTTGTGAAGTCGTGCAGAAAGATATCTGCCAAAAGCAAAAAGATAGAAATATATCGGCACTTCAAAAGCAGATTTTACATTTTCTTTTTTCTTTGTTAGGATTTTTCTACATCACATTTACGTGTACGCCGGAGAAATGCTCCCAATGTACATGTGAAGTGTATTTATAGAGTGTTGGGGCCGTTATACTGTAATCATAGAGTGGTCGGGCCGATATACTGTAATCATAGAACAGTTGGGCCGATATACTGTAATTATAGAACGGTCAGGCAGATATACTGTAATTATAGAGCGGACAGGCAGATATACTGTAATCATAGAACGGTCGGGCCGATATACTGTAATTATAGAACGGTCAGGCAGATATACTGTAATTATAGAGCGGTCAGGCAGATATACTGTAATCATAGAACGGTTGGGCCGATATACTGTAATTATAGAACGGTCAGATATACTGTAATTATAGAGCGGTCGGGCCAATATACTGTAATCATAGAGCGTTCGGGCCGATATACTGTAATCATAGAACAGTTGGGCCGATATACTGTAATTATAGAACGGTCAGGCAGATATACTGTAATTATAGAGCGGTCAGGCAGATATACTGTAATCATAGAACGGTCGGGCCGATATACTGTAATTATAGAACGGTCGGGCCGATATACTGTAATTATAGAGTGGTCAGGCAGATATACTGTAATCATAGAACGGTTGGGCCAATATACTGTAATTATAGAACGGTCAGATATACTGTAATTATAGAGCGGTCGGGCCGATATACTGTAATTATAGAGCGGTCAGGCAGATATACTGTAATTATAGAGCGGTCAGGCAGATATACTGTAATCATAGAACGGTCGGGCCGATATACTGTAATTATAGAACGGTCGGGCCGATATACTGTAATTATAGAGCGGTCAGGCAGATATACTGTAATCATAGAACGGTTGGGCCGATATACTGTAATTATAGAACGGTCGGGCCGATATACTGTAATTATAGAGCGGTCAGGCAGATATACTGTAATCATAGAACGGTCGGGCCGATATACTGTAATTATAGAGCGGTCAGGCAGATATACTGTAATCATAGAGCGTTCGGGCCGATATACTGTAATCATAGAACGGTCGGGCCGATATACTGTAATCACAGAACGGTCGGGCCGATATACTGTAATCACAGAACGGTAGGGCCGATATACTGTAATCATAGAGCGGTCGGGCCGATATACTGTAATCACAGAACGGTAGGGCCGATATACTGTAATCATAGAGCGGTCAGGCAGATATACTGTAATCATAGAGTGGTCGGGCCGATATACTGTAATCATAGAGCGGTCAGGCCGATATACTGTAATCATAGAACGGTCGGGCCGATATACTGTAATCATAGAGCGTTCGGGCCGATATACTGTAATCATAGAGTGGTCGGGCCGATATACTGTAATTGTAAAGCAGTCGGGCCGATATACTGTAATCAGAGTGGTTGGGCCGATATACTGTAATCATAGAGCGGTCGGGTGGACATACTGTAATCATAAAGTGGTCGAGCAGATATACTGTAAAAATGTCTGAAATAGTGCAATAAAACATTTAGAAAGATGTATAATATAACACATACTATGCTGTATAACTTTTTGTGCAGAGGCACCTTGTGGGTTACGTATCCCAAAGTATGCAGTGGGATGCATCTCACATTGTTCAATTGTCCCCCAAAAATATTCACGTGATAGGTTGCAGGCTTGTCTGAGGCGTCCATCACGAGCTTTCCCTATATGTCAAGTGAAAACCATCTCGGTGATGTGAACAGGGCCTCTGTACGCAGCCACCAATGGATGTTTCCAGCCAGATTTCCAAAGCTGCACATCATTTGTACACTTACTATAGCATGCATGCTTACACATTGTGAAACATATAACCTAGTGTTTTATGTATTAATATATTGCCGAGTAGAGCAGAAAGTGATGTATATACTGTATGTATAATATATGCCCCTGGCAGTGGTCATGGGAACCTGTCAGGATTGTGTACAGTAACCTACACAGTGTCAGGTCGGCGCCGTTATACTGATTACAATGATACCTGGTGATGAAATCCGTCTTGTCGTCTGATCCGTTACCTGTGGCCATGATACAAGGGGGTGTAAACTGTTAACTCACACCTCGACGCGCGTTTCACCGCCTATGCTACTTCGTCGGGAGGTAGAGTAGCACAGTAATTAGCCATGTTTTATAGTGTGTTGTGTCAACTAATCGGCCATGTGTACCGGTGCGTCCCCACCATGTTACCACATCATAGAGGGGACAGCGCTCAATGCATACGTCACCAGATCACGTGATTCGGTCATATGGCCGCGCCTGTAACCAAGAGAAGCGTCACAACATGAGAGCACTTCCTCACTGCAGAGTAGCAGCACATGGATTTGTGGAATTGTATTACACAATCAATTCTCCTACTAAAATAAGTGTAAATGTTGGGTTTACAATATTAACTGCAATAAATAATATTAAATAGAGTACAGTAAGATGTGCCAAAAGCACAAAAAAAAGGGCATGTGAGAAAATGTAAAGATAAATGTTTTATTATTTAATTAGCTTTATGGATTTTTCTGCAGACGTTATATTACAGAATTGTGACTCGTGTATAAATTGATTTATTTCTTTTTAAAGATTAAAACACAGTATCAGAGACATTACTATAGTATGCAGAAATTCCTTAATATCTCATGGTGTGTTCAGGTTTCTGTTCTTCCAGCCCTGGTCTATATCTGTTTAGATTGGAACTGCGGTAGTTTCTAGGTTACACGAAGACAAATGTACCGTATATCAGGGGTGTCAAACTGCATTCCTCGAGGGCTGCAAACAGGTCATGTTTTCAGGATTTCATTGTACTGCACAGGTGATAATTTAATCACCTACACAAATAATGAGTTGGTGATTAAATTATCACCTGTGAGTACAAGGAAATCCCGAAAACATGACCTGTTTGCAGCCCTCGAGGAATGCAGTTTGACACCCCTGCCATATATCATGCAGTGGCTAGGAAGCAACATGCTGCTCTCGGGCCCTTGGCATGCGGTTTCTTACCAGTAATACTATATATCACAGATTTATCACATTATCGATACTTGGTTTAATGTTGAGAACCACATCAGTGTTACTTGTTTTTTTCCTCATAGATCAGATGACAGGTCTTTAAAGAGGACCTATCACCAGGTCAAAAGTGTGTTGTTTTTGCTCTTATTATATTCCTGTTGCTCCCTGAGTAATTTATTTTTGTTTTCTTTACATCCGCCATACAGTACCCAAGATATGGGCCTTTATATTTACTGCAGATTTTTATAGTTTCTACCATTCAGGCATGGTTCACAGGGTAATTCTGCAGAGCAACCTAAAGGCCCACCCCAGAGAAACCGGTGAGCAACAATACCTTAGTAAAACCCAGAAAATGTACCCAATATCTCTGGAAACCATATGGAAGATTTAAAAAGTAAATAAGAATACTCAGAGTGGTACCGAAAATACATTGAGCAAAAACTGCCAGTCTCCACTTAAGTCAGGGACGCCCACGCTGTGCGGCTCTGCTCACTAGTCAGACCATAGGTCTGCTTTTGCTGCACGCTCAGCCCTATCTAACTTCCTGACAGGAAACTGTCTCTGTCCCTTCACACAATCCCCTCTCACTCTGGGCTAGTCCCAAACATTAACTCAAACTCTCCCTACTGTCAGGCAGAACACAACACCAACACTAATAACACATGTCACAATTCACACTATACACCAATTCAGTACTTGTGTATTCAAGGGGAAACGTTCTCAGTATGTCTGTCTCCTTGTATACAGGAAAGCAAAAAATATGTTCACCTTGGAAGTTGGAGTATTACATGGCTGTGAGTAAAACCGGTGCACAACCTGCCATATAGAAGAGTTATCCTACAGGGAAAGCTACAGTTGAATAGCCCATGGATAAGGCTGCCACAGGACAATGAAACAATACATAGATTATGCCTATATGAGTTTTATGGGGCAGAATAGACCCGAACCGAGTCTGTGTCATGGTTTCATTTAAATGGAAGCCTGAACTAGGATTGATTGAATGACACAAACCACTGGTGTCCAGCAGACCCATTTAACTTTTTTATATCTGTCAGGGTCTATCTAGATATCCATGAATCTGATGGAACAAAATAGTTTTGCATACTGAAGTTAGCCCCCCTAGGCAAGTGGCCATATAGCCTATCAAGGTTTCTTTGAAGAGTGAAGCTTCCTGATTTACTGTATTTGCCATTTTTGGAACGAATATTAATGCTTTTATTAATTAGCACTGGGATCCTAATACATTTTAATAATAGCCATTCTGTTGTTCCTGTATTTTTGGATGGGTAAAGTAGTAGCGCTCTTCCTGTAGCATTTCCAGATCAAGTTGTAGACAACGGTAATGTCATTGACGCTGAACTCTTGTTATAAGCATTTTATTCTTATTTCTCATGAGCGTTTCCGTCAGTTCAGCCTGAAGAAATGGCTCAGTGCACGGAGCAAGGACAGGTAGAAAGTAGAGTTGGGGCATCATCCTCACCTTTTCCTTGCTGGACCTGGGACCTGTATCTCACATGGCTGGGTGCCCTTTCCTGTGCTGCAGAGCGCTGATTGTTCCCCGTTTTTGCAGGGTGATATTACTCTCAAGGAACGATGTTTTAGGAAAGCGCTAATGCGGGTGAAATATCTTAGGAGCTCGCTGCTGGCGGACGCCCACCTCCACTACTGTATTCGGCAGCTCAGACTCCTTGATTATCCATAGAGTTTCTGCACCCTATGCCCCCACCTTTCCCCAAAATAAAGTATCTGCTGCTCAGTCTGGTAGGAAAATCGCTTGGATGAAAATAACCATTTTTATGTCTTGCTCGGCTTGTGTTCGCCGTCTCCGGAGACACAGCTGGTATTCTTTAACCGGTCACTCGAACATTGCAGACTAGCTGCAGAGAGAGATGCTACAAAGCCTTCCATGCCAGACTTATTAAGAAGGCTCCACCGGTGCCAGAGAGAAGGAGGAGAGGTATCATTTATACCCGGTCAGGGGTCTCGCTAATTGGCCTTTTTACGTTAGTTTGCTACGGTTTTATTATAGGTTTCTGTGTAAAGTGATCTTGATTATAAAGGTCAGTCTTGGAGGTTTGCTTAGCGTCATAAATATACACTTTGTCGAAACTCTCATTTCTATGAAAATGACCGGTTATTAAGTGTTTATCGCCTACTTCATTTAATTGATCACTTAAATTGAAAAGTGCAAAGTGAATCCTGCGCACACAAATGACAGCTCGCCGTGTGCGGGCTCTGTTGTAAAATATCCATAGATATTGAAAGGCGAAAATGTACCTTACACATCTGCTATATTTGGTGTGTGGAGGGGTCCTAAAATATATCATCTAGATCGAAATGGAAGATTTGTTGTAGCGCCATTTAGGACTCACCAGATACTGGTCGCTTTTTTTGGAAGTTTATTCTCCTGTATGGTGTGGATTTGGAAGAGTGCGCAAGTTTGTATGTTACAAGGAATATTGCAAATTAATACTTTCCCTTACCTTATACCTTGCACCAATGCTTCAATATTTGCTACCACTTCTCTACATGGACCGTGGATGAAGTCCGCTATTTTCTAAGATGACTTAATCGCCTTCATGTTTAAAAGCCCTTTTACAGGTTCGATATAATTGGTGAATTAGTGTTTATAAAAAGCCGCGTCCTCTATCATCCGTCCATGTAAACATGCTGCTGATGGCTGTCGAATTAGCAAAATGCATGTTCACCGTCAATTCAGCCTGTATAATGAATAGGTGCTTGTTTATGGGCAGAGATCTGTCTGTCTAAATGCACTTTAAAGGGAAACTGTTTTTTCTGCTGCAGACCTTCAAGTTCTGTGAATGCTGTGCTCTCTATAATCCCGCCCACATCACTGATAGGCAGCTTGTACACTGTGCATACATGTCAAAAACCTGACCTGCACATCCAAACATAGACTCAGTGTGAACAGGTGCTGAACCTAGAGTCGCCAACTCGTATATAGTTAAGTAAATAAGGCAGCACACTGCAGCGCTAGAACATACAAACTTGAAATACGAAATTTGAACTGCATTACTGCACTAGAAATATGAAAAATGAGAGCGTTTAGCGCATAAAAATGGCCAATTTTATGTGTACCTGGTAGCCACTTTACGGCATCTCTCTTATACCAGGTCCTACGCTTGCCTTACCTCGCTGAGAATAAACGTCTCCATCTGAATGGGTACATGTGAAACCTCTTCCTAGACTAAAATTCTCTCTCTCTGTGGAGGGGTATTGGACCTGCTGTAATTAAAACACCTGTAGGCTAGGAGGCGGAGTGCACGATCAGAAGGCTAGAGAATACATTTCAAAAACCTGACCTGCACATCCAAACATAGACTCAGTGTGAACAGGTGCTGAACCTAGAGTCGTAGGACCTGGTATAAGAGAGATGCCGTAAAGGGGCTACCAGGTACACATAAAATTGGCCATTTTTATGCGCTAAACGCTCTCATTTTTCATATTTCTAGTGCAGTAATGCAGTTCAAATTTCGTATTTCAAGTTTGTATGTTCTAGCGTTGCAGTGTGCTACCTTATTTACTTAACTGTGCATAGGCAGAAAGCTATCAACCAGTGATGGTGAGGACATGGTTAGTAGTTCTCGTGATGATCTCCTGCTGATAAAACTGTGATTTTATAAAAACTACAACTAGCAGCCCAGTAAGTGACACATTGTTGAAGTCAGGGTGTCTGTCTCTACATTATGCTGCCCTCAGATTAGGTAGCAAAAAACCTGATGAAAAATTAACTTTAATATATAATGGGTGACAAACTGTACCCCTGCTAGGTAGCAGTCAATATAGTGCCCATAGGGAGGTAATCCCCAAGCTTGCCTTAAAAGGGGTTGTGATGGTGTGATATGCTATGTGGGTATCATTTTTGTGTATATTTCTATTTTACTTATTTTCATGGTGTTCTCTTGTATGATGAGTTATTTGCTAATTGATGAATAGCTGTTGCTGCCATCTGATGTCCGCCCCCACAGTACTGTATTGTTTACTAATATGCTAATGACATGTTGACCTAGCTTGTTGAAACAATGAGCCCCTGCAACCTTCCCCCTCCTGAGACTTTTAAATATCAGTGAGGTGAGACACAGATCAGTCCTGTGTGGAATGATGATGTGTTCACAGCATCTCAGAGAGAAAGAGGAGTATATGGACTATGCTATCCTCTGTCTGCTGGATTGTTGGACTTTTATCCTGTTACTGAACTGCATTCGTGTTCTGGACTATTTTATCCTTTGTGTGGTGGATCGTATATGGACCTTTCCTATTTTTGCCTAAAGGTCTTGGGATTGTTTACTGTTCGCTGGCTCTGTTGGTACACCTTATGTCAGAGGTCCCCAACGTTTCTGACCTTGAGAGCCACATTCAGCTCTGGGAGAGGGTCGCGAGCCACATCCAGACTTGAGAGAGGGACGTGAGCCACATTCAGCTCCTTCACAATAATGGTAACCAAAGTTTTTCCACAAAAATCAATCACCCTAAAGCAGTATACAAAGATCCATGGGTTCCTACAATACCCCCATTCAGTATTCTCCTATAAAGCACTCCCAAGACGCTGTCACATCCAGCTTCAAACACCTCCTCTGACAGGTGGTGTCATCTTGTCTCCAGTGTACCATGCTTAAATCATCTCAAAACCCCTAAGACCAGTATATGTGCATTCAGATCTGCTCTTTTGTTCAGGGCTGCTCACAAAATTCACCATTTTCAGATGTGCTCTTCATAACTGTTTGCTATAACTGGAGTTAATGCACCAAGCTTACAGACAGCCGCGAGCCACAATTCATGGGACCGCGATCCACATGTGGCTCCCGAGCTACAGGTTGGGGACCCCTGCCTTATGTCCATATATTACACAGACAGGCCATTGATTGTAGAGAGATTGAACACTTGCTGCCTGAATCCCTCACCAATTCCAGCTGATCGTTTGGGGTTCTAGCAGTGGGAGAACCTATGGTTTAAGGCAGTGTTCCCTAACTGCAGCCCTCAAGAGTCCCAACAGGTCACGTTTCAGGATTTCCTTAGTACTGCACAGGTGATGGAATTATTGCCTGTCCAGGTGATGCAAATATAACCTGGTCAATACTAAGGAAATCCTGAAAACATGACCTGTTGGGGAACACTGGTTTAACGGAAACGCTCCCAATAAAAAGTATTTGTCCAGCTTGATAACTTATATAAATGTGTCCATCCAATAATATTAAGTAATCCTTACCTTTCTGCCAATTTCAGGAAGGACTCCAGTTTCTTACTATACAAATGTGATAATTTCTCATGCAGACACACACAGCATAAACGTCACCCAACACAAACTGCATTATTAAGAGTTATACCTCCATTGCATCCTCTAGCTTGCTACTTTACTTGTGTAGTTGTCAACTCAACTGTCAACTCAACTTTTAGCTACTCTATCTACTTTTACAACATATTGATTCAGGGACTTACAGTTGTGGCCAAAAGTATTGACACCCCTGCAATTCTGTCAGATAATACTCAGTTTCTTCCTGAAAATGATTGTAAACACACATTATTTGTTACTATTATCTTCATTTAATTTGTCTCAAATGAAAAAACACAAAAAGAATTGTCCTAAAGCCAAATTGAATATAATTCCACACCAAACATACAGTGGGGCAAAAAAGTATTTAGTCAGTCAGCAATAGTGCAAGTTCCACCACTTAAAAAGATGAGAGGCGTCTGTAATTTACATCATAGGTAGACCTCAACTATGGGAGACAAACTGAGAAAAAAAAATCCAGAAAATCACATTGTCTGTTTTTTTAACATTTTTTTTGCATATTATGGTGGAAAATAAGTATTTGGTCAGAAACAAACAATCAAGATTTCTGGCTCTCACAGACCTGTAACAACTTCTTTAAGAGTCTCCTCTTTCCTCCACTCATTACCTGTAGTAATGGCACCTGTTTAAACTTGTTATCAGTATAAAAAGACACCTGTGCACACCCTCAAACAGTCTGACTCCAAACTCCACTATGGTGAAGACCAAAGAGCTGTCAAAGGACACCAGAAACAAAATTGTAGCCCTGCACCAGGCTGGGAAGACTGAATCTGCAATAGCCAACCAGCTTGGAGTGAAGAAATCAACAGTGGGAGCAATAATTAGAAAATGGAAGACATACAAGACCACTGATAATCTCCCTCGATCTGGGGCTCCACGCAAAATCCCACCCCGTGGGGTCAGAATGATCACAAGAACGGTGAGCAAAAATCCCAGAACCACGCGGGGGGACCTAGTGAATGAACTGCAGAGAGCTGGGACCAATGTAACAAGGCCTACCATAAGTAACACACTACGCCACCATGGACTCAGATCCTGCAGTGCCAGACGTGTCCCACTGCTTAAGCCAGTACATGTCCGGGCCCGTCTGAAGTTTGCTAGAGAGCATTTGGATGATCCAGAGGAGTTTTGGGAGAATGTCCTATGGTCTGATGAAACCAAACTGGAACTGTTTGGTAGAAACACAACTTGTCGTGTTTGGAGGAAAAAGAATACTGAGTTGCATCCATCAAACACCATACCTACTGTAAAGCATGGTGGTGGAAACATCATGCTTTGGGGCTGTTTCTCTGCAAAGGGGCCAGGACGACTGATCCGGGTACATGAAAGAATGAATGGGGCCATGTATCGTGAGATTTTGAGTGCAAACCTCCTTCCATCAGCAAGGGAATTGAAGATGAAACGTGGCTGGGTCTTTCAACATGACAATGATCCAAAGCACACCGCCAGGGCAACGAAGGAGTGTCTTCGTAAGAAGCATTTCAAGGTCCTGGAGTGGCCTAGCCAGTCTCCAGATCTCAACCCTATAGAAAATCTTTGGAGGGAGTTGAAAGTCCGTGTTGCCAAGCGAAAAGCCAAAAACATCACTGCTCTAGAGGAGATCTGCATGGAGGAATGGGCCAACATACCAACAACAGTGTGTGGCAACCTTGTGAAGACTTACAGAAAACGTTTGACCTCTGTCATTGCCAACAAAGGATATATTACAAAGTATTGAGATGAAATTTTGTTTCTGACCAAATACTTATTTTCCACCATAATATACAAATAAAATGTTAAAAAAACAGACAATGTGATTTTCTGGATTTTTTTTTCTCAGTTTGTCTCCCATAGTTGAGGTCTACCTATGATGTAAATTACAGACGCCTCTCATCTTTTTAAGTGGTGGAACTTGCACTATTGCTGACTGACTAAATACTTTTTTGCCCCACTGTAAAAAAGGGGGTGGACAAAAGTATTGGCACTGTTCGAAAAATCATGTGATGCTTCTCTAATTTGTGTAATTAACAGCACCTGTATCTTACCTGTAGCACCTAACAGGTGTTGGCAATAACTAAATCACACTTGCAGCCAGTTGACATGGATTAAAGTTGACTCAACCTCTGTCCTGTGTCCTTGTGTGTACCACATTGAGCATGGAGAAAAGAAAGAAGACCAAAGAACTGTCTGAGGACTTGAGAAACCAAATTGTGAGGAAGCATGAGCAATCTCAAGGCTACAAGTCCATCTCCAAAGACCTGAATGTTCCTGTGTTTACCGTGCGCAGTGTCATCAAGAAGTTTAAAGCCCATGTCACTGTGGCTAACCTCCCTAGATGTGGACGGAAAAGAAAAATTGACAAGAGATTTCAACGCAAGATTGTGCGGATGTTGGATAAAGAACCTCGACCAACATCCAATCAAGTTCAAGCTGCCCTGCAGTCCAAGGGTACAACAGTGTCAACCCGTACTATCCGTCGGCGTCTGAATGAAAAGGGACTGTATGGTAGGAGACCCAGGAAGACCCCACTTCTTACTTCGAGACATAAAAAAAGCCAGGCTGGAGTTTGCCAAAACTTACCTGAAAAAGCCTAAAACGTTTTGGAAGAATGTTCTCTGGTCAGATGAGACAAAAGTAGAGCTTTTTGGTCAAAGGCATCAACATAGAGTTTACAGGAGAAAAAAAGAGGCATTTAAAGAAAAGAACACGGTCCCTACAGTCAAACATGGCGGAGGTTCCATGATGTTTTGGGGATGCTTTGCTGCCTCTGGCACTGGACTGCTTGGCCGTGTGCATGGCATTATGAAGTCTGAAGACTACCAACAAATTTTACAGCATAATGTAGGGCCCAGTGTGAGAAAGCTGGGTCTCCCTCAGAGGTCATGGGTCTTCCAGCAGGACAATGACCCAAGACACACTTCAAAAAGCACTAGAAAATGGTTTGAGAGAAAGCACTGGAGACTTCTAAGGTGGCCAGCAATGAGTCCAGACCTGAATCCCATAGAACACCTGTGGAGAGATCTAAAAATGGCAGCTTGGAGAAGGCATGCTTCAAATATCAGGGACCTGGAGCAGTTTGCCAAAGAAGAATGGTCTAAAATTCCAGCAGAGCATTGTAAGAAACTCATTGATGGTTACAGAAAGCGGTTTGTCGCAGTTATTTTGGCTAAAGGTTGTGCAACCAAGTATTAGGCTGAGGGTGCCAATACTTTTGTCTGGCCAATTTTTGGAGTTTTGTGTGAAATAATCAATGTTTTGCTTTTTGCTTCATTCTCTTTTGTGTTTTTTCATTTAAGACAAATTAAATGAAAATAATAATACCAAAGAATTTGTGATTGCAATCATTTTCAGGAAGAAAGTGAGTATTATCTGACAGAATTGCAGGGGTGTCAATACTTTTGGCCACAACTGTAACTATGGGGGACTACCAGGTCTTGTGCCAAGAAGCCACATTGCCCTGATTATGGTATATAGATACCAGGGCAGCAAACCGTTCCTTTAACCCAGGTGAAGAGAGGCTAGCTACTAGTGACGAGCGAACGTGCTGGGATAAAGTGTTATCAGAGTGTCTTCGCCATGCTCGAATATTATGGTTCGAGTCCCCGCGGCTGCATGTTTTGCGGCTTTTAGACATCTGCAACACATGCAGGGATTACCGAACTAACGTGTGTTGCGGTTGTCTGAACAGCCACAAGACATGCAGCCACGCGGACTCGAAAATAATATTCGAGCACACCAAAGACATTTGGATAACACCCAAGCACATTCGCTCATCGCTACTATCTACGGATTGGTGTTAATCAGTCATGTAATAAGTGGTCTTAGGTGGGGTCCGGCAGTTGTACAATACTTAATTCCCAGTGCAGTGGTCTCAGCGTATGCACGATCACTGTCCACTAAAGTAGAATGGCAATGGGTTGCATCTCCATCAAGAAGGTTAAGTACTACCCCCTCGGCCTTGGGATTCATTATGGCATCAGCTTTGGCACCACAGTAGGCACTTATCTATGACATTGGCGATTGACATGCTCGCTATATATATATATATATATATATATATACAGTGTGTATGTGTGTGTGTATATATATATATATATATATATAGTATATATATATATGTGTGTTTTATATATACATATATATATATATATATATAAATAAATATATAGCTAGTATATATATATATATATATATATATATATATATATATATATATATATATATATACTAGCTATTGAACCCGTTCTACGCCCGGGTGGCGAGCATTTATATTGTTATATGGTCTCCATCCTGGTATGTGCTGCTCCATCCTGCGTCCCCATCCTGTCATGTTCTGCTCCATCCTACGTCCCCATCCTGTCATGTGCTGCTCCATCCTGCGTCCCCATCCTGTCATGAGCTGCTCCATCGTGCGCCCCCATCCGGTCATGTGCTGCTCCATCCTGCGCCCCCATCCTGTCATGTGCTGCACCCATCCTGTGCCCCCATTCTGTCATGTGCTGCTCCCATCCTGTGCCCCCATTCTGACATGTGCTGCTCCCATCCTGCGCCCCCATTCTCACATGTGCTGCACCCATCCTGCGCCTCCATTCTGACATGTGCTGCATCCATCCTGCGCCTCCATTCTGTCATTTGCTGCTCCCATCCTGCGCCCCCATCCTGTCATGTGCTGCTTCCATCCTGCACCCCCGTTCTGTCATGTGCTGCCCTATTCTGTCATGTGCTGCTCCCATCCTGCGCCCCCGTTCTGTCATGTGCTGCTCCCATCCTGCGCCACCGTTCTGTAATTTGCTGCTCCCATCCATATGCCCCATACGCTGCTCCATAAAGGTTGATGGCCCCATAAGATGCTCCATAGTATATGCCTCATATGCTGCTCCATTATGGTTGATGGCCCCCATAAGATGCTCCATAGTATATGCCCCGTATGCTGCTCCATGAAGGTTTATGGCCCCCATAAGATGCTCCATAGTATATGCCCCATACACTATTCCATAAAGGTTTATGGCCCCCATAAGATGCTCCATAGTATATGCCCTGTACACTGCTCCATAAAGGTTGATGGCCCCCATAAGATGCTCCATAGTATATGCCCCGTATGCTGCTCCATAAAGGTTTATGGCCCCCATAAGATGCTCCATAGTATATGCCCCGTACACTGCTCCATAAAGGTTTATGGCCCCCATAAGATGCTCCATAGTATATGCCCCTTACACTGCTCCATAAAGGTTGATGGCCCCCATAAGATGCTCCATAGTATATGCCCCGTATGCTGCTCCATAAAGGTTTATGGCCCCCATAAGATGCTCCATAGTATATGCCCCGTACACTGCTCCATAAAGGTTTATGGCCCCCATAAGATGCTCCATAGTATATGCCCCTTACACTGCTCCATAAAGGTTGATGGCCCCATAAGATGCTCCATAGTATATGCCCCGTATGCTGCTCCATAAAGGTTTATGGCCCCCATAAGATGCTCCATAGTATATGCCCACGTACACTGCTCCATAAAGGTTTATGGCCCCCATAAGATGCTCCATACTATATGCCCCATATGCTGCTCCATAAAGGTTTATGGCCCCATAAGATGCTCCATTGTATTATATGCCCCGTATGCTGCTGCGATATATATATATATATATATATATATATATATATAAAAAAATAACATACTCACCTATCGTCGCTGGGCGCCGAGTGCTGGGGTGCCTGAGCAGGCGGGGACACCGGCGCGCTGTGGGGGTCAGGTGCCGGTATCAGCTAGCTCAGGCCCCCGACACTTGCTATATTCACCTGTCTGGCCCTGATCCAGCGCTGCGTGCCGCTCCGTGTTCCGGGTCCTCTGGCTGTGACTGTTCAGTCAGAGGGCGGCGCGCATTAAGCGCATCATCGCGCCCTCTGAACTTTGAACGTCACAGGCAGAGGACCCGGAAGATGGAGCAGCGCGCAGCGCTGGAACGGGACAGACAGGTGAATATAGCTTATACTCACCCTCCTGGCACGTCCCTGCCTCTCCGTTGGAGATCGCGGTGTGCGTTCAGTGCTTACGCATACCGCGATCTCCTTGGAGCGTCACTCTGTGTGGTCCAGACTGCGTCGGCGCTTGCGCAGTCTATAAAGGCTTCGGACAGAGTGAACACTCCCAGCCTTATATTATAGATATAGATATAGATATATATATATACCTGAACTCCCCTTTTAATTATTTGTGACTTCTTGGAGAAATGTGGTCTCTCCCAATATAGCTTTGAAATTTCTCTCCAAATCAATGAATAAGTGACTGATGGATATTGGCTGCGGAGAACTGTAGTAATGACTGCCATTGGATTAGAAGTTCACAGAAACTTAGTCTTAATGAGACTGAAAGCAGATCTATTCCTTTATTGCGGCATAAATCCAGGATTATTCTGATGTCTGTGGCATTTGGTTGATGACCTCAATGGCGGCTGTACTGATTGCCACTAGTGGATGTCACTTTTAGCCATTAGGGAGAAAAGACCCCGTTATGACCATTGAAAAGCTGCAACAAACTTTTTACAAGTTGACTGAAGAGGACGACCTAATGTCTTGTATTTAATGGCGAGATTTTATGTGGACATACTCTTTATCATCAGAGTGTTTTTTTTTTCGTTCTATTATTATTGCTATGCTCCTTTTACCGATGATTTCTCTGTAGCCATTTTGTGCTTGCACTTAATGTGAAAAGCCAAAGTAATTTAGTGGTTTAAAGCTGCAGCGATGCTCTGTTTGTCTGAAGTCATTTCTGAGCAAATGTGGAGGAACTAAAAATCCAGGCGGCTGCGGCTTTTTCTATCCTCCAAGCGACATATTGAACATTGTTTGTTTGCAGCTAACAGTCAATTAATGCCTTACTAACAAGCCATGTCTCTCACTCAGCCGGTGTATGGAAGTATTGTAGACCGTGGGGCATACTCCGCTCGTAGACGGCCACTTTACTGTTCACGTGGTGGATTATATAGTCTGTTCTGTCAAGCATAGCACTGCATACGTATTAATATTCAGAAAGACTTGGAAACATGTTCCAGGCAATTCCTATAGTTGACAACTAAGTCATACAAGATTATCAGTGTGTTAGTGCAGCTCAGTTATTGATTGGAAAGTAATAAAAAAAATTATAACTATATACATATATATATATATATATATATATATATACACACACAGAGATATATATTTTGATTATTATTTTTTCCAATCAATAATAAATATAGAAATATATATAAATACGTATGCAGTGCTGTGCTTGACAGAACAGACTATATAATCCACCAAGTGAACAGTTAAGTGGCTGTCTACAAGCAGAGTATAGTATGTATGCCCCACATTCTGTAATACTTTCATTCACCGGTGAGTATTATATATATATATATACATATATATATATATATATATATATATATATATATATATATATACAGTACAGACCAAAAGTTTGGACACACCTTCTCATTTAAAGATTTTTCTGTATTTTCATGACTATGAGAATTTTACATTCACACTGAGGGCATCAAAACTATGAATTAACACATGTGGAATTATATACTTAATTTCAGTTGTTTCACACTTTTTTGTTATGTCTTATATTCTAGATTCTTCAATGTAGCCACTTTTTGCTTTGATGACTGCTTTTCATACTCTTGGCATTCTCTTGATGAGCTTCAAGAGGTAGTCACCGGGAATGGCTTTCACTTCACAGGTGTGCCCTGTCAGGTTTAATAAGTGGGATTTCTTGCCTTATAAATGGGGTTGGGACCATCAGTTGTGTTGTGCAGAAGTCTGGTGGATACACAGCTGATAGTCCAACTGAATAGACTGTTAGAATTTGTATTATGGCAAAAAAAGCAACTAAGTATAGGAAAACAATTGGCCATCATTACTTTAAGAAATGAAGGTCTGTCAGTCTGAAAAATTGGGCAAGCTTTGAAAGTGTCCCCAAGTGCATTGGCAAAAACCATCAAGCGCTACAAAGAAACTGGCTCACATGAGGACCTCCCCAGGAAAGGAAGACCAAGAGTCATCTCTGCTTCTGAGGATAAGTTTATCTGAGTCACTAGCCTCAGAAATCGCAGGGTAACAGCAGCTCAGATTAGAGACCAGGTCAGTGCCATACAGAGTTCTAGCAGCAGACACATCTCTACAACAACTGTTAAGAGGAGACTTTGTGCAGCAGGCATGGTAAAATAGCTGCTAGGAAACTACTGCTAAGGACAGGCGACAAGCAGAAGAGACTTGTTTGGGCTAAAGAACACAAGGAATGGACATTAGACCAGTGGAAATCTGTGCTTTGGTCTGATGAGTCCAAATTTGAGATGTTTGGTTCCAACCACCGTGTCTTTCTGCGACGCAGAAAAGGTGAACGGATGGACTCTACATACCTGGTTCCCACTGTGAAGCATGGAGGAGATGTGATGGTGTGGGGGTGCTTTGATGGTGACACTGTTGGGGATTTATTCAAAATTGAAGGCATACTGAACCAGCATGGCTACCACAGCATCTTGCAGCGGCATGCTATTCCATACGGTTTGCGTTTAGTTGGACCATCATTTATTTTTCAACAAGACAATGACCCCAAACACACCTCCAGGCTGTTAAGGGCTATTTGACCAAGAAGGAGAGTGATGTGGTGCTACCCCAAATGACCTGGCCTCCACAGTCACCAGACCTAAACCCAATCGAGATGGTTTGGGGTGAGCTGGACTGCAGAGTGAAGGCAAAAGGGCCAACAAGTGCTAAACATCTCTGGGAACTCCTTCAAGATTGTTGGAAGACCATTCCTGGTGACTACCTCTTGAAGCTCATCAAGAGAATGCCAAGAGTGTGCAAAGAAGTCATCAAAGCAAAAGGTGGCTACTTTGACGAACCTAGAATATAAGACATAATTTCAGTTGTTTCACAATTTTTTGTTAAGTATATAATTCCACATGTGTTAATTCATAGTTTTGATGCCTTCAGTGTGAATGTACAATTTTCACATTCATGAAAATACAGAAAAATCTTTAAATGAGAAATTAACACATGTGGAATTATATACTTAACAAAAAAGTGTGAAACAACTGAAATATGTCTTATATTCTAGGTTCTTTACTTTATTACTTTAAGAAATGAAGGTCAGTCAGTCCAACAAATTGGGAAAATTTTGAAAGTGTCCCCAAGTGCAGTTGCAAAAACCATCAAGGATCTAGAAGAGATCATAAGAAACACACTTTAGATAAAGCTGAAATGAATTTACCTGTTGCGCCTAAGTGTTTGATTCACTCTCTTCCGATTCTCTGATGTTGCCGTAACAGAAGTCCCTATTTGGTGATCAGATGTGTTTCCTTTAATTGTAAGGACTCTGGGCGCTGCACTGGCCGGCGGCAGAACGCACCCAGGAGTCGTTACCAGCGTGGAGTGAATGGACGCTGCAGTGAGTAGCCACTGGATTCACTGTAGGTACAGGACATTTCGTGACGTCACGGTCACGTGATTGCGGTGGACCAATTCCTATGCGTTTTGGAATAGACGTAAGAGTATTCCTTCTTCCTGTTACGGCGACATCAGAGAATCGGAAGAGAGTGAATCAAACACTTACGCGCAACAGATAAATTAATTTCAGCTTTATCTGAAGTGTGTTTTTTATGATCTCTTCTAGATCCTTTCATGACTTTTATATAGTCACATATATTTTTTACATTTTCTGCTGCATTTGCTGCGGGCTTAACAGGCAAAGCACGATTCTAACTCTTTGCCACTTTACATATGGTCAGATTACCACTGTCGGCCTAGAAGTGTTTAACTGCCACTTGTCTATAAAATTAGTGAGGGACTGAACCTTTTAACTACCTACTTCCATTTGTATGTTCTCAATCAACCCAAAAGACTCATAAATATCAAAGCTTAATATTCTTGGAAGTTGGAGCGTTTTTTTTTAGATTTGGCTATCTTAGGAGGATATCTGTTTGTGCAGGTAACTTACTGTGCAGAATTATTAGGCAACTTAATAAAAACCAAATATATCCCCATCTCAATTGTTTATTTTCACCAGGTAAACCAATATAACTGTATACAATTTAGAAATAAACATTTATGACATGCAAAAACAAAACTCCAAAAAATTAGTGACCACTATAGCCACCTTTCTTTATGATGACACTCAGCAGCTTTCCATCCATAGACTCTCAGTTGCTTGATCTGTTTACGACCAACATTGCGTGCAGCAGCCACCACAGCCTCCAGACACTGTTCCGAGAGGTGGACTGTTTTCCCTCCCTGTAGATCTCACATTTTATGAGGGACCACAGGTTCTCTATAGGGTTCAGATCAGGTGAACAAGGGGGCCATGTCATTTTTTTTTCTTCTTTGAGACCTTTACTGGCCAGCCACGCTGTGGAGTAGTTGGAGGCATGTGATGGAGCATTGTCCTGCATGAAAATCATGTTTTTCTTGAACGATACCGACTTCTTCCTGTACCACTGCTTGAAGAAGTTGTCTTCCAGAAACTGGCAGTAGGTCTGGAGTTGAGCTTCACTCCATCCTCAACCCGAAAAGGTCCCACAAGTTCATCTTTGATGATACCAGCCCATACCAGTACCCCACCTCCACCTTACTGGCGTCTGAGTAGGAGTGGAGCTCTCTGCCCTTTACTGATCCAGCCTCTGGCCCATCCATCTGGCCCATCAAGAGTCACTCTCATTTCATCAGTCCATAAAACCTTTGAAAAGTCAGTCTTAAGATATTTCTTGGCGCAGTCTTGACGTTTTATCGTATGTTTTTTGTTGGTCGTTTTTCAGCCTTCCTTACCTTGGCCATGTCCCTGAGTATCGTACACCTTGTGCTTTTTGTTATTCCAGTAACGTTGCAGCTCTGAAATATAGCAAAACTTGTGGCAAATGGCATCTTGGCAGCTTCACGCTTGATTTTCCTCAATTCATGGGCAATTATTTTGCGTCTTTTTTTGCCCAACACGCTTCTTGCGACCCTGTTGGCTATTTGCCATGAAACGCTTGATTGTTCGGTGATCACGCTTCAAAAGTTTGGCAATTATAAGACTGCTGCATCCCTCTGCAAGACATCTCACAATTTTGGACTTTTCAGAGGCCGTCAAATCTCTCTTCTGACCAATTTTGCCAAAGGAAAGGAAGTTGCCTAATAATTATGCACAACTTATATAGGGTTTTGATGCCATTAGACAACACCCCTCCTCATTACAGAGATGCACATCACCTGATCTACTTACGGTAATTGGTAGTTGGCTCTCAAACCTGAACTGCTTGGAGTAGGACAACATGTATAAAAAGTATCATGTGATCAAAATACAACTTGCCTAATAATTCTGCACACAGTGTATAGCTCCGAAATATGTCTGTGACTTGACTTGCCAATTTGTTTTTAATGTTTGCTGTAAAGAAATAAAGATGAAAAGAAGACGGAGTGCCAGTGTTTTTCTACTAGTATTTATGACTGAAATGCGAGTAACTGTGATGAACACTTCCACATGTGGTGTGCTGTTTGATTTTTTTTTTCCTCTACAGCATAGTATGCCACCATTTCATATATTGGCATTAGATTTTGCGCCAAACTTCAGGCATACATATTTTAGATGTATACAAATCTAAATAGTGATGAGCCAACGTGCTCGGATAAGGTGTTATCTGATCATGCTCGTGTCCTAATCGAGCATTTTTGGCGTGTTGAAAAAATGCTCAAGTCGCCGTGGCTGCATGTCTCGCGACTGTTCAACAGCTGCAGTACATGCAGGGATTGCCTAAAAAATCCCTGCCTAGGTCATCAATATCATATGAGTACCTTCTCTTATCCCAGTGTCTGTTATCAGATTCTCCTCCTTCTTCTGTGTGTTATAACCACTTTTGCATAATGCTGACTTTGTATAGAAATTTTATGAACATGAAGAACCTTAAATTGTCGCCTCTGTTGAGAACTTAGGGAACCTGTTACATTGACCATATAATGTGATCTTTGATATATAGATTTGGGGTAAGCAATTCAAACTAATATTTTTTCCTTCCTAATTCCTGCTCATTCTCGGCTTTGGAGTCCAGTGGGCTAATTGGCGGCTATCACTCTTGCCAGCTGAGAAATAAGGCTGCCAATATTGTATGATACCGCTCACTGGGCGAGCAGAATTATGACTCGGCTATCCCAAGTGAAGTCCAAGGTATTGGATGGCACTCGTAGATCTTTTCAGGAGACTACTTTTGATGGGTATTATAGATGAATTCTAGTGATGAAATCTATATCTGGGGTCTTGGAGACCAGAGTGATGACACTACATGCATTTACAAGAAAAGGGCAGTAATCTTATAAGACCAAAAACCAAATGCACACAGCCAGTGATGGGGGGCAGGCATTGTTATTCACTGCAGTCGTCTTCTGAAATAAAGCTGGGTATTGGGAGGTCTCGGAGCTGCAGAGCGAAGCCTGGAAAGCAGAGATCTCGGCAATAATGTTTTCCTGTGTTAGGTCAATAGGCTTAATCAGAAACTGACAGTGTCTAGTGTTCATCAGCAGTAAGGAGCATTGTAAAAAATCTTCCTGTTTAATAGATTTTAACCTCCCCATTGTCAGCAGTTCTATTTTGCAGCGACGTAGTACTGCAGCAGTAATGAGCTTTACTATGCTAGGCGAGCCGAGCACTATCCCGTGCATTGCTGCATTAATAGAAACTATCTGTAATGTTTCTCTGCTACAGTCTAATTATGCTAGAGATAAGTTGTGTAAGATATTGTGAGTATACGGATCGGGATTCTAGTGGGGGTTCACAATTCTTACTTTGAAAACCTGAAAATAGATGCTATTACCGCTCTTGTGCTGGTATGAGCTGCATTGCACATTATAGTCTGTTCTTGTCCGAGTTTGCACTTACAAGTTGGCTGGGTTCCCATTAAAGCTGGCCATGCACATTAGGTGACGCTTCAGCCCTACATTCAGCCATTGGCTATGTTAGCCTACTCTCCCATACACTGGAGAGCACTTTCAGCTGAGTACTCCTGTGTTCAATATGAGAATGCCACTGGATGACATGTTGACCGTCGGCTTATCTGTGTGAGATCGGCAGTCCAGAATCAGACTTGCCTGATAGACATCTCCCCTGATAATCACTTGTCCAATGGCCCCGTACACGTTAGACCATCATCCAAACCCGTGAGTTGTGGTGGCTTTGGCCAACATCAGTGTAATGTGTATGAGGGTCTTAACCCTGTGCTAACATCTTCCACCGCTTGTTCAGTGTCTGTACAGGGAAAGTCAGACTGCGGTTCCTCGGGTCCACCAGAGGACATTATTCTGAAGGCCCATGCTTTAGCTGTAGAGAACTTGTGCCACTTTTTAGAACACTCAAGTTATATCTTCATTAATTGGTTGTGAATAGAAAAAGACCCCAGTAATAAGTTCTGTAAATGGAATTGTCCTCTGTTAAGCCCTGGGAATTATTGTTTTGTTTGAGCCTGTCTATGGTGGATCTTGTAGTACTCTCTTGGGTCAGACTGACCTTGCGTTCAGGGTATGACTGGACTATAAGGCATAATTCACATGACCTTTATTTTTTTTATCTGCATTAATGCCATAATTCCTGGTCTGTCTGTGGGTCTCATGAGCCGTACTAATGTCCAGTTTACACTGTACGATCATCCTGGGGACACTCATTTGTCGGGTGAAATGATCTTTTTGGTTGCACAAAAGAGCATCGTTCTTGGCTGTGTATAAACAGCAGTGCCGACACCAGTGGCATTCTTGGTTCAGTGCTCATCTGGAGAGTGATCCACCTTCTTTAAACAGGCTAGTAAACAACCGCCAACCAGCAAACATGTTGGCAGTCATTTACTAGGCACAGAGTAAACACAACTTAAAAGTCCAAAGAGTAAGTAGAGATCGGTTCGGGCTATCTTCACGAATACAGCTTGAGACATTTCAGCTCAACATGATCCTTTATCAAGCACTCAATTGTTCTCATGTCCTATCCAAATCACCATATTATTACTAGCTCTGGCATTTTTGAGAAAATTTAGTTAGAAGATCTGCTCGGGGACCGTAGCCAGAGCAAGACTAGTCCAGTGCCGCCCCGGCCTCTTGTTGATTGACAAGTATGTCCCATAGTAAGAAACCTTCATCCATTAGAACGGATGAAAAAAAAAAAAAAAAACGGATCCAGTTGAAATCAGTTTTTTTTAGCTGGACAAAAAAGTTGTGTCTGGACAACTTTTATGTTAATGGATTGCTGCTGGATCCATTCTAACGATGACGAGTGGACATGTGATCATAGCCTTACTTAACGTGTGCCTAGGCCTTATGTGAACTGGAAAAAATTGTAAACACTAAAATGGGGTAATAAGAGCAAATTCAATCTGTATAAAAATATCATATAATTAAAAATATTAAAAATATTGTGACAAAACCCCAGTGAAAACAAAGAAAGCGAGTGTAAACCACTCATATGAGTAAAGGACAACCAACCACCTGGGGCAAAAAGATCCAACCCCAGAAAAAGATCACAGAGCAGGGTATACGTATTATAATCATAAATCTTTATTAGTAGTGGTGATACACATAAGTAAAAGTGCACATGTTGGATAATATAACAAGGATAAAATCTCCAAGAAAATTATATATAATAACCGATATAGGCATACGGTGTACCCAATAAGGAAAAAATAATATAAATATATATATATATATATATCTCAGGGCTCCAAGGGACAAAATAGGGTAAAACTGTGAGACCATATAGTGAAAAAATGTAAAAAAAAATGTGTGATGCGAACAAAAAATAAAAGGATAAAAAGTGACAATTCACTGACATATGACACCATAAAGGTACAGTAAATGACACCAATAAAAACTTAACATTTACTAATTCAAATATTAAAACAATACACCATACACGACCTGTAAAAACATATGGCTGCTGATAAAGATACAAAGTGCACAAAATCCCTATAGGGCCAATAGGATCGTGAATCCGAAACGCGCGTTGGGGTGCGTTTAGTTGGATACGGTGACACCATAAGGTACATGAGCTCCGGTATAAACGTTTCCCTGTTTATGTTTTTTACCCTTGCCCGGGTTATACTGTGTGGTTCAGCACTTAATATGATGTGAGAGTTCTTACACACCAGTTTTACTCTGCAGGTTTGCACATTTGCACATATTGCACTTTAGGTATATTCTGGTTACTTCTACAACCCTATTACGGGTCACTTTTTATCCTTTTATTTTTTGTTCACATCACACATTTTTTACATTTTTTCACTATATGGTCTCACAGTTTTACCCTACTTTGTCCCTTGGAGCCCTGAGATATATATATATATATATATATATATATATATATATATATATATATATATATATATATATATATATATATATATATATATACAGTGGGGCAAAAAATTATTTAGTCAGTCAGCAATAGTGCAAGTTCCACCACTTAAAAAGATGAGAGGTGTCTGTAATTTACATCATAGGTAGACCTCAACTATGGGAGACAAACTGAGAAAAAAAAATCCAGAAAATCACATTGTCTGTTTTTTTATCATTTTTTTTGCATATTATGGTGGAAAATAAGTATTTGGTCAGAAACAAACAATCAAGATTTCTGGCTCTCACAGACCTGTAACTTCTTCTTTAAGAGTCTCCTCTTTCCACCACTCATTACCTGTAGTAATGGCACCTGTTTAAACTTGTTATCAGTATAAAAAGACACCTGTGCACACCCTCAAACAGTCTGACTCCAAACTCCACTATGGTGAAGACCAAAGAGCTGTCAAAGGACACCAGAAACAAAATTGTAGCCCTGCACCAGGCTGGGAAGACTGAATCTGCAATAGCCAACCAGCTTGGAGTGAAGAAATCAACAGTGGGAGCAATAATTAGAAAATGGAAGACATACAAGATCACTGATAATCTCCCTCGATCTGGGGATCCATGCAAAATCCCACCCCGTGGGGTCAGAATGATCACAAGAACGGTGAGCAAAAATCCCAGAACCACGCGGGGGGACCTAGTGAATGAACTGCAGAGAGCTGGGACCAGTGTAACAAGGCCTACCATAAGTAACACACTACGCCACCATGGACTCAGATCCTGCAGTGCCAGGCGTGTCCCACTGCTTAAGCCAGTACATGTCCGGGCCCGTCTGAAGTTTGCTAGAGAGCATTTGGATGATTCAGAGGAGTTTTGGGAGAATGTCCTATGGTCTGATGAAACCAAACTGGAACTGTTTGGTAGAAACACAACTTGTCGTGTTTGGAGGAAAAAGAATACTGAGTTGCATCCATCAAACACCATACCTACTGTAAAGCATGGTGGTGGAAACATGATGCTTTGGGGCTGTTTCTCTGCAAAGGGGCCAGGACGACTGATCCGGGTACATGAAAGAATGAATGGGGCCATGTATCGTGAGATTTTGAGTGCAAACCTCCTTCCATCAGCAAGGGCATTGAAGATGAAACGTGGCTGGGTCTTTCAACATGACAATGATCCAAAGCACACCGCCAGGGCAACGAAGGAGTGGCTTCGTAAGAAGCATTTCAAGGTCCTGGAGTGGCCTAGCCAGTCTCCAGATCTCAACCCTATAGAAAACCTTTGGAGGGAGTTGAAAGTCCGTGTTGCCAAGCGAAAAGCCAAAAACATCACTGCTCTAGAGGAGATCTGCATGGAGGAATGGGCCAACATACCAACAACAGTGTGTGGCAACCTTGTGAAGACTTACGGAAAACGTTTGACCTCTGTCATTGCCAACAAAGGATATATTACAAAGTATTGAGATGAAATTTTGTTTCTGACCAAATACTTATTTTCCACCATAATATGCAAATAAAATATTAAAAAAACAGACAATGTGATTTTCTGGATTTTTTTTTCTCAGTTTGTCTCCCATAGTTGAGGTCTACCTATGATGTAAATTACAGACGCCTCTCATCTTTTTAAGTGGTGGAATTTGCACTATTGCTGACTGACTAAATACTTTTTTGCCCCACTGTATATATATATATATATATATATATATATATACAGTTAGGGCCAGAAATATTTGGACAGTGACACAAGTTTTGTTATTTTAGCTGTTTACAAAAACATGTTCAGAAATACAATTATATATATAATATGGGCTGAAAGTGCACACTCCCAGCTGCAATATGATAGTTTCCACATCCAAATCGGAGAAAGGGTTTAGGAATCATAGCTCTGTAATGCATAGCGTCCTCTTTTTCAAGGGACCAAAAGTAATTGGACAATGGACTCTAAGGGCTGCAATTAACTCTGAAGGCGTCTCCCTCGTTAACCTGTAATCAATGAAGTAGTTAAAAGGTCAGGGGTGGATTCCAGGTGTGTGGTTTTGCATTTGGAAGCTGTTGCTGTGAGCAGACAACATGCGGTCAAAGGAACTCTCAATTGAGGTGAAGCAGAACATCCTGAGGCTGAAAAAAAAGAAAAAATCCATCAGAGAGATAGCAGACATGCTTGGAGTAGCAAAATCAACAGTTGGGTACATTCTGAGAAAAAAGGAATTGACTGGTGAGCTTGGGAACTCAAAAAGGCCTGGGCGTCCACGGATGATAACAGTGGTGGATGATCGCCGCATACTTAATTTGGTGAAGAAGAACCCGTTCACAACATCAACTGAAGTCCAGAACACTCTCAGTGAAGTAGGTGTATCTGTCTCTAAGTCAACAGTAAAGAGAATACTCCATGACAGTAAATACAAAGGGTTCACATCTAGATGCAAACCATTCATCAATACCAAAAATAGACAGGCCAGAGTTAAATTTGCAGAAAAACACCTCAAGAAGCCAGCTCAGTTCTGGAAAAGTATTCTATGGACAGATGAGACAAAGATCAACCTGTACCAGAATGATGGGAAGAAAAAAGTTTGGAGAAGAAAGGGAACGGCACATGATCCAAGGCACACCACATCCTCTGTAAAACATGGTGGAGGCAACGTGATGGCATGGGCATGCATGGCTTTCAATGGCACTGGGTCACTTGTGTTTATTGATGACATAAGAGCAGACAAGAGTAGCCGGATGAATTCTGAAGTGTACCGGGATATACTTTCAGCCCAGATTCAGCCAAATGCTGCAAAGTTGATTGGACGGCGCTTCATAGTACAGATGGACAATGACCCCAAGCATACATCCAAAGCTACCCAGGAGTTCATGAGTGCCAAAAAGTGGAACATTCTGCAATGGCCAAGTCAATCTCCAGATCTAAACCCAATTGAGCATGCATTTCACTTGCTCAAATCCAGACTTAAGACGGAAAGACCCACAAACAAGCAAGACCTGTGGCTGTAAAGGCCTGGCAAAGCATTAAGAAGGAGGAAACCCAGCGTTTGGTGATGTCCATGGGTTCCAGACTTAAGGCAGTGATTGCCTCCAAAGGATTTGCAACAAAATATTGAAAATAAAAATATTTTGTTTGGGTTATGTTTATTTGTCCAATTACTTTTGACCTCCTAAAATGTGGAGTGTTTGTAAAGAAATGTGTACAATTCCTACATTTTCTATCAGATATTTTTGTTCAACCCTTCAAATTAAACGTTACAATCTGCACTTGAATTCTGTTGTAGAGGTTTCATTTCAAATCCAATGTGGTGGCATGCAGAGCCCAACTCGCGAAAATTGTGTCACTGTCCAAATATTTCTGGCCCTAACTGTATATGTGTATATATATATATATATATATATATATATATTATTCTTTCCTTATTGGGTACACCGTATGCCTATATCGGTTATTATATATAATTTTCTTGGAGATTTTATCCTTGTTATATTATCCAACATGTGCACTTTTACTTACCGTATGTGTATCACCACTACTAATAAAGATTTATGATTATAATACGTATACCCTGCTCTGTGATCTTTTTCTGGGGTTGGGTCTTTTTGCCCCAGGTGGTTGGTTGTCCTTATGTGAACTGGGGAAGATCAGTTTCCAGCTATGTTGCTTTGATTAAATACAGTTTTGACCAAGAGAGCGCGTGCACATGTATAATAATTTAATACTGTAGGTTGTCTTGACCACTGTCTAGATTTACTGCATTATGCATTGGGGAACGTGGCTACCTCCAACCCCTGTGCACAATTATCCATTCATCTTTCCGAGACTCATTTTAATTAGAGCAATATAGTTGGATCTTGCTCTTCCTCAGTTCATATATGAGGATTAGAAAAATAGAGAGGTGAATCTGTAGAGTCAGTGTTCCACCTGAGATGGGATCAACTTGATGCAAGTAGGTGGGTTTAGGCAATTTTGATCAAAATGTCACCTAAGCATCTCACATTTATATGTTTCTAGCGTTAGTTGACTTTGTGTATTAGTTGCAGAGTGCCATTGCGTATTGTTTGTATTCCATCAAGTTCAATAATTTATCCATCAAGTCTACCGAGTATGCCGATTGAGAATCTGTATTATCTGGATAGTAAGAGTTAAAAAACAAGCTACAAAATTTGCTAACTCTGAGCTGGGTTAATACATTTAGCAAATTGGATTTATAGATATTGTTTAAAACGAATACTGCAGTTTGAGCCTGACTGTAGCCGACCTTCCCAGTGCTAATGGATTTGAGCACTTTTAATAGCATGCTATTAATAAGCCAGGCACAGAAGTGCATTATACAATGATTGACATTTCTTTTGGTCATCCTCATCTCATTACTTTGCAGTAGACATAAAGGTCGGGTTGGGAGAGATGAGTAGTGTTATTGCAAGCAGATGCTTATCAACATAGAATACAATCAAGTAAGGTCAGGAGGGCAACACCATAGACAGAGAGGACAGAGAAAGGCCAGGTTTTGTGTTTAGTATCTATTATCTCATCTGTTCAGCTAAAACCTAAAGAAGGCAATAAAGGGAAAATACCAATAATGTTTAAAGAGGACTTGTCTAATTTTCTCCTCTTTCGACTTTGAGGCAATACTGATGTAGAAGGAATTTTGTGTCTGGATATTTTTCTCACAGCCAGTAATTATCGTGGCACCACTGTGGAACCTACTCAGAAACAGGTATTGATATTACTTCACTGAAGAGCCACATCCATATCATTGTTGGAATCATTTCGACAATGAGTTGCTTCCCTCTGGAGTCCTCTGTAGACAGTCATGTCATAGACCTTTAGCACTGCAGTAATGGTCAATTATGGGTGGCCCTGCCACACTGAACCTCATATATGGACATGAACATACATTGAGCCTCATATATGGACATGAAAGGTACACTGAGCCTCATATATGGACATGGAGGTACACTGAGCCTCATATATGGACATGGAGGTACACTGAACCTCATATATGAACATGGAGGTACACTGAACCTCATATATGGACATGGATGTACATTGAGGCTCAAATATGGATATGGAGGTACACTGAGCCTCATATGGACACGGAGGTACACTAAACCTCATATATGGACATGTAGGTACACTGAACCTCATACATGGACATTGACATACACTGAGCCTCATATATGGACATGGAGGTACACTGAACCTCATATATGGACATGGAGAACCTCATATATGGACATGGAGGTACACTGAACCTCATATATGGACATGGAGAACCTCATATATGGACATGGAGGTACACTGAATCTCATATATGGACATGGAGTTACACTGAACTCATATGGACACGGAGGTACGCTGGGCCTCATATATGGACATGGAAGTACACTGAACTCATATAGACATGGAGGTACACTGGGCCTCATATATGGACATGGAGGTACAGTGAGCCTCATATATGGACATGGACGTACATTGACTCTCATATATGGACATGGAGAGCCTCATATATGGACATGGAGGTACACTGAACCTCATCTATATGCACACTTCTGGCCACATTCTGACTAGACGTGTCCTGTCTCACCCTAATACCCTTGCATTGAGTGAGGCTGTGCATTTCTAGTTGGTACATGACCTTATGTATGTAAATCGCTCCCAGCATCGGATAATCCTCATAGCGCACAGTGCACGCAATAGGCGGATTCACAAGTCTGCAGTCACTATATGCACGCTGTGAGGATTCTCTGACACTGAGATCATGTGGTCATGTGACCAGTATGCGGTATGCATACTTCCAGCCACATTCTGACTAGATGTGCCCTGCTCACCCAATACACTTGGGTGTAAATCTTAAATGTTTGTTCTTTACATGCTTTCTTGAATAGAGCCTATTTTTCTTGTATTTGTCTGTTAGTTTGTGCAGTGTATTTTTTACCTGTGCACTTATCACATACCCACTTTCCTCCCATTTGGTTTTGAATGGGTTATGTGGCTCTTGTATCAGCTTTTCAGCTATTTCTATTTAGCGTATTGTACATTGTGACCTTGATCAACAATGTGAAGAGCCCAAATTGAGTCGTAATTACCGGTTAATGTATTTTAGCAAGAAGCGATGAACAAATGGAAAGGAGTATATAAGCACAGGATAGGATGGGCCGACACAGCTACTGCTGGCACAAAATGGGTGATGTTTTGAGTCCAGATCAGGACAAACTACGGCCCAGGGGCCACATCCATCTCTCTGGCTGTTCCAGTCCAGCCTGTGGACCGAGATAGCCGAATATCTGAAAACACTGGCATGCCGGCTGCACCATGCAACCGCTCTCCACTTGGTGTCCTGATTTCACGGTTATCTGCATCCTTAGGATACAGATGGTGCTGAATATAATGGTGGGGGAGGGAGCCGTCGGCTACCTTATTCTACCATTCAGCATGTACGACTGAGACAGCAGACACGATGATGTCGCTACATCACATATCACATCTGCTGTGCAGGGTGTCGTGCACACAGCAAAAACCACCGGAGCAGAGCGGTGGGGGAACAGTAGCAAGGTGAGTATGTGTGTGTGTATATATATATATATACATATATATATATATATATATATATATATATGTGTGTGTGCTCTCAAACTATATATAGGAGAACTGTGTGGGGGCTCATGCTGTATATAGGGGGACTGTGGGGGCACATACTGTATATAGCGAGGCTATGCGAGGGCTCATACTGTATGTAGGGATTGTGTGGGGGCTCATACTGTATGTAGGGGAAGTGTGGGGGCTCATACTGTATATAGTGGGACTGCGTGGGGGCTCATACTGTATTTAGGGGGACTGTGGGGGCTCATACTGTATATAGCGAGGCTATGTGAGTACTCATACTGTATGTAGGGAGACTGTGGGGGCTCAAACTGTATATCGCGAGGCTATTTGAGGGCTCATACTGTATGTAGGGGAACTGGGGGCTCATACTGCATGTAGGGGAACTGTGGGGGCTCATACTGTATATAGTGGAACTGTGTGGGGGCTCATACTGTATGTAGGGAGACTGTGGAGACTCATACTGTATATAGCGAGGCTATGTGAGGGTTCATACTGTATGTAGGGAGATTGTGTGGGGACTCATACTGTATATAGGGGGACTATGCAGGGGCTCATCTATATCTATATATATAATTGTCTAAGGGTTTTAACGTCTGTCTGTCTGTCCTGGAAATCCCGCGTCTCTGATTGGTTGAGGCTGGCGGCCTCGACCAATCAGCGATGGGCACAGCGACGATGATGTCATAAAGGACGTAGACGTAGACATCCCGTGTCTCTGATTCACACAGTATCGACGTAGATGTCCTAATGATTGCCATGGCGACGATGATGTCATAAAGGTTGCCTCGACCAATCAGCGACGGGCACAGTCTGCCGCGAATTCTGGAATCATCATTGTCCATATACTACGGGGACATGCATATCCTAGAATACCCGATGCGTTAGAATCGGGCCACAATCTAGTATATAATAATTGCCTAAGGGTTTTTCTTTCTGTCTGTCTGTCTGTCCTGGAAATCCCGCGTCTCTGATTGGTCGAGGCCGCCAGGCCTCGACCAATCAGCGACGGGCACAGCGACGATGATGTCATAAAGGACGTAGAAATCCCACGTTTCTGATTCAGCGACGGGCACAGTATCGACGTAGATGTCATAATGGTTGCCATGGCGACGATGATGTCATAAAGGTTGCCTCGACCAATCAGCGACGGGCACAATCTGCCGCGAATTCTGGAATCATCATTGTCCATATACTACGGGGACAGGCATATTCTAGAATACCCGATGCGTTAAAATCGGGCCACAATCTAGTCTATATATATAATTGTCTAAGGGTTTTTCCGTCTGTCTGTCTGTCTTTCTGTCTGTCTGTCCTGGAAATCCCACGTCTCTGATTGGTCGAGGCCGCCAGGCCTCGACCAATCAGCAACGAGCACAGTATCGACGTAGAAATCCCGCGCCTCTGATTGGTCGAGGCCGCCAGGCCTCGACCAATCAGCGACGGGCACAGCGACGATGATGTCATAAAGGACGTAGACATCCCGCGTCTCTGATTGGTCGAGGCCGCCAGGCCTCGACCAATCAGCAACGGGCACAGCGACGATGATGTCATAATGGTTGCCATGGCGACGATGATGTCATAAAGGTTGCCTCGACCAATCAGCGACGGGCACAGCATGGCGACGATGATGTCATAAAGGCTGCCTCAGCCAATCAGCGACGGGCACAGTCTGCCGCGAATTCGCCTCGACCAATCAGCGATGGGCACAGTATCGACGTAGATGTCATAATGGTTGCCATGGCGACGATGATGTCATGAAGGTTGCCTCGACCAATCAGCGACGGGCACAGTCTGCCGCGAATTCTGGAATCATCATTGTCCATATACTACGGGCACAGTATCGACGTAGATGTCATAATGGTTGCCATGGCGACGATGATGTCATAAAGGTTGCCTCGACCAATCAGTGACGGGCACAGTCTGCCGCGAATTCTGGAATCATCATTGGCCATATACTACGAGGACATGCATATTCTAGAATACCCAATGCGTTAGAATCGGGCCACAATCTAGTCTATATATAATTGTTTAAGGGTTTTTCCGTCTAGCTGTCTGTCTGTCTGTCCTGGAAATCCCACGTCTCTGATTGTTCGAGGGCGCCAGGCATGGCGACGATGATGTCATAAAGGTTGCCTCGGCCAATCAGCGACGGGCACAGTCTGCCGCGAATTCGCCTCGACCAATCAGCGACGGGCACAGTATCGACGTAGATGTCATAATGGTTGCCATGGCGATGATGATGTCATAAAGGTTGCCTTGACCAATCAGCGACGGGCACAGTCTGCCGCGAATTCTGAAATCATCATTGTCCATATACTACGGGGACATGCATATTCTAGAATACCCGATGCGTTAGAATCGGGCCACAATCTAGTACTTTATATTAGGACTGTGCGGGGGCTCATACTGTATATAGTGAGGTAATGTGAAGGCTCATGCTGTATATAGGGGGACTGTGGGGGCTCACACTGTATATAGCAAGGCTATGTGAGGGCTCATACTGTATATAAGGGGACTGTAGGGGCTCATACTGTATATAGCGAGGCCATGTGAGGGCTCATACTGTATATAGGGGGACTGTGGAGGCTCATACTGTATATAAGGGGACTGTGGGGGCTCATACTGTATATAGCGAGGCCATGTGAGGGCTCATACTGTATATAGGGGGACTGTGGAGGCTCATCTATATATATAATTGTCTAAGGGTTTTTCCATCTGTCTTTCTGTCTGTCTGTCTGTCCTGGAAATCCCGCGTCACTGATTGGTCGAGGCCGCGCGGCCTCGACCAATCAGCGACGGGCACAGCATCGACGTAGAAATCCCGGGCCTCTGATTGGTCGAGGCCGTTAGGCCTCGACCAATCAGCGACGGGCACAGCGACGATGATGTCATAAAGGACGTAGACATCCCGCGTCTCTGATTGGTCGTGGCCTGGCGGCCTCGACCAATCAGCGACGGGCACAGCGACGATGATGTCATAATGGTTGCCATGGCGACGATGATGACATAAAGGTTGCCTCGATCAATCAGCGACGGGCACAGTCTGCCGCGAATTCTAGAATCATCATTGTCCATATACTACGGGGACATTCATATTCTAGAATACCCGATGCATTAGAATCGGGCCACAATCTAGTACTGTATATAAGGGGACTGTGGGGGCTCATACTGTATATAGCAAGGCTATGTGCGGGCTCATACTGTATGTAGGGGGACTGTGGAGGCTCATACTGTATATAGCGAGGCTATGTAAGGGCTCATACTGTATGTTGGGGGACTGTGGGGGCTCATACTGTATATAGCGAGGCCATGTGAGGGCTCATACTGTATATAGGGGGACTGTGGAGGCTCATACTGTATATTGCGAGGCAATGTGAGGGCTCATACTGTATATAGGGGGACTGTGGAGGCTCATACTGTATATAGCGAGGCTATGTGAGGGCTCATACTGTATGTAGGTGGACTGTGGGGGCTTATACTGTATTTAGTGAGGCTATGTGAGGGCTCATACTGTATGTAGGGGGACTGTGTGGGAGCTCGTATTCAATATATGAAGACAATTGTTGGTTGTATCCAGCATCACGTTCACCTTTCATTTAAACTTTTTTCTATATATGGAGGCTATGTGAGGGCTTACACTGTATACAGGGGGATGTTTGCGGCTCATCTACTATATAAAACTGAATGTGTGTGTGTGTGTATGTGTGTATGTCCGGGATTGGCATCTGCACCGTCGCAGCTACAGCCACAAAATTTTGCACAGTCACACATCTGGACCCCGAGAGCGTCATAGGCTATATTGTGAGGTGAAATTTTAACCCCGCGCATTCCAATTCACCAAACAATTTTGCCCCTATCTACATAATGGGGAAAAAAGTGAAAGGAAAAGTGTTGGAAGCGTCGCAGCTACAGCAACAAAATTTTGCACAGTCACACGTCTGGACCCTGAGAGCGTCATAGGCTACGTTGTGAGGTGAAATTTTAACCCCGCGCTTTCCAATTCACCAAACAATATTACCCCTATCTACATAATGGGGAAAAAAGTGAAAGGAAAAGTGTTGGAGGCGTCGCAGGTACAGAAACAAAATTTTGCACAGTCACACGTCTGGACCCTGAGAGCGTCATAGGCTACGTTGTGAAGTGAAATTTTAACCCCGCGCTTTCCAATTCACCAAACAATTTTGCCCCTATCTACATAATGGGGAAAAAAGTGAAAGGAAAAGTGTTGGAGGCGTCGCAGGTACCGAAACAAAATTTTGCACAGTCACACGTCTGGACCCTGAGAGCGTCATAGGCTATGTTGTGAGGTGAAATTTTAGCTCCGCGCTTTCCAATTCACCAAACTATTTTTCCCCTATCTACATAATGGGGAAAAGTGAAAGGAAAAGTGTTGGAGGCAAATTGACAGCTGCGAGATGTGAACAAGGGGGACTTAAAGAATGAGAGCGATGGCGCCAAAGAGTATATACCGTACAGTTGCTAAGGTGGGACCCCGACATGGGATACTCACCACACACGGGGATATGAACACACACACAAAATGCGCCACACACTACCACGAGCTTGAACACATATACCACCCTCAGCACACATTTCACCACACATACACCAACCTCGCCACATAAAAGTCGAAACACAAACGTCGCCGCTCAAAACTCACCACGCGCAAAACTCGCCACATGCAAAAAATAGGCGCACGCAAAACTCGCCACAAGTGCAAAACTCACCTCATGGAAAACTCGCCACACGCAAAACTTGCACATGCGGAAAAATTGCCACATGCACAAAATTTGCAACACATGCAAAAGTTGCCTCACACAAAACTTGCACATACTCAAAAGGCACCGGACATAAAAATCACCACGTGCAAAACTCGCCATGCGCAAAACTTGCTGCACACAATACTATATACAGGAGATGACATACAGGTGTATACTATATATAAGGGAGATGACAAACATGTATATACTGAGGTGAAAATGAGAGGTGTGAGGTGAAAATGAAAAAGTGTGAGTGCAAAATGAGAGGAGTGAGGGAAAATAGTGTAGTGATCGGAAAATGACAGATGTGAGGTCGAAATGACAAGTGTTAGGCGGGAATGAGAGGAGTGAGGGAGAAAATGAGAGGTGTGAGGGAGAAAATGAGAGATGTGAGGGGGAAAATTAAAGATGTGATTGGGAAAATGAGAGGCGTGATGGGAAAATAAGAGAAGTGACGTGCTATAACTAACCACAGATATTTACTATGCCCAGGCAACGCCGGGCTCTTCAGCTAGTCTACTATATAAAGCTGGATGTGTGTGTGTGTGTGTGTGTGTATGTGTGTATGTCCGGGATTGGCATCTGCACCGTCGCAGCTACAGCCACAAAATTTTGCACAGTCACACGTCTGGACCCCGAGAGCGTCATAGGCTATGTTGTGAGGCAAAATTTTAACCCCGCGCGTTCCAATTCACCAAACAATTTTGCCCCTATCTACATAATGGGGAAAAAAGTGAAAGGAAAAGTGTTGGAAGCAAATTGACAGCTGCCAGATGTGAACAAGGGGGACTTAAAGAATGAGAGCGATGGTGCCAAAGAGTATATACCATACAGTTGCTAAGGTGGGGCCCCGACATGGGATACTCACCACACATGGGGATATGAACACACACACAAAATGCGCCACACACTATCACGTGCTTGATCACATATTACCCTCAGCACAGATTTCACCACACATACACCAACCTCGCCACATAAAAGTTGTAACACAAAAGTCGCCGCTCAAAACTCGCCACACGCAAAACTCGCCACATGCAAAAACTAGGCTCACGCAAAACTCGCCACAAGTGCAAAACTCACCTCATGGAAAACTCGCCACATGCAAAAACTTGCACAAGCGGAAAAATTGCCACATGCACAAAAGTTGCAACACATGCAAAAGTTGCCTCACACAAAACTTGCACATACTCAAAAGGCACCACACATAAAACTCGCCACGCGCAAAACTCGCCATGCGCAAAACTTGCTGCACACAACTTGCTACACTAACCTGTCATGTGCAACTCGACACACAAAAACTTGCTACACGCATGTTGCCACACAAAACTCATCTCACAAAAGTCGCTACATGCATGTCGCCACACGCAACTCAACACACACAACTTGACAAACGAAACTCGCACCAAAACACACACAAGTCTGGTATTATCCTTCAAAAATAAAAATCTGATTAATAAGCAGCAAACTACAAGAGCAACAAATGTACCATATAGGAAATACGGCAGCTGTCAGTCACATGACCTGTCTATTATGTGTATGCGTGAGCTAATATATACTGCAAGGGGGAGGGCTTCCTGTTGGCTGTGGATTTATCAGGCTGCCAATTTAGCTTGCAAATACTGAGGTAAAAATACTGAGCAAAAAACGTGTGAACGAGGTCTAATACAGGAGGAGATGACACACAGGTATATACTATATACAGGGGAGATGACACACAGATATATACTATATACAGGAGAGATGACACACAGGTATATACTATATAGAGGAGGAGATGACATACAGGTACATACTATATACAAGAGGAGATGACATACAGGTATATACTATATACAGGAGGAGATGACACACAGGTATATACTATATACAGGAGCAGATGACCTACAGGTATATACTATATACAGGAGGAGATGACATACAGGTATATGCTATGTATAGAAGATGACATACAGGTATATACTATATACAGGAGGAGATGACATACAGGTACATACTATATACAAGAGGAGATGACATACAGGAATATACAGGAGGAGATGACACACAGGTATATACTATATACAGGAGCAGATGACCTACAGGTATATACTATATACAGGAGGAGATGACATACAGGTATATGCTATGTATAGAAGATGACATACAGGTATATACTATATAGAGGAGGAGATGACATACAGGTACATACTATATACAAGAGGAGATGACATACAGGTATATACTATATACAGGAGGAGATGACACACAGGTATATACTATATACAGGAGCAGATGACCTACAGGTATATACTATATACAGGAGGAAATGACATACAGGTATATGCTATGTATAGAAGATGACATACAGGTATATACTATATACAGGAGGAGATGACACACAGATATATACTATATACAGGGGAGATGACACACAGGTATATACTATATACAGGAGGAGATGACATACAGGTATATACTATATATCGAAGGAGATGACATACAGGTATATACTATATATAGGAGTAGATGACATACAGGTATATACTATATACAGGGGAGATGACACACAGCAGGTATATACTATATACAGGGGAGATGACATACAGGTATATACTATATACAGGAGATGACATACAGGTGTATACTATATATATAAGGCAGATGACAAACATGTATATACTGAAGTGAAAATGAGAGGTGTGAGGTGAAAATGAAAAGGTGTGAGTGCAAAATGAGAGGAGTGAGGGAAAATAGTGGAGTGATCGGAAAATGACAGATGTGAGGTCGAAATGACAAGTGTTAGGGGGGAATGAGAGGAGTGAGGGAGAAAATAAGAGGTGTGAGGGGGGAAATGAAAGATGTGATTGGGAAAATGAGAGGCGTGATGGGAAAATAAGAGAAGTGAGGTGCTATAACTAACCACAGATATTTACTATGCCCAGGCAACGCCGGGCTCTTCAGCTGTATATAGCGGCTGCGTGGATTAAAGTGAATATAGGGTCTGTCTGTAGACTCACTGTATATAAGGGGCTGTGTGTTGACTCATACTTAAATAGGGGATTGTGTGTTTGCCCATACTGTATATGGGGGTGCTGTGTGTGGTTTCCTACTGTATATAAAGGCTGCTCTGTGTGGAATCATACTGTATATAGAGGGGGCTGGGTGTGGACTCATATGGTGTATGGGGGTGTCAGCATACTTAATAATTATATTAATTAATATCTTAATATTGAGCAGAATTTATTTCCGCCAGTCAGTCTTTCATGTTGCCTCTCTGGAAAATTACCGTAATTGCCCACCCTTGTTCTAGACTTTTTGTAAAGTTGTTTTTTTTTCTTATTTTAGATGTGTTGGAGCAATTTTATATGTGGTTTCAAGTATAGATATTTTCTGAACTTTTTTCTTATCGTGTTTTTTTCATTAGTGGTGCATTATTTAATAAAAATATGTTGCAACCATCCCTCAAAAAGTAATGACCGTTTCTAAGTTGGTAAGAGCTTTTCCCAGTGAAATTCCTTAATTATGTATGTAGTGATAACGTTACATAGACGGTGTATAAGAACCACACATGCGGGCAGAGGAAATTTATCAAATGGAGCTCATACTACTTGCAAATTTTACAACTCTCTTTCCGTGTTCCTGTTATTAACTCGGAGATCCCACAGCCGTTAGATAATTAAAAAAAAAATCAAACATAACAGCTTTCACAATCGCATCCACTAATTAACAGCAATAAAACAGGCTCTAAATCAGGGGGAAAAAAATTAACACCCGCTCTCATCCACAGCAAATCTGAAGCTAATGAGACCTCTTCTATTCAGAGTGGAAATACCGGGATCATCTGGTCACTTCTCTACATTAATCCATGATATTCTATTATTTTATATAGACACATTTATTTTTTTTAAAGAACTGTAGTTGTGTTGCATTTTCGTCATTTTCATCTAAGACCAGGATTGCATTCAGGTAGAAGAGATGCCTTTTTCGTTATATACTTGTAATCCTTTTAGATTCACCTCTGTTTTTTTGTTAGCAAATACTGCCATAAACCAGCATTGTGCAATACCATCCTATGAGTTTACACTTCATCATTCCCTTAGGGCTAATGGGTTTGACATGAATATTCTTCAACTGTTGTACATGACTACTGACCACAATAAGGTTCCTTTCATAACCAACCATTTATAACTGTTATTGTATGGCACCTGCTGATAAAACACTAATGGCATTGAAACTAAAGCACACAGCCTAATAATTGACACATCCCTGGAATCAGGTTCTCTTGGCCTATATGATGCTGTTTTCAGAACAAAAATCTGCTGACACATACCCTTTAATTCCCAACTTTCCCCATTAGGTAGAGGGGTTAAGCCTCTGACAGATACCTCTAGGAACAAGGGCTTACCTAGGGTAACTTTTACACCCCCCCCCCCCCCAACAACCACTAGCTACTTGATTGATTGCATGGGCCCTTTTGAGATTTTTGCAGTATTATAGTCAGGTGCATGACTAGCGACGTATACTAAACAGGTGATAGTGATCATTTTCATATTTAGGTTAAAACAATCAATTACGGAAACAGCTGTTTCATGGGGCTCAAAACTAGGTAAGGAACATCTAAATTCTACTATAATGGTGAAGTTGTGAAAGACCGTTTCATGTCACAGGTCTTACACCATGGTAAGGCTGAGCAGTGCAATAACACACAAGGTAGTTATACTGCATCAGCAAGGTCTCGCCCATGGTAAGATTTCAAAACAGACTCTGTTTTCAAGATGAACTGTTCAAGCTCTTTTGAAGAAACACCAATAAATGGGTAGCATTGAGGACTGTAGAGTTGCCCACTGGTACTTAGTGCAGCAGATGAGACACATCATACTTGCTTCCCTTCTAAATCGGAAGGTTTCCAGCAGTCACATAAGCTCAGAAATGGCAGCAACAAGTGGGACCCAACTACACCCATCTTCTGTTTGGAGAAGTCTGCGAAACTATTTCAGCGGAAAAAGAAAATACCTTCACCATGGAACCAAGAGCAATGCACGAAAACATAGGATGTGTGGTGTAGAAAAATGGCAGCAGGTGCCCTGGACTGTTGAGTCAAAATGTGAACTATTTGGCTGCAACAGAAAGCAGTTTGTTCACTGAAGGGTTGGAGAGCGGCACAATAATTAGTGTCTGCAGGCAACAGTTATGCAAGGTGGATGTTCTTTGCAATTTTGGGTTGCATTTGAGCAAATGGAGTTGGGGATTTATTCAGGATTAATGGTGTCCTCAAGGCTTATCCATCATGTAATACCATCAGGTAGGTGTCTGATTGGCTACAAATTTATTCTGCACCAGAATAATAGCCCCAAATACACAGACACTGTAATTAAAAACTTTTTTTTAGAGTACAGAAGAACCAGGAATCCTGGAAGGGATGATATGGCCCCCACAGAGCCCTGATCTCAACATTGAGTCTTGCCGGGATTACATGAAGAGACAGAAGGATACAAGCGATGTCCACCGAAGATTTGTGGTTAGTTCTCCAAGGTGTTTGGAACAACTTCCCTGTTGAGTTCCTTCAAAAGCTGTGTGCAGGTGTTACTAGAAGAATTGATTCTGTTTTGGCAAAGGACGGTTACACCAAAAATAGATTTGATTTATATTTCTCTTTTGTTCATTCACTTTGCAATTTGTTAATTGATAAAAATATACTGTTAAGATTTTTTTTTTTTTTTTGAAAAGCATTCTCACTTTATAACATTTTTTTCTACACCTGTCTAAAACGTTTGCATGGTACTGTATATGAAGACAACACTGTCATAGAGTTGGCAAATACCACTATACAAGTAACAAATAGCACCATACTGTGACTGAACAAAAATCAAGACCCAATATTACCAGCAATACCATTACATAACAAACAAATAATAGTGCCACAAAATGACCACATATTACCACTACATAAGAACTGAATAATACCATCATACTGATCATGACCAAAAAATACTATAACAAGACAAATATTACCACCACAAAGTGAGCATTAGCAGACATGTGAAAGTGTTGGCACCCTTGATTTTTCTTTCCAGAAAATGAAGTATTTCTCCCAGAAAAATTATTGCAATTGCATGTTTTGTTATAAACCTGTTCATTTCCTTTGTGCATATTGGAACAAAACACCAAAAAACAGAGAAAACAAAAAGCTAGACTGCAGTTTGCCAAAATATATGTAAGCCAAAATCCTTCAGGGAAAGCGTCTTGTGGACTGTTATGATCTGGTGGCCTAGGAGCAGCATGAGACTGACTCTGGAGAAGGTGGTCCCTGTACTGACCGCAAACCCTGAACCTAGCAGCGCAACTAGAAGTAGCCGTGGGGGGTACCTAACACTCCCTAGACCCCTCAGCACAGCCTAAGTTCTAACTACCCCTAAAGACAGAAACAGGAAACCTATCTTGCCTCAGAGAAAATCCCCAAAGGATAGATAGCCCCCCACAAATATTGACTGTGAGAGGAGAGGGAAATAACATACGCAGATATGAAATCAGATTTTAGCATAGGAGGCCATACTAAGCTAAAAAGAAAGAAAAGAACAGAGTACTATGCAGTCAGTATAATAACACTAGAAAATATCCACCACAGAAAATACGGATCACCACATCTGACTAAAGACATGGGGAGTATATCTGCATCTCCAGAGAAATAGCTAGGCTGCAAAAAATCCTTCACAGACTAAGCTGGACAAGACAAAAACATGAAAAAGCACAGAACTATAAGGTCCACTGCAGCTGGACAGCAAAAACAAAGCTAGGACTTATCTTTGTAGAAAAGCACAGCAAACTGGAGAGACAAGCAGGGAAGTGAATCTTTCCAGAACAATGGACAACTGGCACTGACTAAAGGATCCTGCAAAGCTATATACCCCAGTCAGTTTTGCAATTAGTAGATACACCTGTCCACTCCTGCAGTCCAGGCACAACTGCATTACCCTCTACAACCACCGGAGGGAGGCCAAAAGCTGAATTCATAACAGTGGACAGATGAGAGCAAGATAGTGCTTTTTGGTAAAGCACATCATTCTACTATTTACCTAAAGTGAATGAAGCCTACAAAGAAAAGAACACCGTACCTACAGTCAAATATGGTGGAGGTTGTTTTGCTGCCTCTGGCCCTGGGTGCCTTGACTGTGTGCAGGGCATCATGAAATTTTAATATTTCCAAAGGAATTTGGGTTGCAATGTAGTGTCCAGTGTCAGAAAGTGACCCCAAACATACTTCAAGAAGCACCCAGAAAAGGATGGAAACAAAGCGCTGGAGATTTCTGGAGTGGCCAGCACTGAGTCCCAATCTAAATCCCATTGAACACCTGTGGAGAGATCTTAAAATTTCTGTTGGAAGAATGCCCTCTTCAAATATGAGAGACCAGGAGCAGTTTGCAAAAGGAAAGTGCTCCAAAATTGTAGTTGAGAGTTGTAAGAAGTTTGTTGAATGTTATAGGAAGCGACTGATTGCAGTTATTTATTCCATAGGGTGTGCAAACAAATATTAAGTTGAGGGAGCCAACTATTTTGTCCGGCTCATTTTTCGGGTTTTGTGTGAAATGATGTCCAATCTGCCTTTTTTTCTGGGACAATTTCAAAGGTGCCAACACTTTTGGCCATGGCTGTAGTGGTAAATTCTATTCTGTGCATATATACAGTGGAATGTAAAAGTTTGTGTACCCCAGTCAAAATTACTGTTGTTGTGAACAGTTAAGCAAGTTGAAGATGAAATTATCTCCTAAAATGACTAAAGTTAAAGATGACACATTTGCTTTGTAATTTAGGCAAAAAAAAATCATATTTTACATTTTAAAAATTGCCAAAAGGAAAATGGGGCTATGCAAAACTTTGGGCACCCTTGGAGATTTGTGTACTCAGATAACTTTGACCAAGGTTTCAGACCTTAATTAGCCTGTTAGGGTTATGGCTTGTTCACTGTCATCATTAGGAAAGGCCAGGTGATGAAAATTTCCCAGCTTTATAAAAAAACAGCCTTTATAAAAACCCAGCCTCCTCTAAAAACAGCAGTGATGGTTCTTCTAAGCAGCATTGCTAGAGAGGCAAATCAGAACTACCACTTGACTTCAAAAGACCTTCAGAAATATTTATCAGACTCTGGAGCTTTGATACATTGTTCTACTGTTCAGAGACACCTGCATAGATGTGGCCTTCATGAAACAGTCATCAGAAGAAAATCTCTCCTGCATCCTCACCATAATATTCAGCATCAGAAGTATGCAAAAGAACCTCTAAACAAGGCCTGATGCATTTTGGAAACAAGGCACGCTTTGGGGTTGTGTTGCAGCCAATGGCACAGGGAACATTTCACAGGTAGCGGGAAGAACGGATTCAATTAAATTTCAATATGCAAATTGTCTCTTCAGAGAGAATGAGGACTCAAACTCTATAGCGTCACCTGTTTGAAGTAGCAATCCTGCAAGTCACAATCAACCCTTTAACGAGTCTTGCAATATGACTTAAGATAAAAGCCAAATCAGAATTATTATTATTATTATTTATATAGCACCATTAATTCCATGGTGCTGTACATGTGAAAAGGGGTTACATACAGGGTTATAGATATCGTTAACAGTAAACAAATTTACAGTGACAGACTGGTACAAAGGGGAAAGGACTCTGTCCTTGCGGACTTACATTCTTCAGGATAATGGGGAAGAGACAGGAGGTTGGTGTGCTGCAGCACTGGTGGTGGTGAATCGGAAGCTCGGGTGGTCGTGGCGGCAGCTCGGGTGGTCGGTGACATGGCGGCAGCTCGGGCGGTTGGTGAGGCGGCAGAATGGAGGCTGTAGGCTTTCCTGAAGAGATGGGTTTTCAGGTTCCGTTTGAAAGATCTGAGGGTGGTGGATAATCGGACGTGTTGAGGCGTGGAATTTCAGAGGATGGAGGATATTCAGGAGAAATCTTGGAGGCGGCTGTGTGAGGAACGAATAAGTGTGGAGGAAAGTAGGAGGTCTTGGGAGGATCGAAGATTACGTGAGGGAAAATAGTGGGAGATTAGTTCAGAGTTAGATTCAAAATCTAAATTCAGAATTAGTTCAGAATCTCAATTTGCAGTCAAGGTGTTTTGGGCTAGTGGCCCTTGTCAGTGCAGATTATGAGAATTGATCTGGCTAGGTGAGAGGCTCTGGACTGTGGTCTGAAGGGTAAGGTTTCTCCTTGTGGAGAGTGACATACCAGCTTTGGCTTGTCAATGTAAGGAGTCTTATTCACTGTGCAATGCTCCTCTGAGAAATTTAATATGCAAATTATACTTCAACAAATTCTTGATGCAAACATAACACCATCTGTAAAAACCTGAAGTTGAAAAGAGGATGGCTTCTACAAATGGTTAATGATCCTAAACACATGTCAAAATCCACAATAGATGGCTTCAAAAGACCCAAGCTGAAGGTTTTACAATGGCTCTCACAGTCCCCTGATCTGAACATCATTGAAAATATGTGGCTAGACCTCAAAATAGCTGTGCATACAAGACGACCCAGGAGTCTCACAGAACTGGAAGAATTTTTCCAAAGAAAAATGGATGAAAATCCCCCAAACAAGAATTGAAAGACTTTTGCTGGCTACAAAAAAAAGTGTTTGCAAGCTATGAAAACTCCAAAAGGGAGTACTACTAAGTACTAACCACGCAGGGTGCCCAAACTTTTGCATTGGCCCATTTTCCTTTTTCGTAAAATGTAAAAGATGAAAATATATACACAAAGAAAATGTGTCATCTTTAACTTTAGGCCTTTTGGAGATCATTTCAGCTACTGTTCACAATAACATTAATTTTGATCAGTGGTGCACAAAATTATACATGCCATTTTAGGATCATGTCCTTTGAGTACAGGAGAAGAGATTGCGCTGCCTTGGTCCTGACGCTATGGAGTACTGAAGATGCCAGACCAGGGAGTGAATTTTTGCTCATCTCTACATAGCAGCCATGATTTCTTCTCTGTATTCCGTCCATGGGTTCTCTCTTGACCTGGACTAATAGCTTTATATATGCTATTTTATAAAAATGAAAAATGATGCCTGCTATTTAAGTCCTCTATTTACTCATTTAAGCTTAATACTAAAATACAAGAGTGCAGAGCATTGTTGTATATGGATTTTCTTTTCCACACTTTTTTCATTAGTCTCTGCCATTATGTTGACCTGAAAACTTTGAAAAGACATTTCAGATGGGAACCTCTTTAATAATGTCTGAAAGATGATTGCATTGTACAGAGGAAATCTGGCAGATGCGGTAATTAGTCTAGTTTATGTTACATTTATACTAAAGTTCACTGAAGACAAGGATCCAATAAATAAACAACTGCAGATAATTTACCTGCATGGCTCATGTACATAGAACCACATTTTGTAGGTTTATTGATCCTTTAATGTGTCTATCCCTGGGGTCACCAAAAGCAAGTTCATTAGTTATTGTGCTGATTCCCTGTTAGTATGAAAATAGTTGTTCTCTTTTATGGAAGTGTTTTAATCTAGTTGAAAGTAAAAAAGAAACATGCTTCAGAAACAATTAGCCAACAGATGCCAGATCTTAAGTCAGGTAATCTAATATTTACACTCTGCTAAAACTAGAGTTTGTGCCAAATAGGATGTGAGATGGGCATGTTGAAGTTGATTTATATTTAGTTTGTAGTCTTTATCTAGTGGTCAACCCATCTATTTAAGTACTGTTTTAACCCCTCTCTGACCTTCGACGTACTATCCCGTCGAGGTGCCCTGGGCCTATCTGACCCTCGACGGGATAGTACGTCATGCCCTTTAATGCGATACCGCGACTTAAGTCGCAGTGATCGCATTAAAATTCCGACGCCATCTTACCTGGGGGAAGATGGCCTCGGCATCCAGGGCATTGTCGCCGCCCACCCGCCCTCTCGATCGCTGTGATTGGCTGTTCAATTCTGAACAGCCAATCACAGCCATTCTCATTGTTTCAGCCAATCGGAGCGGCTGAAACAATGAGGTGACAGGCTAGGATCGAGTACCGATGTACTCGATCCTAGGTCCGGTGCCTGGCAACGCCAGGCACCGGCAAGAACACCCCGGATTGGCGCGATCGCCGATCGCATCGATCGCGCCAATCGCAGGGCACCGCGCGGTATTACCGCGCTGTGCCCTGCCGGAACCTGCGTGGATCGGTGCTCTAATAGCACCGATCCTAGGATAGGACACAGTGCAGGCCCAGCAGGGCCTGCAGGAGCCGATTGGCGCGATCGATGTCATCGTCGATCGCGCCAATCACAGGGCGCAGCGGCGATCACGCTGTGACCGCTCTGTGCTCTGCAGGTGACCTGGCTGTGACCTGCCTAGGAACGGCGCGAACAGCTCGATCCTAGGCAGGTCACAGCCAGGTCACCAGGAAAGCTCTGATTGGTGGGATCGATGTTATGGTCGATCCCACCAATGACAGGTCACAGCAGCAGCATGACCGCTCTGTGACTTGTCTGTGTCACCTGCCTGACCTGTGTATGACCGCTCTGCAGGGTCCTCATTCTAGCTGAGGATTCCTACAGAGCGGTCATACTGCTGGATCTCCCTGCTGGATTTTGTGCCTGGATCTCCCTGCCGTGCTGGGTATTGTGGTGCCACAGCAGCCTGTAGCACCACAATCCCTGCTAAAGAAGAAGACAACTAAACGTAAGTTTTATCCGTGCCCAATCCCCATTCATCCGTGCCCAATCCCCATTCATCCGTGCCCAATCCCCGTTCATCCGTGCCCAATCCCTGTTCATCCGTGCCCAATCCCCATTCATCCGTGCCCAATCCCCGTTCATCCACCCCAATCCCTGTTCATCCACCCCAATCCCCCCTTCCCCCTCTTTTTACCCCCTCCATCCCCATTTGTGCCGCCTCCGTGCGCACATTTAGTAGCCGCCGAGCGTTGATTGGTGACGCAGTTCACCGATCAACGCTCGCGCTCGCTTTTTTCCCTCACCCCCGTTGCGCCAACTCTGTGCACACATCCCACAGCCGCCAAAGTTTGATAAGTGACGCAGTTCACTTATCAGAGTTTGTGCCTGCCGTTTTCCTTTTCTTTTTTTTTTTTCACCCCCCCTTTGCGCCACCTGACTACAACCGTACATTTTGATCACTTATCCCTGCCCAATCCTCACTTCCACCCCCATCTCCCTTCCCCCTCTTTTTACCCCCCTTTGCACCTCCTTCCGTGCGCCCATTTAACAGCCGCCGAGCGTTGATTGGTGACGCAGTTCACCGATCAACGCTCGCGCTCGCTTTTTTTCCCTCACCCCCGTTGCGCCAACTCCGTACACACATCCCGCAGCCGCCAAAGTTTGATAAGTGACGCAGTTCACTTATCAGAGTTTGTGCCTGCCGTTTCCCCCCCCCCCCCCCCTTGCCCGACCCTCGTGAGCACATCAAGCAGCGGCCAAATTTCGATAAGTGAAACAGTTCACTGATCAGAGCTGGGCCTGCTGTATTAGACTTTACTTTTTACAGGTTTTTCTTCTCCTTTTAGCATTTTCTTTTCAGATAAGTTTGCACAAATCACTATCCCCCCACACATACACATACAGTTATCAATAAAGTGCACCCAATCACCATATTCACACAAAAATGTCCCGCTTTTCCCGTTCGTCCCAACAGCGCTATTCATTGGAGCAGGCATATGCTTTCCTTGCCTCCGACACTGATAGCGAGGGAGAGGATCCCACTTTTCTTTACTTTTCTGATTCTTCATCCTCTTCTTCTTCCTCCTCCTCCTCCTCATCTTCCTCCTCGGGCCCTGCGGAACCGCCACGCAGACGCCCCAGGACAGAAGATGAGGCAGCCCCCACGACTCCTGAACCAGCGCTCCCCACTGCGGAGCCCACATGGACCTCGCCCCCCGAAAATTACGAGCCACTGATTCCTGATTTTGTGGCAGAATCAGGAATCAAGTTTGACACCACGGGCCTCACAGAAACAGACTTTTTCAAAGTCTTTTTCTCTGAGGATTTTATTAACCTCATGGTGGAGCAAACTAATTTGTATGCTCGTCAATTTTTGGAGCAAAACCCCGGTACATCATTTTCCAACTGGTCTCCTGTAGACGCAGTTGAAATGATGCAGTTTTGGGGCCTGGTCCTCCACATGGGGATCGTGAAGAAGCCAGAAATTCGGCAATATTGGAGTGTAGATGTTTTATATAACACTCCAGTGTTCCGAATGGCCATGGTTCGGAGACGTTTTGAGGCCATCCATAAATTCCTGCATTATTCCGATAATGCACAGTGTCCCGCACGAGATGACCCCAACTTTGACCGTCTGTTCAAAGTTCGGCCGGTCATCGAACACTTCAACAAAAAGTTTTCTGAAGTGTACGTGCCCAAAAGGGACATCTGCGTGGATGAGTCCTTGGTCCATTTTAAGGGGCGGCTCGGATTCCGTCAATACCTGCCCAACAAAAGGGCCAGGTACGGAATCAAACTCTACAAGCTGTATGAGAGTGCCTCAGGGTACATCCACAGGTTTAGAGTGTATGAAGGGAAGGACACCAGGATTGAACCCCCTGAGTGTCCTCCTGACCTGGGAGTGAGTGGGAAGATCGTGTGGGATTTGGTGCACCCACTGCTGGATAAAGGTTATCACCTCTATACTGATAACTTTTATACCAGCATCTCACTTTACAGATTCCTCTCTGCGCGAGGTACCGCAGCCTGCGGTACTGTCCGCAAAAATCAGAGAGGCCTCCCAAAGACGCTACTTGGGCAGATGCTCAGAAAAGGTGAGAGCAAGGCCCAATGTAGCGACCACCTGCTGGTGGTCAAGTACAAGGACAAGAGGGATGTCCTTCTCTTGACCACCATACATGGTGATGGCAGAGCCCTCAGTACTGTACGGGGTACCTCTACACAGGTCTGCAAACCGGACTGTGTACTGGGCTACAACAAAAGCATGGGGGGGTTGATCTCTCTGATCAACTCCTCCAACCATTCAGTGCTTTGAGAAAGGCCAAGGTGTGGTACAAAAAGCTGGCCGTGCACATTGTACAAATGGCAATGCTCAACGCTTTCCTGCTGTTACGATGTGCACGCCACACCGATACGTCGTACCTTCAGTTCCAGGAGGTAGTGGTTAAGGCCCTGATATTTGGTACTCCGGAAGGAGAGGGCCCCAGTACTTCCGGAACTGAAGGTGCTCGTATCGTACCAGGCCAGCATTTTCCGGGGGTGGTCCCGCCAACCGGCAGAAAAGGTAAGCCGCAAAAAAGGTGCCGAGTGTGTTACAAAAGGGGAATACGCAAGGACACCATTTATCAATGCGACACCTGCCCCGAAAAACCTGGCCTGTGTATGAAGGATTGCTTCAGATTGTACCACACCTCCATGCACTACTAATTTACTTTACAAGAAAGCGTACATTAGTTCCAAAAAGGGGGCACATCTAGATAAGTTCCTTGGGGGGGGGGGTCTAGGTTCCAAAATGATGTCACTTGTGTTTTTTTTTTACTGTTTAGGCACATCAGGGGCTCTGCAAACGGAACATGACGACTGCAGACCATTTAATCAAAGTCTGCATTCCAAAACGTCACTACTTCCCTTTCGAGCCCCAACGTGTGCCTAAACAGTTTTTTCCCACATATGGCGTACCAGCGTAATCGGGACAATTTGGACAACAACTTTTGATGTCCAGTTTCTCCTGTTACCTTTGGGAAAATTAAAAATTGGGGACTAAAATATCATTTTTGTGGAAAAAAATAGGATTTTTTATTTTCACGCCTGGGCATTATAAACTTTAGTGAAGCACATGGGGGTTCAAAATTCTCACCACACACCTATATAAGTTCCTTAGGGGGTACAGTTTCCAAAATGGGGTCACTTGTGGGGGGTTTCTACTGTTTAGTCACATCAGGGGCTCTGCAAATGGAACATGAAGCCAGCAGAACATTCCATCAAAGTCTGCATTCCAAAACGTCACTACTTCCCTTTCGAGCCCCAACGTGTGCCCAAACAGTAGTTCCTCCCCACATATGGGGTATCAGCGTACTCAGGACAAATTGGACAACAACTTTTGGTGTCCAATTTCTCCTGGTACCCTTGGGAAAATTAAAAATTGGGGACTAAAATATCATTTTTGTGGGAAAAAATAGGATTTTTTATTTTCACGCCTGGGCATTACAAACTTTAGTGAAGCACATGGGGGTTCAAAATTCTCACCACACACCTAGATAAGTTCCATAGGGGGTACAGTTTCCAAAATGGGGTCACTTGTGGGGGGTTTCTACTGTTTAGTCACATCAGGGGCTCTGCAAATGGAACATGATGCCAGCAGAACATTCCATCAAAGTCTGCATTCCAAAACGTCACTACTTCCCTTTCGAGCCCCAACGTGTGCCCAAACAGTAGTTCCTCCCCACATATGGGGTATCAGCATACTCAGGACAAATTGTACAACAACTTTTGGGGTCCAATTTCTCCTGGTACCCTTGGGAAAATTAAAAATTGGGGACTAAAATATCATTTTTGTGGGAAAAAATAGGATTTTTTATTTTCACGCCTGGGCATTATAAACTTTAGTGAAGCACGTGGGGGTTCAAAATTCTCACCACACATCTAGATAAGTTCCTTAGAGGGTCTAGTTTCCAAAATGGGGTCACTTGTGGGGGGTTTCCACTGTTTAGGCACATCAGGGGGTCGCCAAACGCGACATGGCGTCCGATCTCAATTCCAGCCAAATTTAGCTTGAAAAAGTCAAACGGCGCTCCTTTCCTTCTGAGCCCTGCCATGCGCCCAAACAGTGGTCCCCCCCCACATATGGGGTATCAGCGTACTCAGGACAAATTGGACAACAACTTTTGGGGTCCAATTTCTCCTTTTACCCTTGAGAAAATAAAAAATTGGGGACTAAACGATCATGTTTGTGGAAAAAATAGGAATTTTTTTTTTCACGCCCGGGCGTTATAAACTTTCGTGAAGCACTTGGGGGATAAAAGTGCTCATGACACATCTAGATAAGTTCCTTAGGGGGTCTAGTTTCCAAAATGGGGTCACTTGTGGGGGGTTTCCACTGTTTAGGCACATCAGGGGGTCGCCAAACGCGACATGTCGTCCGAACTCAATTCCAGCCAAATTTAGCTTGAAAAAGTCAAACGGCGCTCCTTTCCTTCTGAGCCCTGCCATGCGCCCAAACAGTAGTCCCCCCCCCCCACATATGGGGTATCAGCGTACTCAGGACAAATTGGAAAACTTTTGGGGTCCAATTTCTCCTTTTACCCTTGAGAAAATAAAAAATTGGGGACTAAACGATCATGTTTGTGGAAAAAATAGGAATTTTTTTTTTCACGCCCGGGCGTTATAAACTTTCGTGAAGCACTTGGGGGATAAAAGTGCTCATGACACATCTAGATAAGTTCCTTAGGGGGTCTAGTTTCCAAAATGGGGTCACTTGTTGGGGGTTTCCACTGTTTAGGCACATCAGGGGGTCGCCAAACGCGACATGGCGTCCGATCTCAATTCCAGCCAAATTTAGCTTGAAAAAGTCAAACGGCGCTCCTTTCCTTCTGAGCCCTGCCATGCGCACAAACAGTGGTCCCCCCCCCACATATGGGGTATCAGCGTACTCAGGACAAATTGGACAACAACTGTTGGGGTCCAATTTCTCCTTTTACCCTTGAGAAAATAAAAAATTGGGGACTAAACGATCATGTTTGTGGAAAAAATAGGAATTTTTTTTTTCACGCCCGGGCGTTATAAACTTTCGTGAAGCACTTGGGGGATAAAAGTGCTCATGACACATCTAGATAAGTTCCTTAGGGGGTCTAGTTTCCAAAATGGGGTCACTTGTGGGGGGTTTCCACTGTTTAGGCACATCAGGGGGTCGCCAAACGCGACATGTCGTCCGAACTCAATTCCAGCCAAATTTAGCTTGAAAAAGTCAAACGGCGCTCCTTTACTTCTGAGCCCTGCCATGCGCCCAAACAGTAGTCCCCCCCCCCCCACATATGGGGTATCAGCGTACTCAGGACAAATTGGAAAACTTTTGGGGTCCAATTTCTCCTTTTACCCTTGAGAAAATTAAAAATTGGGGACTAAACGATCATGTTTGTGGAAAAAATAGGAATTTTTTTTTTCACGCCCGGGCGTTATAAACTTTCGTGAAGCACTTGGGGGATAAAAGTGCTCATGACACATCTAGATAAGTTCCTTAGGGGGTCTAGTTTCCAAAATGGGGTCACTTGTTGGGGGTTTCCACTGTTTAGGCACATCAGGGGGTCGCCAAACGCGACATGGCGTCCGATCTCAATTCCAGCCAAATTTAGCTTGAAAAAGTCAAACGGCGCTCCTTTCCTTCTGAGCCCTGCCATGCGCACAAACAGTGGTCCCCCCCCCCCACATATGGGGTATCAGCGTACTCAGGACAAATTGGACAACAACTGTTGGGGTCCAATTTCTCCTTTTACCCTTGAAAAAATAAAAAATTGGGGACTAAACGATCATGTTTGTGGAAAAAATAGGAATTTTTTTTTTCACGCCCGGGCGTTATAAACTTTCGTGAAGCACTTGGGGGATAAAAGTGCTCATGACACATCTAGATAAGTTCCTTAGGGGGTCTAGTTTCCAAAATGGGGTCACTTGTGGGGGGTTTCCACTGTTTAGGCACATCAGGGGGTCGCCAAACGCGACATGGCGTCCGATCTCAATTCCAGCCAAATTTAGCTTGAAAAAGTCAAACGGCGCTCCTTTCCTTCTGAGCCCTTCCATGCGCCCAAAAAGTGGTTCCTCCTCACATGTGGGGTATCAGCGTACTCAGGATAAATTGGACAACAACTTTTGAGGTCCATTTTCTCTTTTTACCCTTGGGAAATTAAAAAGATTATTGCTGAAAGATCATTTTTGTGACTAAAAAGTAAAATGTTAATTTTTTCCTTCCATGTTGCTTCTGCTGCTGTGAATCACCTGAAGGGTTAATAAACTTATTGAATGTGATTTTGAGCACCTTGAGGGGTGCAGTTTTTAGAATGGTGTCGCTTTTGGGTATTTTCTGCCATATAGACCCCTCAAAATGACTTCAAATGTGAAGTGGTCCCTAAAAAAAATGGATTTGTAAATTTTGTTGTAAAAATGAGAAATTGCTGGTCAAAATTTAACCCTTATAACTTCCTTGAAAAAAAAATGTTTGTTTCCAAAATTGTGCTGATGTAAAGTAGACATGTGGGAAATGTTATTTATTAACTATATTGTGTTACATAACTCTCTGGTTTAACAGAATAAAAATTCAAAGTTGGAAAATTGTGAAATTTTCAAAATTTTCGCCAAATTTCCGTTTTTTTCACAAATAAACGCAAGTTATATCGAAGAAATTTTAGCACTATCATGAAGTACAATATGTTACAAGAAAACCATCTCAGAATCGCTAAGATCCGTTGAAGCGTTTCAGAGTTATAACCTCATAAAGAGACAGTGGTCAGAAATGTAAAAATTGGCCTGGTCCATAACGTGCAAACCACCCTTGGGAGTAAAGGGGTTAATCAAGGATGTGGAAACTTCCGTTTTATGCAAATAGCAAAGCAAAAGCTGATAGTTATGTTTTTTTCTATATTTTGTATTTGTATATTTTCAAATAATTTGAAAAGAAAAACAACAAAATATAGACCATTATGTAGCACTGCAGTTTAGGCTATATTCACACTTCTGTTTACACATTCTGTTCCATTTAGAGAGGTGCATATAAATAGAATTCATGTGCAAAATGGATCCATTGCATAACTGATGCCAATGAAAGCAAGAGGACCTATATATTATTATAGGGTCTAGCTGAGTTCTGTTTTGTATCAGTTTAAGTGCGTAGGCAGACGGCCCTAAAATCGGACACAATGCTCAGACTGGCCTTGGCTCTCCGAACCCGACAGCTGTATAGAAATGAACATGTGAAAAGGGCAAAAATTATCCACACCGCTGAAGCACCTGTAGCTGACACTGTTAACCGTGCTGGATGAATGCTGGATGACCCCAGGGATCTTGGGTGCTAACCCAATTCATTAACCCTTTCATGGCCTAGCCTATTTTGACCTTAATGACCTGGCCATTTTTTGCAATTCTGACCAGTGTCCCTTTATGAGGTAATAACTTTTCATAATAATGTTTCAGCGAGCGATTCTGAGATTGTTTTTTCGTGACATATTCGGCTTCATGTTAATGGTAAATTTAGGTCGATAATTTTTGCGTTTATTTGTGAAAAAAACGGAAATTTGGCGAAAATGTTGAAAATTTCCCAATTCTCAAATTTTGAATTTTTATTCTGTTAAACCAGGGAGTTATGTGACACAAAATAGTTAATAAATAATGTTTCCCACATGTCTACTTTACATCAGAACAATTTTGGAAACAACATTTTTTTTCCTAGGAAGTTATAAGGGTTAAAATTTGACCCGCAATTTCTCATTTTTACAACAAAATTTACAAAACCATTTTTTTTAGTGACCACTTCACATTTGAAGTCAGTTTGAGGGGTCTATATGGCTGAAAATACCCATAAGTGACACCATTCTAAAAACTGCACCCTTCAAGGTGCTCAAAACCACATTCAGCAGCAGAAGCAACATGGAAGAAAAAAAATGAATTTAACTTTTTTTAGTCACAAAAATGATCTTTTAGCAACAATTTTTTTTATTTTCCCAAGGGTAAAAGGAGAAACTGGACCCCGAAAGTTGTTGTACAATTTGTCCTGAGTATGCCGATACCCCATCCATATGTGGGGGGGAGGGACCAATGTTTGGGCGCACGACAGGGCTCGGAAAGGAAGGAGCACCATTTGACTTTTTGAATGAAAAATTGGCTCCAATCTTTAGCGGACACCATGTTGCGTTTGGAGAGCCCCTGTGTGCCTAAACATTGGAGCTCCCCCAAAGTGACCCCATTTTGGAAACTAGACCCCCCAAGGAACTTATCTAGAGCCATAGTGAGCACTTTGAACCCCCAGGTGCTTCACAAATTGATCTGTAAAAATTAAAATACTATTTTTTCACCAAAAATTTTTAAGCCTCAATTTTTTCTTTTTCACAGGGGCAAGGGGATAAAATGCATCCTAAAATTTGTTGGGCAATTTCTCCTGAGTACACCTATACCTCACATGTGGGGGGTAAACCACTGTTTGAGCACACGGCAAGGCTCGGAAGGGAAGGAGCGCCATTTGACTTTTTGAATGAAAAATTAGCTCCAATTGTTAGCGGACACCATATCGCGTTTGGAGAGCCCCTGTGTGCCTAAACACTAAAGCTCCCCCACAAGTGACCCCATTTTGCAAACTAGACCTCCCAAGGAATTAATTTAGATGTGCGGTAAGCACTTTGAACCCCCAAGTGCTTCACATAAGTTTATAACGCAGAGCCGTGAAAATAAAAAAATCATTTTTCTTTCCTCAAAAAATTGTTTTGTTGCCCGCAATTTTTTATTTTCACACGGGTAACAGGAGAAATTGGACCCCAAAAGTTGTTGTCCAGTTTGTCCTGAGTACGTTGATACCCCATATGTGGGGGGATGTTTGGGCGTATGGCAGAGCTTGGAAGGGAAATAGTGACGTTTTGAAATGCAGACTTTGATGGAATGGTCTGCGGATGTCACGTTGCGTTTGCAGAACCCCTGATGTGCCTAAACAGTAGAAACCCCCCACACGTGACCCCGTTTTGGCAACTAGACCCCCTAAGGAACTTATCTAGATGTGTGGTGAGAACTTTGAACCCCCAAGTGCTTCACAGAATTTTATAACGCAGAGCCATGAAAATAAAAAATAATTTTTTTCCTCAAAAAAAAAGATTTAGCCCGCAATTTTTTATTTCACAAAGGTATCAGGAGAAATTGGACCCCAATAGTTGTTGTCCAGTTTCTCCCGAGTACGCTGATACCCCATTTGTGGGGATAAACCACTGTTTGGGCACACGTCAGGGCTCGGTAGGGAAGTAGTGACATTTTGAAATGCAGACTTTGATGGAATGGTCTGCGGGCGTCGCGTTATATTTGCAGAGCCCCTGATGTGCCTAAACAGGAGAAACCCCCCACAAGTGACCCCATTTTGGAAACTAGACCCCCCCAAGGAACCTATCTAGATGTGTGGTGAGCACTTTGAACCCCCCACTTCTTCACAGAAGTTTATAACGCAGAGCCGTGAAAATAAAAAATAATTTCCCACAAAAATAATTTTTTAGCCCCCATTTTTTTATTTTCCCAAGCTTAACAGGAGAAATTAGACCCCCCAAAGTTGTTATGCAATTTTTCCTCAATACGCTTATGCTCCATGTGTTTGAGTAAACCACTGTTTGGGCGCACGTCTGGGAGGGAGCACCATTTGACTTTTTGAATGCCAGATTGGCTGGAATCAATGGTGGTGCCATGTCGCGTTTGGAGACCCCCTGATGTGCCTAAACAATCCAAACCCCTCAATTTTAACTCCAACACTATCACCAATACACCCCTGACCCTAATCCCAACTCTAGCCATAACCCTAATCACAACCCTAACCCCAACACACCCCTAACTACAACCCTACCCCCAACACACTCTAATCCCAACCGTAACCCTTACCAAAACCCTAACCCCAACACACCCCTAATCCTAATCCCAGCACTAACCATAACCACAAGCCTAACCCTAACCCCATCACATCCCTAACCCTAATCGTAATCCTAATTCCAACCCTAACTCTATGTGCCCACGTTGCGGATTAGTGTGCGGATTTTTCTGCACCGTTTTTTAAAAATCCACTGAAAGTGACATGCTGCGGAAAATGGAATGCAGCGTTTCCGCGCGGTATTTTCCGCACCATGGGCACAGCGGATTTGGTTTTCCATGGGTTTACATGGTACAGTAAACGTGATGGAAAACTGCTACGGATCCGCAGCCAAATATGCACCATGTGCACATAGCCTAATTCTAACCCTAACCCTAATTGCAACCCTATCCCTAATTGTAACCCTAACCCCAATTGCAACCCAACCCTAATTTTAACCCTAATTGCAACCCTAACCCTAATTCTAACCCTAATTGCAACCCTAACCCTATTTGCAACCCCATTTCTAACCCTAACCCTAATGGAAAAATAAAAATATTTTCTTTATTTCATTATTTTCTCTACCTATGGGGATGATAAAGGGGAAGTTATTTACAATTTTTTTTTATTTTGATCAGGGTGCCTTCACACTAGCAGTATTTGGTCAGTATTTTACATCAGTATTTGTAAGCCAAAACCAGGAGTGGAACAAATAGAGGAAAAGTATAATAGAAACATATGCACCACTTCTGCATTTATCACCCACTCCTGGTTTTGGCTTACAAATACTGATGTAAAATACTGACCAAATACTGCTAGTGTGACGGCAGCCTCACTGTGATAGGTTCTATCACAGCGATCAAAATATACCTGGAATGAATCTGCCGCCCGGAAGATTCGGCGGCCGCACTGCGCATGCGCCCGCCATTTTGGAACATGGCAGCGCCCTTGGAGAAGACGGATGGACACCTGGAGGGACACCGGGACTCGGTATGTACGGGGGGTGAGATCAGACCGCGGGGGGAGCGGAGGGCAGTGGATGACAGGATGGAGGGGAGGAAAGACTGATGGCGGCAGCAGATTGCCGTCGTCAGTCGGCGGGGCCAGATCTGGGTCTCCAGCCATGGCCAATGATATTGCAGCATCGCCATGGCTGGATTGTACTATATTACCAATTTTGATTGATAATATTACGATTGCTCTGATTGACTCACTTTCAACAGCCAATCAGAGCGATTGTAGCCACGGGGGGGTGAGGGGGTGGGAAAGCAACCCCACCTGGACTCAAGTACAACTCCTCCTGTACCTGCAGGGCGGGTGAAATTTCATTTAACCCTTTCACCCGACCTGCAGGAACGCGATCCGACCATGACGCATATGTTGCGTCACAGGTCGGATTGGCACAGGTTTTCATGACTCATACGCTGCGTCACAGATCTTGAAGGGGTTAAACACTGGCAAAGTCTAACAATAGAAATAAGAGTGGCACTCACTGTCCCATTAAAAGTCCTTTTATTTAGGCTGCATAAAACAACAGAGGCAGGAGAGTCCTGTGTGGAGCTTGCCGAACGACAGCCGTTTTGTGCTGTATTATTATTTATTATTATATGCCAGTTATTCCATGGCGCTTTACATGTGAGTAGGGGTATACATAGTAAAAAAACAAGAACAATAGTCCTAATCAATATAAGTCAGGACTGGTACAGGAGGAGAGAGGACCCTGCCCGCGAGGGCTCACAATCTACAAGGGATGAGTGAGGATACAATAGGTGAGGGCAGAGCTGGTCATGTAGCGGTTTGGTGGATCAGTGGTTACTGCAGGTTGTAGGCTTGTCAGAAGAGGTAGGTCTTCAGGTTCCTTTTGAAGGTTTTCACAGTAGGAGAGATTCTGATATGTTGGGTTAGAGAGTTCCAGAGGAGGGAGGATGTGCGGGAGAAATCTTGTATGCGATTGTGGGAAGAGATAAGAGGGGAGTCGAGAAGGAGATCTTGTGAGGATCGGAGGTTGCGTGCTGGTAGGTACTGGGAGATGAGGTCACAGATGTATGAAGGAGACAGGTTATAGATGGCTTTGTATGCCATGGTTAGGGCTTTGAACTGGAGTCTCTGGGTAATGGGGAGCCAGTGAAGGGATTGACAGAGAGGAGAGGCTGGGGAATAGCTGGGGGATAGGTGGATTAGTCGGGCAGCAGAGTTTAAGATAGATTGGAGAGGCGCGATATTGTTAAAGGGGAGGCCACACATCAGGAGGTTGCAGTAGTCAAGACCGGAGATGATGAGGTCATGCACTAGAATTTTTGAAGATTCTAGGTTGAGGAATGTTCGGATCCGGGGGATTTTTTTGAGTTGAAATCGGCAGGAGGTGGAAAGGGCTTGGATATGTGGTTTGAAGGAGAGATCAGAGTCAAGGATTACACCAAGGCAGCAAGCTTGTGGGACTGGGGAGAGTGAGCAGCCATTTACTTTAATGGATAGGTTTGTTGGGAGAGTCGAGGGAGATGGGGGAAAGATGATGAATTCTGTTTTGTCCATGTTAAGTTTTACAAATTTAGCAGAGAAGAAGAATGAAATGGCGAACAGACATTGTAGGATTTTGGTTATTAGGGAAGTGATATCTGGTCCAGAAAGGCAGATATGTGTGTCATCAGCATAGAGGTGATACTGCAAGCCTTGAGGTTCTATGAGCTGTCCCAGTTCAAAGGTGTAAATGGAGTAGAGCAGGGGCCCTAAAACTGAATCTTGCGGGACTCCAACAGATAGGGGGCGAGGTGAGGAGGTGGTGTGTGAGTGGGAGACTCTGAATGTCCGGCCTTTTAGGTATGATGCGATCCAAGATAGGACCAAGTCTGTGATGCCAAGAGATGAAAGGGTCTGTAGTAATAGAGTGGTCCACTGTGTCAAAGGCAGAGGATAGGTTCAGGAGGAGGACAGAGTAGTGTCCTTTGGCTTTGGCAATCAGCAGGTCATTGATGACTTTAGTTAGGGCAGTTACAGTAGAGCTATGCAGCCGGAAGCCAGATTGTAAGCGGTCGAAGAGGGAGCAGGAAGAGGGGTGGGAGGACAGTTTGAAATGGACATGTTGTTCCAGTAGTTTTGAGGCAAAGGGGAGAAGTGATATTGGGCTATAGCTAGATACAGAGGATTGGTCAAGAGAGGACTTTTTGAGGATAGTTGTGATTGAGTCATGTTTGAAGCATGAGGGGAAAACACCAGTTGTTATTGATAGGTTGAAGAGATTGGTTAGAGTTGGGATGAAGACTGTGGTGAGGTTTGGGATGAAGTGGGATGGGTTCGGGTCAAGTGCACAGGTGGTGGGATGTGATCTTGAGAGTAGGGCAGAAAGTTGGTCTTCTATAATGGTGGAGAAGCTGGTTTTGGAGGAGGAGGGCTGAGTAGTTAGGAATAGGGGTGGTGGGAGTTGTAGGCCAAAGCTTTCTCTGATGTTATCAATCTTCTGTTTGAAGAATGAGGCAAAGTCTTCAGGTGAGATTATTGGAGCGGGAGGAGGTGCTGGGGGACGGAGGAGAGAATTGAAGGCGTTGAATAGCTGTTTAGGGTTGTGAGACAGGGAGGATATGAGAAATAGGCTTGTTTTGCTGCAGCGAGTGTGGTCTTGAAATTAGTGAGGGGCTGTTTGATTGCGGTGAGGTCCTCGTTGGAGTATGATCTTTTCCATCACCGCACAACAACCCTGGAAGCCCACCTCAGGTCTTTGGTCAGGCTGGTGTGCCAGGGTTGTCTTTTGATTTTGGGAGCTTTGGTATGTGTGAGAGGGGCGACCGATTCAAGAGCTGCAGCTATTGTGGTGTTATACAAAGCGGCAACGGCGTACACATTGTGTAAGGAACTTATGTCTGTAAGAGGGAGAAGAGATTCAGAGAGTGAGTGTAGATCGAGGTGTTTGAGTTTTCTGCAAGGGTGTGCAAGTTTGTGGGATGGGGATTGTGGACCTGGAGATGAGAGGGAAGGGAATGTAAGTAGGTTGTGGTCAGAGGTGAGTTAGAGAGGATAGGGAGCAGAGGCGAGTGAAGATGAAATCCAGTGTGTGACCATCTTTGTGAGTGGCTGCATGCAGAAGACCATTGAGTGAGGCCGAAGGAGGAAGTGAAATATAGAAGTTTAGTGGCAGCTGAGAGGGAAGTGTCAGTGGGGATGTTGAAGTCACCCATGATGATAGTGGGGATGTCAGCGGACAGGAAATGAAGTAGCCAGGTGGTAAATTGTTCAAAGAAGGTGGTAGCTGGCCCTGGTGGGTGGTAAATGACAGTCAGTTGGAGGTTGGTAGGGGAGTAGATGCGTATTGAGTGCACCTCAAAGGAAGGGAGGGTAACAGAGGGTGGCAGTGGGATGTAGGTGAAGGAGCAGTTATCTGACAGGAGAAAGCCAACTCCTCCGCCATACTTGCTGCTGGGGCAGGATGTGTGGGAAAGGTGGAATCCACCATATGAAAGTGCAGCAAGAGAGGCTGTGTCAGAGGAGGTGAGCCAGGTTTCGGTGATAGCGAGGAAGGAAAGTTTGTTAGTAATTAAAAGATCATGGATGTAGGAAAGTTTGTTGCAGACAGCCAAGCGTTCCACAGAGCTCCTGTTAGTGGGACTGGGGAAGTGGGGGACAGGCGAATAGATATAAGGTTAGAGAGGTTCCGGAAAATTGTGATGAGCGTGGATGGGAGGTAGAAATGACTGTGGGGATGTGGTGAGGAGGGCCAGGATTTGGACAGATATCACCGGCAGTGAGGAGGAGCAGAGAGCGTGTTAGCGGGTGAGAGCAGGAGAGGGCATGAGGGGGCTGTCTGTGTTTGGAGGCAGAGGATTGCATGTTGAGGAGCAGTTCTGAGGAGGAGGTGAGATGGATGGGGAGGATGGAGGGAGAGATAGTTCATTAGTAGGTATAGGGATTAGGGGAAACATTTTTACAGTGACAAAGGCCGGGTTCACATTAGTGTTTCAGTCCACAGCGTGGTGCTGCGGACTTCTTTCCTTAAGCACCACATACTTCCGCATGCGTCCTGCGTATCTATCTTTAACCTTGGGTACGCAGGGACATGCATTGTATTCAGATGCATCCGCGTGCGTCGTTTTGAAGTGCACTCCGAACGCAACATGTTACATTTTGACAGGCACGTCAAAACAATGCACGTGGATGCATCCGCCTACAACGCATGTCCCTGCGTACACAATGTTAAAGATAGTTATGCAGGACGAATGCGGAAGTAGGCGGAGCTTAAAGGGAACCTGTCACCCCGTTTTTTCAGATTGAGCTATAAATACTGTTAAATAGGGCCTGCGCTGTGTGTTACTATAGTGTATGTAGTGTACCCTGATTCCCCATGTATGCTGAGAAATACATTACCAAAGTCGCCGTTTTCGCCTGTCAATCAGGCTGGTCTGGTCAGGTGGGCGTGTTCACAGCGCTCTTTTCTTCCCCAGCTTTCCGCTGGTGGCGTAGTGGTGTGCGCATGTCCAAGGTCCGAATTCCCTGCGCCCACGTGAAGACACAGCGCGCGATCTGCGCTGTCATCCCTTTCATCGGTGGGGGCGGCCATCTTCCTGGGGCCGCGCGTGCGCAGATGGAGTGCTCTGCTGCACGGGGCTTCAGGAAAATGGCCGCGGGATGCCGCGCGTGCGCACAAGAGATCGCGGCGGCCATTTTCCCAAAGCCGAGTTTGCTTTGGGAAAATGGCCGCCACGATCTCTTGTGCGCACGCGCGGCATCCCGCGGCCATTTTTCTGAAGCCCCGTGCAGCAGAGCACTCCATCTGCGCACGCGCGGCCCCAGGAAGATGGCCGCCCCCACCGATTAAAGGGATGACAGCGCAGATCGCGCGCTGTGTCTTCACGTGGGCGCAGGGAATTCGGACCTTGGACATGCGCACACCACTACGCCACCAACGGAAAGCTGGGGAAGAAAAGAGCGCTGTGAACACGCCCACCTGACCAGACCAGCCTGATTGACAGGCGAAAACGGCGACTTTGGTAATGTATTTCTCAGTATACAGGTCCTTCTCAAAAAATTAGCATATAGTGTTAAATTTCATTATTTACCATAATGTAATGATTACAATTAAACTTTCATATATTATAGATTCATTATCCACCAACTGAAATTTGTCAGGTCTTTTATTGTTTTAATACTCATGATTTTGGCATACAACTCCTGATAACCCAAAAAACCTGTCTCAATAAATTAGCATATCAAGAAAAGGTTCTCTAAACGACCTATTACCCTAATCTTCTGAATCAACTAATTAACTCTAAACACATGCAAAAGATACCTGAGGCTTTTATAAACTCCCTGCCTGGTTCATTACTCAAAACCCCCATCATGGGTAAGACTAGCGACCTGACAGATGTCAAGAAGGCCATCATTGACACCCTCAAGCAAGAGGGTAAGACCCAGAAAGAAATTTCTCAACAAATAGGCTGTTCCCAGAGTGCTGTATCAAGGCACCTCAATGGTAAGTCTGTTGGAAGGAAACAATGTGGCAGAAAACGCTGTACAACGAGAAGAGGAGACCGGACCCTGAGGAAGATTGTGGAGAAGGACCGATTCCAGACCTTGGGGAACCTGAGGAAGCAGTGGACTGAGTCTGGTGTGGAAACATCCAGAGCCACCGTGCACAGGCGTGTGCAGGAAATGGGCTACAGGTGCCGCATTCCCCAGGTAAAGCCACTTTTGAGCTACAGAGAAGCAGCACTGGACTGTTGCTAAGTGGTCCCAAGTACTTTTTTCTGATGAAAACAAATTTTGCATGTCATTCGGAAATCAAGGTGCCAGAGTCTGGAGGAAGACTGGGGAGAAGGAAATGCCAAAATGCCTGAAGTCCAGTGTCAAGTACCCACAGTCAGTGATGGTGTGGGGTGCCATGTCAGCTGCTGGTGTTGGTCCACTGTGTTTCATCAAGGGCAGGGTCAATGCAGCTAGCTATCAGGAGATTTTGGAGCACTTCATGCTTCCATCGGCTGAAATGCTTTATGGAGATGAAGATTTCATTTTTCAGCACGACCTGGCACCTGCTCACAGTGCCAAAACCACTGGTAAATGGTTTACTGACCATGGTATTACTGTGCTCAATTGGCCTGCCAACTCTCCTGACCTGAACCCCATAGAGAATCTGTGGGATATTGTGAAGAGAAAGTTGAGAGACGCAAGACCCAACACTCTGGATGAGCTTAAGGCCGCTATTGAAGCATCCTGGGCCTCCATAACATCTCAGCAGAGTCACAGGCTGATTGCCTCCATGCCACGCCGCATTGAAGCAGTCATTTCTGCCAAAGGATTCCCGACCAAGTATTGAGTGCATAACTGAACATTATTATTTGTTGGTTTTTTTGTTTGTTATTAAAAAACACTTTTATTTGATTGGATGGGTCAAATATGCTAATTTATTGAGACAGGTTTTTTGGGTTATCAGGAGTTGTATGCCAAAATCATCAGTATTAAAACAATAAAAGACCTGACAAATTTCAGTTGGTGGATAATGAATCTATAATATATGAAAGTTTAATTGTAATCATTACATTATGGTAAATAATGAAATTTAACACTATATGCTAATTTTTTGAGAAGGACCTGTAGGTGGGGAATCAGGGTACACTACATACACTATAGTAACACACAGCGCAGGCCCTATTTAACAGTATTTATAGCTCAATCTGAAAAAACGGGGTGACAGGTTCCCTTTAAGGAAAGGAGTCTACAGCACCGCGCTGCGGACTGAAACACTAATGTGAACCTAGCCTAAGTACCCAGTTACGTTCAGTTCCCTTCTGGTTCAATTCTGGATTAATTCTTCCATAACTCCACAGACGTCTATGATGTACTTATGTGATGCTCGCTGCAGACTGACATCTTGCAGAGGTGTGGTTTGCAATATATTTGATACAAAGTGCATTCAGGTGTGAAGCAGAGAGGAGTGGTCTGTGCTCATGAGGTTGTAATGAGTGATTCACTATTAAAATTTAAGAAGGGACTGGATGCCTTTCTTGAAAAGTATAATGTTGTTACAGGTTATACATACTAAATTCCTTGATAGGGCGTTGATCCAGGGAACTAGTGTGATTGACGTATGTGGAGTAGGGAGGGAATTTTTTTCCAAAATGTCGAGCTTACTGTTTGCCGCATGTTTTTTTTTTTGGCTTCCTCTAGCTAAGGTAAGTAGTTACCCAGACTCTGAAGCAGCGAACTTGTATTACATTTTTTATAAAGATTATTTAGAAAGTCGATGAAGTTTGCATTTAGGAAAGAAACTAACCATTAAAAAATGGTGTTTGTATCCTTTAAAGGGAACCTGTCAGCAGATTTTGCCACTCTAAGATGCGGCCACTGCCTTTCAGGGCTTATCTACAGCATTCTATAATGTTGTAGATAGGCCCCTGGTCCGACCTGCAAGTAAAGAAAAATAAGTTATAATATACTCACCCGGGAGGGCGGTCCGGTCCGATGGGTGTCGCAGGTCCGGGTCCGGCGCTTCCCATCTTCTTGCGATGCCGCCCTCCTGCTTCTTCATCACTCCCCGGCATCGTGCTCATGCGCTGGCGTACTTCTCTGCCCTGTTGAGGGCAGAGTTAAGTACTGCAGTGTGCAAGCGCCAGGAAAGGTCAGAGAGGCCCAGCGCCTGCGCACTGCAGTACTTTACTCTGCCCTCAACAGGGCAGAGAAGTACGCCAGCGCATGAGCACAATGCCGGGGAGCGATGAAGAAGCAGGAGGACGGCGTCGCAAGAAGATGGGAGGCGCCGGACTCGGACCTGCGACAACCATTATATAAGTATAATAAAACTTATTTTTCTTCACTTGCAGGTCGGACCGGGGTCTTATCTACAGCATTATAGAATGCTGTAGATAAGCCCTGAAAGGCAGTGGCCGCATCTTATAGCGGCAAAATCTGCTGACAGGTTCCCTTTAATATACATTTTTTCTTTAAATGCTTAGGTAATTAATGAATGTTATGACATAATACATAACAGTCCCCTGAACTAAGTACAAACAAAGTGAGCCATGTGCCAAGTTAATTGACTGACCGCACTTTTCTTTATCTATGTCTATGAGTCCATTTCTTCTAAAGATGACACATGAGTGGAAATAGTAAATGTTGAGTTTAATAAGTTAGGCAATGTTATTTTATCTTTGACTCTCTGCATGGGGCTGTCACTGCGGCAGGCAGATGTATTTTTGTAATGGCTTGCTCTCATAATTGGCTTTCCTTGCACAACTGGGTCACCAGCATGAAGGAAAAATGGCATTTTGAAGGAAAAGAATGTAAGTAATATTCTTTCTGTACAACATTCATAAAATATCCAGTAAATGCCTCGATAGACTTCAGATGGAGCCATTCTAAATTTGCCATTAATCAAGCATTCATTGTGGGTTTCCTAGGCACACACTTTAAGAAGAAAAATGGCGGCAAAGTTGATCATCCAAAAAAGTGTTCCAATGCATTAATATGGCATTCATTTGGAGCAATGAATTACATTAGTCATTTATGAAATACCGGCTTTTTAAACTGTCATTTTATTCTCATAGACTCTGTCTAATTTCTCTATCATATTTACATGCAAAATGTCCAAATATCTTAAAAGCCAATTAATCTGTGCTAAGAAAATGGTGTTCCAAGAACAAAACCGACACAATGCTTAGCTCTACGTACGCGCATTTGCTGTTGACAATTGCACCATTATTCAGTGTCTACCCCCCCAGTACGTGCTTGGAGACAGGTGCACACATTAACGTCAGCCGCCTGCACTTACACTGATGTATTTAGCATCTCCTAAAAGATCAGAATAAGCTCTGGTATTTACTGGGTGATGAATTTCTCATGGGCCACATCTGAACATTGCTGTGCATATCTAGCAGTTAATTTACAGCTGAGGAGAAGGTGCAGTTATCTTTGGACTGGAAGCATTTCATGGAAATGGCAGAAATGAGTCAACAAAATGAACACGACCCTCCCACCCCCATCCACACATATATACAGAATTAAGCACACAGACTTTTTAGATTTCTTATTTCATTAAACTAATCTCTGTAAATCATCACTTTAATAGGTTGCAGATATTAAATATTTGACAACTGGATTTACATAACTGCCACATCTGTATATATTGTTGTTGACCCGCCAGATTGATAAGATGTTCTGGATTTCAACCAAAATTGCATTGACTTATTTTAATTTAGGAGTTGCACCTTTAACAACTAAAATGTAAACTGGCTTCCTTCCAGAAGGAAAACTCTGTCACCAGGGCCACTTATAGATGACCATGTCACTTTTCCCAGACTCTGGACTGTCATGGAGCAACAACTCAAAAAATAAGTGTCAGCTACATATTGATGGCCTTGGTTTTATGTTTCAATGGGTCAGAGTGTGTTTTTTCTTTCTGGAAATTAGCAATTTTGCAAAGAGAGTTGTCCTCTAAGGCTGGCTTTACACATTGGATGGCTGTCAATGAAAGATCATTTGGGTGACGGCCATCTCAGCAGAGACTCCCATACACAGGAGCTCTTAAGTGCTCCTGCCGACAGGTTGACCGATGGGTTATCTCTGGGAGAACAATATGATCGGCAGTCCAAAACCAAACATGCCCGATCGACATCACTCAGGGCCATCATTTGGCCGGCACCCCGATACACATTAGACCATGGGCCGAACTCGACATCAGCGGATTTAACCAACAAAAGTCTAATGTGTATGGCCGGCTTAAGACTCACTACTAGATGGGTCTCATCAAGGAGAATCAGTGCATTTGAGAGGTATCGTCCCAGTATTAAGGTAATTCATACAAATGCTCATGAGCATTCCCGACTAGTCTTATGCCTTGGTCTTGGGCTATATTCACACATCTGTGTCAATTTTACCATCTGTGAGAAATGCAACATTTTTTTCTCATGTCATCCAAGACACGTCCTTATGACAACCATGTTTCATTTGTTTTTGTTTTTTTTTTGCCATGAAAGAGATGCATTTGTTCTCAAGGGAACAAGAACACTCCTATTACATTCTTTCATTTTCTGTGGTTTGAACGACATCTTGTAGCTTTGAAGCACGGAGTTGCTGTCATAGGATTTGCTGATTGCATCATAACCATTTGTATAGGCGTACTAATCCGCGACCAAATTGTATGGATCTGTAGTAGAACATCTGTAAAAGTCTGCACTTTTTATCAAAGATTTATATAGATTGTTTTAAGTATAAACATGAGTTATATTCAGAACTAGGAATATTGCACGGAGAGACTAGGGCACCATACGACAGCATGGAGTGTTAACAGCTCCCTAATACGAGACGGTCAGGACCTTCTGTACAGGATTCGTGCGCTAAACTTTACCTTAGATGTACAGTAAGTAAAAAAAGAAAATATATTGACTGATACATGAGTACGACCAAAACATTTTTCTTTTTTGCTTGTGTCATTTTTATGTAGAATGTTGTATTTTTCTTCTTGGACTTCTATAAATGGCATCATAATTTTTTTTACAGATTTTTAAATTTGGCCTGGTTCTTTGGACTCATTTTAGGATGTCGCTAAAACATAATTTACAATTGAATCACAAAGATTTTATTGAGTACGTGCAATGCCCAGAGAGGGAGGCACAATTGTTATATGATAAAAAGCTAAGCCAAGACATTGAGGTGGGTTCAATGTCATGAAGAGCTCTGTCCAGACAGTGAGCTTGGTACGTAATGTGATGAGTCTATTTTGGGGTTTGTAAAATCTAGTGTGGGATCTGGCCCAGACACTAAATTGTCCTATGCTTGTGCCAGTGGAGCAGATGAAATCAATAAGCATGGGGCACTGATCTGCCTAAATTACCAAATCTATGCACAGTATGCTAGTGGCAAAGAACAGTAGAAACAATCTGTAACATCTTTCCACTTCCCTACTGATTTTTTTTTTTTTAAAATGTAGAAAAATACGGTAAGTAGAAATTGAAAAATGGCAAAGATGGAAAGCTCTTTATTTTAGACACATTAATGCCCTAGTTTTATAAATCAAAAATTATTTTTTTTTACTGTGTAGTTGTAAATGTTTAGTGATCTTGACTCTTTTATGGTCCCAATCAGTGTAGGGTCCATCTTAAAATTTTTAGTCTGCCTGGTGGGTTAATCAGTGGATGGGGGTAGGCTAGTCCACATATTGCAAACTACAAGGGTGTCTGTTAGGAGTTCGTGGGCAGGGTAGCCCACATATTATCAATACATTCCTATGCAATGTTGGATTAGGAATTTCATCCCTTAAAAACATCAGAATTAGAAGAGTTTTACTTCAGTATGATGGATGGATGCTTTTGTATCTAGAAATAGAGGCAAAAAATTAAAAGGTGCATTTATATGAGACCTCTTTAACCTACTGTCCCCAGTTTTACACCAAATTGCCACAATTTTGTTATTGTCTGTGTATTTCTCACAGGTGAAACGTTAAGAGAAATCCTACAGCTCGTAACCGCTTACAAAACAGTGGAAATCTGCAGCAAAATTGTGCAGTTTTGACACATTTTTGGCCACATGATAATAAAATCGCTCATGCAAATGCACCTTAAAGAAACCTCGGTTGACTGATTTGGGAAATAGTTTTGATTAACCATGTTGGATTAGAAGGGGAATGTTTAACTTTAGATAATTAATTGAGAACTGTATTGCTATGGAGTTTTGATTTTGATTTCCTCTGCATCAATACTTGAGGAACTGTTGTAAAAGGTGCCTCTGGGTGGACTTTTCACACTCATTAACTGCATCATAATGAAAGAATGAATAAATACACTGTTAAGTGCAGCAGACTTCTGAATTAAATTTAATAGCAACCACTGATCCATGGAATTGGTCAAAGCAGCTTTAGTTAAACAATGAACTAAACTATGTATTTTATCAGTCTGTAATGAGAATTCACTGTAGTGGCATGACATCCAGACATGAATAATGGAACCTTGACCGTTCTGCTAGGTGAATGGAAATATTAATAAAAAATAGTCTGCTTTTTTGCAATCCGTTTTTGTTTCTCCATAGCTATGATCTGTGGAGGTATCCAGCAGCAAGCATTTATTTCCCATTTGATTTAATTTAATTTGAGGCGATATGGGTGGTGGGTGAGGGGGGCCCTAAGTCACCTCCTATTTCCTACCACTCATATCGCCTGTAACTGACTAAGGGTCCCCCTTCCTTCACCGTTTCTTTCCTAATTAAGGTTTCCTCTCCCTTTTCAAACTTGCTTACAATGTTGATGTTGGGAAGGGGCCTGTAGTTATGGATGTTAACGGAGCTTGGATAACAATTACTTATTTAGCCCCAAAGCAGACAATGAAGGCGCAAGCAAAGTGCAGAAGTAGATGGATGACTCAGTCTTCACTTATTACAGCACAGCTAGTTACCTGAACTGTCCGGTTGAGCTGGAGGGCAAAGGGAGTAAACAATCCTTACTCTGGATGTGTTGCAGCCAATTAGTGTTAAGTTTAATATGTTCACCACTCTAAAAGAGTGCTTGGCAGTCAGGTGACCAGAGTAGGTGTTTGGTACAAAGAGTAGGCGTTAGTGTGTACTTCTCACCCAGGTTGTCCAACACCAACAAGAGCAATGAGCAGCTGTTATCAACTACATGTAGGTTGCATCAGACAATGCCCGTTGCGGGGCCCACCAGAAAATCTTCTTGTGCTCCAGTGGACCAGTCTGATGCTGCTCTTCTCAATTGTTTCTATTGGTAAATCTGCACGAGTGGTGGCGATGTTCTACTCCTTGACACCCCAAATGGTTAAATGTATCTTATATCATTTTATGTTTTACCTGAGAGTAAGGCTATGTGCACACGTTGCAGATTTGCTGTAGCTCCACAGCATTTTTTTCTGCACAGAAACGCTGCAGATCCGCAAGTGATTTACAGTACAATGTAAATCAATGGGGGAAAAAAATGCTGTGCTAATGGTGCAGAAAAATCCGCACAAAAACTCAGCAAATTCAAAAAAGGACCATGTCAATTATTTTTGCGGATCTGCAGCATTTCTGCACCCATTGACTTCCATTGTGTCAGGCCAATCCACAGCAAACCTGCAGATGCAAAAAAGGTCTGCAGATTTGCTGCGGATGTGCCTGCGAGAAACGCTGCAGATCAGGAGGGGGAAGAGTGTGTGGGCGGAGTGTGGGTGGAGACTGCGTGCGGAGAAGATGTGCGTGTTTGTGTGTGGGTGTTTGTGTGTATCTGCGGGGCTGTGTCAGGCTGTGCGGGGGTCTGCGGTGCTGTGCAGGGGTCTGCTGGGGGGGGGTCAGTAGTAGTCCCATTATCCGGCTACTGTGTTCAAATGTGACGAAAACAAAACAAAACACATATAGACATACAGTACATACAACACACAGTACATCACCACACAGCTAATCCCCGAAGCCATCGATCACCTGTAAGAAATATATAAATAAAAAACCAACAGTGTACGCCTTGATCCGCAGTAATCCATGTAATAACAAGTGTCCCATAACGATCTATCGTGGAGAGCTGTCACATCAGCAGATGCGGTCGCTCTTCAGGGGTCCGGTGATACAATGACGGAAGGTATCTTTCCACACTGCATCCCTCCACCGCTGTGAGTGCAGTATAGTTCATACTGTCACTTGCGGCACAGCTGCATGAGAAAACTGTGAACTAATTGAACCCTCTGTGATAACACTGCGGGAGCCATTGTCTCCTGTCAGTGTGTCACTGGAGGCTTATAGAGCAGTGACATCACCCGATGTCACTGTTCTATAGGGGAGATCATCGTGGGACACTATTAACCATTAATTGGACTGCGTCGGACAGGGAGTATACGGTTGGTTTATTATTTTTTGTTGGTTTATTATTTTTTGTTGGTTTATTATTTTTTGCAGGTGATCGATGGTGGTTGTAAGTATGGTGAAATTAAGAATATTAAAATACTTTTTTTCTGGCTGCATCTTTTTTTTAACTCTTTCACTACTATAGGATTAGTAATGGATAGGTGTTTTATTGACGCCTCTCCATTACTAACCGGGCTTAATATCACCTTACAATCAAAAGCGACATTAACCCCTTATTACCCCATATGCCACCGCTACAGGGCAGTAGGAATAGAGAGGCTAAGTGCCGGAATTGGCACATCCTACAGATGCGCCATTTCTGGGGCGGCTGGTATTTGTAGCCAGGTGGGGGCCAATATCCATAGTCCCTCTCTAGGCTATGAATATAAGCCTGCAGCTGTCTGCATAGCCTTTCTGGCTATAAATTATAGGGGGACTCCACGCCATTTTTTTTTTTTTTGAGGGGGGGGGCCCTATTTTAATAGCCAGTAAAGGCTACATATACAGCTGCGGGCTGATATTCACAACCTGGGAAGCTCCATGGGTATTAACCCCTTCCCAGGCTATAAACATCGGTCCCCAGTCGCTGGCTTTCCCACTCTGGACTTGAAAATTGTGCGGGAGCTCACGCAATTTTTTTTCTTTTCATTTTTTTTTATTTTAAATTAAACAGATAATGTGTTTAAGGCCGGGGTCACACTTGCGTGAAACTCGCACGAGTTTCGCACCTCAATACCCGGCACTGCCGCCGGCACTTGGGACCGGAGTGTACGGCTGCATGTATTTCTATGTAGCTGAGCGCTTCAGTCCCAGTGCCGGCGGCAGTGTCAGGTATTGAGGTGCGAGTTTCTCGCTAGTGTGACCCCGGCCAGCGCAGATTTTGTGTGTGTGTGTGTGTGTGTGTCTTTAACTCTTTATGTACCATTTTGTTATGTTTATTACTAAACATTTGGCTTGGTATTATCTATCTATCTATAGATCTATCTGTCTGTGTGTGTAAACATTATTCTTCAATGGAGAATGTAAATGAAGAGGTTAGACAAGAAATGACATCACAATTCTTTTTTTTTTGTTCAATAATATATCTTTATTTAGCTTTCAAAAATGCATACAAATCCACATGAAAAAAACTCATCAAATCCACACCTGCCTTTTCTGGCAAGAGAGGGAAGAATCTGCACAGAAAATTCCACAGGCAAATCTGCAACATGTGCATATACCCTAAAACTCTCTAGTGCAAGTGCACTGCTAGAGATGGAGAAGAATTCCTAGTGCTAGAGAAGTTAGCAAGAGGGACGCTCTATCCATACCAAGAACCAGGGCTGAAGTTGTGTCTGGTACTTGTGGAAAAGACGATAACCCTGTTGGGTGTTATCCTTTCTGCCTGTTTGTAAAGACTGCCAGTTGTCAAGTAAAAGTTTGATTGTTTTTACGAACACTGTGTCCCCTGCGGGCCACAACTAAGTGTGATGCACCCCACACACAGTAGCAAACCGGGACTGGGACACCTTTTGTTTGTAGGGTGCCACTACTTTGCTCAGGCAGGTTATAAATCCATCCATGGTAATGTGCATTAATCTTCTATTGCTATTTTGTATGTTTCATTTGCATGATTTCAGATGCTTAAGCATGGTATTGGTAATCAATAAAAAATTAGTATGTGTAAAGGAAAAAAAGGGGGTGGGGAAGGAAGAAAGAAAAAAAAATTAGGGAAAAATTTTTTTGGGGAGATTTTTTTTTCCCACTTTGTTATAATGCATTGTCAGCAGGGATACATGTTTAAGTTTATACTTGCATGCATTTTCTGTATTTATCTATGACTATGGTCATGTTCAGTATTTGGTCAGTATTTTAGATCAGTATTTGTAAGCCAAAATTGGGAGTGGGTGATAAATACAGAAGTGGTGACGGGTTTCTATTATACTTTTAGGCTGGAGTCACACTCAGCGTAAGACAATACGGTCCGTATATTACGGCCGTAATATGCTGAAGTCCCCAAAATAGTGGTCCGTAGCTCCTCCGTAGGCAGGGTGTGTCAGCGTATTTTGCGCATGGCATCCTCCGTATGTAATCCGTATGGCATCCGTACTGCGTGTTTTTCTCGCAGGCTTGCAAAACCAACATACGGCTATACAAGGGATCCATGTGTAAAAAAAAAACATATATACTGTCTCTCTCTCTCTCTATATATATATGTCAGTAGACACATATATGTATATATTATTACTTCATACAGCGCTAGATAGCTTTAAAGCCGGTAATTCAATTACCGGCTTTTGCTATCTTCTTCCTAAAACCCAACATGATATGAGACCTGGTTTACATACAGTAAACCATCTCATATCACCTTTTTTTTTGCATATTCCACACTACTGTTAGTAGTGTGTATTTGCAAAATTTGGCCGTTCTAGGGTCTTCAGTGATTGGATTGAGCGTAGAATAAAATATTACAACAATCTTTGTTTTTATTTCATTAAAATAATTTTTAATAATGTGGTTGTTTTTTTTAACCCTTTACTAGTATTGGATTACTAATGGATAGGTGTCATAATTGATGCCTCTCCATTATTAATTTGGCTTAATGTCACCTTACAATAGCAAGGTGACATTAACCCTTCATTACCCCATATCCCACTGCTACACGGGAATGGGAAGAGAGTGGCCAAGTGCCAGAATAGGCGCATCTTCCAGATGTGCCTTTTCTGGGGTGGCTGGGGCAGATGTTTTTAGCCGGGAGGGAGGGGGGGCAATAACCATGGACCCTCTCCAGGCTATTAATATCTGCCCTCAGTCACTGGCTTTACTACTCTGAGAATCTGGAATTGCTTGCCTGAGGAGGTGGTGATGGCGAACTCAGTCGAGGGGTTCAAGAGAGGCCTGGATGTCTTCCTGGAGCAGAACAATATTGTATCATACAATTATTAGGTTCTGTAGAAGGACGTAGATCTGGGTATTTATTATGATGGAATATAGGCTGAACTGAATGGACAAATGTCTTTTTTCGGCCTTACTAACTATGTTACTATGTTACTATGTTACTCTGGCGGAGAAAATTGTGCGGGAGCCCACGCCAATTTTTTCCGCCATTTAACCCTTTAATTTAATAGCTAGAACGGCCAAATTTTGCATATACACACTACTAACATTAGTAGTGTGGAATATGCAAAAAAAAAGGTGATATGACATGGTTTACTGTATGTAAACCAGGTCTCATATCATGTCGGGTTTTAGGAAGGAGATAGCAAAAGCCGGTAATTGAATTACCGGCTTTAAAGCTATCTAGCGCTGTATGAAGTAATAATATATATACATATATGTGTCTCACTGACATATATATATATATATATATATATATATATATATATATCTACCTATTCTATGTGTACACATTTATTCTACCTATTCTATTGTAAGCTGTCAGTGTGATTTTACTGTACACCGCACTGAATTGCTGGCTTTTCTCTCTAACAGCGCTGCGTATTTCTCGCAAGTCACACTGCTGGTCCGTGTGTAATCCGTATTTTTCTGGCTTCCATAGACTTTCATTGGCGTTTTTTTTGCGCAATACGGTGACAAATGCAGCATGCTGCGATTTTCTACGGCCGTAGAAAGCCGTATAATACTGATCAGTAAAATACGGCAGATAGGAGCAGGGGCATAGAGAATAATTGGGACGTTTGTTAGGCGTGTTTTACGGACGTATTTTCTGCACTCATACGTCCGTAAAACTCGCTAGTGTGACTCCAGCCTTACACTGATCGTTCCTCTCCTGGTTTAAGCTTACAAATACAGGTTTAAAATACCGACCAAATACTGAACGTGTGAACGTGGCCTAGGGGCAGTTATGCCAGTGTATGAATCACTCTATATTTTTTAATCATGGATATCACTATTTTTAACAAATGAAATAAGAAGCTCTATTCAAGTACTGTTTTTGCTCATCCCGGGTAATATATATTTATCTACTATATAATTGTCTAAGGGTCACTTCCGTCTGTCTGTCCTTCTGTCACGGTTATTCATTCGCTGATTGGTCTCGGCAGCTGCCTGTCATGGCTGCCGCGACCAATCAGCGATGGCCACAGTCCGATTAGTCCCTCCCCTACTCCCCTGCACTCACTGCCCGGCGCCCGCTCCGTAATCCCCTCCACTCACCGCTCACACAGGGTTAATGGCAGCGGTAACGGCCCGCAGTGTAACGCACTCCGTTACCGCTGCTATTAACCCTGTGTGTCCCCAACTATTTACTATTGATGCTGCCTGTGCAGCACCACTAGTAAAAATAGGTCATGTTAAAAATAATTTAAAAAAACCAAAAACCTGCTATACTCACCATCAGCCGCCTTGCCCGCTCCTCGCCACGCTCCCGGGATTGCTCCATTGCAAGCGGCAGCTTCCGGTCCCATCCCAGGGCTGGTGTGCGACAAGGACCTGCCGTGAAGTCACTGTCATGTGACCGCGACGTCATCATAGGTCCTGTTCACACCAGCCCTTGGACCGCAAGCTGCCGCTTGCAATGGAGCGCTCCCGGGAGCATCCCGAGGAGCGGGAAAGGCGGCGGATGGTGAGTATAGCAGGACTTCAACGGGCCTTCGGAAGGTGAGTATATGTTTATTTTTTTTTAAAAGTCTCTATACTATGTGGCTCTGTGCTGTATACTCCGTCGCTGTGCAATATACTATGTGGCTCTGTGCTGGCCAATATACTATATGACTGGGCAATATACTACGTGACTGGGCAATATACTATGTGGCTGGGCAATATACTCCGTCGCTGGGCAATATACTACGTGACTTGACAATATACTATGTGGCTGGGCAATATACTCCGTCGCTGGGCATTATACTACGTGGCTGGGCAATATACTACATGACTGGGCAATATACTATGTGGCTGGGCAATATACTATGTGGCTGGGCAATATACTACGTGGCTGGGCAATATACTACGTGACTGGGCAATATACTGTGTGGCTGGGCACTATACTCCGTTGCTGGGCAATATACTACGTGGCTCTGCAATATACTACGTGACTGGGCTATATACTACGTGGCTGGGCAATATACTACGTGGCTGGGCAATATACTATGTGGTTGGGCAATATACTACGTGGCTCTGCAATATACTACGTCACTGGGCTATATACTACGTGGCTGGGCAATATACTACGTGGCTGGGCAATATACTACGTGGCTGGGCAATATACTACATGGACATGCATATTCTAGAATACCCGATGCGTTAGAATCGGGCCACCATCTAGTATATATAGAATTGTCTAAGGGTCACTTCTGTCTGTGTCTGTCTGTCTGTCTTTCTGCGTATGCAGCATTAATAGTAAAACGATCTAATTTTAAAAATAATAATAAAGAAAAAAGGTTATTCTCACCCTCCGACGTCGCCTGCTGTCCTCGGCAGTGCAAGCGGCAGATTCCGGTGCCAAGGATGCTATGCGAGAAGGACCTGCCATGACGTCACGGTTATGTGACCGTGACGTCATCACAGGTCCTGTGCTCATACCAACCCTGGGACCGGAAGCTGCCGCGTGCACCGCACACAGACGCCAGGACTTCAAGGGGCCTTCAGAAGGTAAGTATATGTTATATATATGTTATGTTTTATTTTAAGTCTTTTTTAACCACGCATATAGTGCCCACATTGCTATATACTACGTGGGCTGTGTTACATACTGCGTGGGCTCTGTTATATACTACATCTCTGTGCTATATACTATGTAGCTGGGCCATATACGACTTGACTGTGCAATATACAACGTGACTGTCTAAAATGCTACGTGGCTGTTCAATATACTACGTGCTCTGTGCTATATACTACGTAGCTGTGCAATATACTATGTGGCTGTGTCGGTTCTGTTATATTTTACGTCGACTGTGCAATATACTACGTGGCTCTGTTATATACTATGTGGCAGTGCAATATACTACGATATACGACGTGGCTATGTTATATACTATGTGGCTCTGCTATATACTAAGTGGCTGACCAATATACTGCGTGCTTGTGCAATACACTACGTAGCTGTGCAATACATTACGTGGCTATGTTATATACTACGTGGCTGTTATATACTACGTAGCTCTGCTATATACTACGTACGCTCTGTTACATACTACGTAGCTCTCTTATATACTACGTCAGTTGTGTTATATACTACGTCACTGTGCAATATAGTACGTAGCCTGTGCTATATACTACCTACATATTCTAGAATACCCGATACATTAGAATTATATATATATATATATATATATATATATATATATGTATATATATATATATATATATATATATATATATATTGTATATATTTAAACTGTAAAGCACTGCAGGATATGTTGTTAATATATAAATAAAGATTATTATATATACATACAGTGTATATATATATTATTGAGGTAAATGCTACTGTGTAAATAACAGTTTCTGTTGTAGGTTGATGGATAGTACATTTATACATGTATTGTCTGGTCACAGTAAGGTTACTACTGTTGTGATTTGAATGCAGAGTTTTCGTAGTTCTCTGAAGCTGCACTTATCAGCTTTCTCTAATTATGGCTGGTAATTAACAATCACCATCACATGGGAGATGTGCTGGATTTCACACCAACAGAGGAAGCCTTTTGGGCCAGAGTATGTGCATTTTTACTTTAATTAAAAGCTGTAAAGAAACATTCTTTCTCTGTCTCTCCCATCAACTTGCTGTTCTCTTCCTTCAGCCAGGAATAAATAACTTTGTTAAATAAGCAGTGGTCGCACTATGTTTATTATCGTGTTTGCTCATTAGCGATGTTATTCTTTTCCTGTATTATATTAGTTTCCCAATTGTGGTAATTAAGCAGGCCATTACTCTCACTCTCCCATTCATTCAGCTGATAAGTGGAGGTTCGGAGACTCGGACCACCACATTTTTGATCTTGATGGTCTATCCTAGTCCATTAGTTATGAAGTATTCATTTGTTGCTTTACCGCAATTTTCTGTTTGCAAGCTCTTATTTGGTACCTTGTACCTCTTTGTATTTGTGTGTGTTCCTTACGTGGCCAAGGTCCAGCGGTGTCCTGTGCTAGGAGTCATCTGAGGCACGGACCTTCGTTTCGACATATGACAGTGACGTCATATGCCGGGGCCGTGCACGCTTACGTCAGCTGCCAGCCTGTGATTTCCTGTGATTGGCTGGGGGCTGTTAACTGTTGCCGTGCGGGAGGAATCTCTGCACGGTAACACATTTTTATTGAACGTGCGTCCTCAGACACACGATCAGTTACTGAAGTGGCAGCATCCTGCCGCTGGGACCCGGTGAGCAGAAGTGAGGGGGCCTGCTGCGGGCATTTCTGCTCGCCGAGCCCCAAATGCCAGTATGGCTGACCTGGAGGTATGTGTCACTATAAAGAAACACAAATGTTAAGGGTAATGAAGTTCCATTACGTCGTACCCATAGTTCCCACTCAGGACAGTGTGCCAGCAGCATGTTGCTTTCTGTGTAAATTATTAGGCTATCTAGTATTGGTTTACCTACAATATTGATCACCAGGAAACATATGTGTGGGGTATTAACTTTATAAGCACTTTAATTTATTCTATTTGCTGCTTTCCATTCGCCTTCCCCATCCCTGAATTCCTGTTCTATGGACAGTGTGCTTTACATGTGTCCGCTATTCTCTTTATTAATATTATTGTTGTTTTGATGTTTCATGCTCAGTCTGTTATGTGTTTTCTAAATAAACTTTGATATATATGATCTTGGACAAAATCTCTCACCCCTCTGTGTGCATCTAATATAAATGGCAGTGTCCTTTATTACTCTGGCCCTTTTTACCTCTAGGCATAGGGCCATACTTACTGCACTATTATGAATTGTGTCCTTAGAATTGTGTTGAGGAAGGTAGAGGAGGTTGTACATGGCAGGTCAGAGAATAGGAAAAGTATCCATGTATTCAGTGAAAGCAGATGATATCAAGTAGGTAAACTGTATCAGAGTCAGGATCAGACACAGACAGAAGAGGCCCCTGTGTTAGAACATTTTATGGACCCTTTGCATTCCAATAGCTCATTATAATGCACAATTCTACCTGCTTTGGAGGAGGTAGTGGCCCCATTACCTCTCTGGGCCCCTGTGTGGCTGCGCAGGCTTCACCAATGGTATGTTAGTCACTGATCAAAATGTAGATGGAGAAGAAAGCACATGGTAGAGGCAATCAATCAGATTGTGTGTCATTGTGCAGAAAAAGGAGAGAACAGATAGTAGGTTCTGGAGTAGGAGGAAATCACACAGTCCGCAGCATCTGACAACACAGGAATAAGCAGTTGTAGGAGAATGTAGTACAGGAATAAACCGTGCTGGAACATGACAAGTAGTTAAGGGTCTAGTACACTGGACAATGATCTCTCGTCAGCATGTATTACTGGGAAAGAAATGGCCACATAAGAAAAGTCCAAACCTAGGAGCTTCACAAGTCTGAGAAAGATTAAGTCAATGCAGATTGCAGCCTGAAACATAGTTCAATTGTTTGTTAAAATGAATCTATCAGCTCCGAAATTAGTATTAAAGTAGTAACAGGTCTGTGTAATGGAGTAACAATACTTTTAGTTTAAAAATCATTTAATAACTTTAGAGAAACATTCTTTATCTTCATATGCAAAAAAAATGTTTGGAGTACAGTGGGCAGAGCTGCCCAGTCCAGGACATCGTCCTAGTGATCCATAGGGGAAAAGTATTCAGACTCTTGCCATTGTCTATGCCATAAAATATAGGTCATTGGGTTTTCTGTAACCACCACTGTAGTTTTTGATAAGCTAATGCTTTCTGGTACATTATAACCAACGTGAGGTTTATAGCTACATTTTAGTGATGAGCGAACGTTCTCGGAAAAGGTGTTATCAGGTGCTGAGTGACTTCGACGTGCTTGAAAAATATGTTTGAGTCCCCACATCTGCATGTCTCGTGGCTGTTGGATAGCCACAACACATGCAGGTATTGCCTAACAAACAGGAAATCCCTCCATGTGTTGTGGCTGTCGAAGAGCCGCGCAGATGTTGGGACTCGAACATATTTTTCCAGCACACCGAAATCACTCGGTCAGCACTTGGGCATGCTCAGATAACACCTTATCCGAGCATGTTCGCTCCTCACTATTAATTATCTGTCCCATGAGGGTTCTTTGAAGTTAAGTTTTTTGTAGTCTGTTCAGTACAAAACCCTCAAGTATTATGTTATTTTCTTTTCTGTTAACTCCGCACTCTGTTGTGAATTCTGTGGCAGAGCTCCCTCCTGTGGTCACAAGTGGTACTTCGGCTGATTCTCTCTGTGAGCTTCTGTTGGTGGAGGGAAGTGGTACTGCGGCTTCTGAGTTTCCTCCCTCAGGTGATCTGGTGAGGTCGTTAGGTGCTTCTCTACTTAACTCCACCTAATGCTTTGATCCTGGCTTCCTGTCAATGTTCCAGTGTTGGACTTGCTTTTCCCTGGATCATTCCTGTGGCCTGCTGCTCTGCATAGCTAAGTTCTTCTTTGCTATTTGTTTGCTATTTTTTCTGTCCAGCTTGTCTAATTTGTTGCTGGAAGCTCTGGGACGCAAAGGGTGTACCTCCGTGCCGTTAGTTCGGTACGGAGGGTCTTTTTGCCCCCTTTGCGTGGTTTTCTTTAGGGTTTTGTGTAGACCGCAAAGTTACCTTTTCTATCCTCGATCTGTTAAGAAAGTCGGGCCTCACTTTGCTGAATCTATTTCATCTCTACGTTTGTCTTTTCATCTTAACTCACAGTCATTATATGTGGGGGGCTGCCTTTTCCTTTGGGGTATTTCTCTGAGGCAAGGTAGGCTTATTTTCTATCTTCAGGCTAGTTAGTTTCTCAGGCTGTGCCGAGTTGCATAGGCAGAGTTGGGCGCAATCCACGGCTGCCTCTAGTGTTGTTTGGAGAGGATTAGGGATTGCGGTCTGCAGAGTTCCCACGTCTCAGAGCTCGTTCTATGATTTTGGGTTATTGTCAGATCACTGTATGTGCTCTGACCGCTATGTCCATTGTAGTACTGAATTGCCTTTCATAACAGTACAGGAAGCCAAAAGTACTAATGATTCTCAATAGAGGGAAAAAAGAAGTTCTGAGACCATTTTTTTTTTCTTTGCACTGTGGTTTGCCTTTTTTTTCCCCTAGACATTTGGGTGGTTCAGTACACAGGTGTATCGATGGACATTAGAAGTCTGTCTTCATTTGTGGATCAGCTCTCGGCAAGAGTACAAAAGATTCAAGACACTATTGAGCAGAAAGCTATGTTGGAACCAAGAATTCCTATTCCTGATTTGTTTTTTGGAGATAGAACTAAGTTTCTGAGTTTCAAAAATAATTGTAAATTGTTTCTGGCCTTGAAACCTCGCTCCTCTGGTGATCCAGTTCAACAGGTTTTGATTGTTATTTCTTTTTTGCGCGGCGACCCTCAGGACTGGGCATTTTCTCTTGCGCCAGGAGATCCTGCATTGAGTAATATCGATGCGTTTTTCCTGGCGCTCGGATTGCAGTACAAGGAACCTAATTCAGTGGATCAGGCAGAGAAAAATTTGCTGGCTCTTTGTCAGGGTCAGGATGAGATAGAGGTATATTGTCAGAAATTTAGAAAGTGGTCCGTGCTCACTCAATGGAATGAATCTGCGCTGGCAGCTATGTTCAGAAAGGGTCTCTCTGAAGCCCTTAAGGATGTCATGGTGGGATTTCCTATGCCTGCTGGTTTGAATGAGTCTATGTCTTTGGCCATTCAGATCGGTCGACGCTTGCGTGAGCGTAAATCTGTGCACCATTTGGCGGTATTACCTGAGCTTAAACCTGAGCCTATGCAGTGCGATAGGACTTTGACCAGAGTTAAACGGCAAGAACACAGACGTCTGAATGGGCTGTGTTTCTACTGTGGTGATTCCACTCATGCTATCTCTGATTGTCCTAAGCGCACTAAGCGGTTCGCTAGGTCTGCCACCATTGGTACGGTACAGTCAAAATTTCTTCTGTCCGTTACCTTGATCTGCTCTTTGTCATCGTATTCTGTCATGGCATTTGTGGATTCAGGCGCTGCCCTGAATTTGATGGACTTGGAGTATGCTAAGCGTTGTGGGTTTCTCTTAGAGCCCTTGCAGTGTCCTATTCCATTGAGAGGAATTGATGCCACGCCTTTGGCCAAGAATAAGCCTCAATACTGGACCCAGCTGACCATGTGCATGGCTCCTGCACATCAGGAGGTTATTCGCTTTCTGGTGTTGCATAATCTGCATGAGGTGGTCGTGTTGGGGTTGCCATGGCTACAAGCCCATAATTTATTATTATACATTTTTATAGCGCCATTTATTCCATGGCGCTTTACATGTGAATACGGGGCAAATATAGACAAATACATTAAACATGAGCAGATAACAAGGCACACGAGTACATAAGGAGGGAGGACCCTGCCCGCGAGGGCTCACAGTCTGCAGGGGGTGGGTGAGGATACACTAGGAGAGGGAAGAGCTGGCTGTGCGGCTGTTCAGTAGGTTGAGGATCACTGCAGGCTGTAGGCTTGTCGGAAGAGATGAGTCTTCAGGTTCTTTTTGAAGGTTTCTATTAGATTATATTAGATTGTATTAGATTGGAAATCCATGTCGGTGTCCAGCTGGGGTTGTCAGGGGGTACATGGTGATGTTCCATTTCTGTCAATTTCGTCATCCACCCCTTCTGAGGTTCCAGAGTTCTTGTCTGATTACCGGGATGTATTTGATGAGCCTAAGTCCGATGCCCTACCTCCGCATAGGGATTGTGATTGTGCTATCAATTTGATTCCTGGTAGTAAATTCCCAAAAGGTCGACTGTTTAATTTATCCGTGCCTGAGCACGCCGCTATGCGCAGTTATGTGAAGGAATCCCTGGAGAAGGGGCATATTCGCCCGTCATCGTCACCATTAGGAGCAGTGTTCTTTTTTGTAGCCAAGAAGGATGGTTCGCTGAGACCTTGTATAGATTACCGCCTTCTAAATAAGATCACGGTTAAATTTCAGTACCCCTTGCCATTGTTATCTGATTTGTTTGCTCGGATTAAGGTGGCTAGTTGATTCACCAAGATAGATCTTCGTGGTGCGTATAATCTGGTGCGAATCAGGCGAGGAGATATAATAATAATAATAATAATAATCTTTATTTTTATATAGCGCTAACATATTCCGCAGCGCTTTACAGTTTGCACACATTATCATCACTGTCCCTGATGGGGCTCACAATCTAAATTCCCTATCAGTATGTCTTTGGAATGTGGGAGGAAACCGGAGTGCCCGGAGGAAACCCACGCAAACACGGAGAGAACATACAAACTCTTTGCAGATGTTGTCCTTGGTGGGGTTTGAACCCAGGACTCCAGCGCTGCAAGGCTGCAGTGCTAACCACTGCGCCACCGTGCCGCCCAGATGAATGGAGATGAATGGATGAATGGAGATGAATGGAAAACTGCATGTAATACGCCCGAGGGTCATTTTGAGTATCTAGTGATGCCATTCGGACTTGACAATGCTCCATCAGTGTTTCAGTCCTTTATGCATGACATCTTCCGAGAGTACCTGGATAAATTCCTGATTGTGTACTTGGATGACATTTTGATCTTTTCGGATGATTGGGAGTCTCATGTGAAGCAGGTCAGAACAGTTTTTCAGGTCCTGCGTGCTAATTCTTTGTTTGTGAAGGGATCAAAGTGTCTCTTTGGTGTGCAGAAGGTTTCATTTTTGGGGTTCATCTTTTCCCCTTCTACTATCGAGATGGATCCTGTTAAGGTCCAAGCCATCCATGATTGGACTCAGCCGACATCTCTGAAAAGTCTGCAAAAGTTCCTGGGCTTTGCTAATTTTTATCGTCGCTTCATCTGCAATTTTTCTAGTATTGCCAAACCATTGACCGATTTGACCAAGAAGGGTGCTGATTTGGTCAATTGGTCTTCTGCTGCTGTGGAAGCTTTTCAAGAGTTGAAGCGTTGTTTTTCTTCTGCCCCTGTGTTGTGTCAACCAGATGTTTCTCTTCCGTTCCAGGTCGAGGTTGATGCTTCTGAGATTGGAGCAGGGGCTGTTTTGTCGCAGAGAGGTTCTGATTGCTCAGTGATGAAACCATGCGCTTTTTTTTCCAGGAAGTTTTCGCCTGCTGAGCGAAATTATGATGTGGGCAACCGAGAGTTGCTGGCCATGAAGTGGGCATTCGAGGAGTGGCGTCATTGGCTTGAAGGAGCTAAGCATCGCGTGGTGGTATTGACTGATCATAAAAACTTGACTTATCTTGAGTCTGCTAAGCGGTTGAATCCTAGACAGGCTCGTTGGTCGCTGTTTTTTGCCCGTTTTGACTTTGTGATTTCGTACCTTCCGGGCTCTAAAAATGTGAAGGCGGATGCTCTGTCTAGGAGTTTTGTGCCCGACTCTCCGGGTTTGTCTGAGCCGGCGGGTATCCTCAAGGAAGGAGTAATTGTGTCTGCCATCTCCCCTGATTTGCGGCGGGTGCTGCAAAAATTTCAGGCTAATAAACCTGATCGTTGTCCAGCGGAGAGACTGTTTGTCCCTGATAGGTGGACCAATAAAGTTATCTCTGAGGTTCATTGTTCGGTGTTGGCTGGTCATCCTGGAATCTTTGGTACCAGAGGGTTGGTGGCTAGATCCTTTTGGTGGCCGTCTCTGTCGCGGGATGTGCGTGTTTTTGTGCAGTCCTGTGGGATTTGTGCTCGGGCTAAGCCCTGCTGTTCTGGTGCCAGTGGGTTGCTTTTGCCCTTGCCGGTCCCGAAGAGGCCTTGGACACATATCTCTATGGATTTTATTTCTGATCTTCCCGTTTCTCAAAAGATGTCAGTCATTTGGGTGGTCTGTGATCGCTTTTCTAAGATGGTCCATCTGGTACCCTTGTCTAAATTGCCTTCCTCCTCTGATTTGGTGCCATTGTTCTTCCAGCATGTGGTTCGTTTACATGGCATTCCAGAGAATATCGTTTCTGACAGAGGTTCCCAGTTTGTTTCAAGGTTTTGGCGAGCCTTTTGTGGTAGGATGGGAGTAGTGTATAAGCGGGTGGTTTCGTCAAACTCAATCTGACAGGTGCCCCGCCCCTATCAAAGTGTATCAAAGTGTGTAACCCCTCCCCTCCCCTTGTTTGACGGCTGGTATCCAGCTGTCCCTCCTTGTTTGATTTCCCCTTTTGATATAGTTTAATATAGTTTAATTTGTTGTAGTTTTGATATTATTCCCGTATTTTGTGGAATAACACATGTTTATAATTATAGCCTAGTCGTGTATTTATTTTACACGTGGTTTATAACACCTTTCTCATTTGTTTTATATTAGATTTTATACGTAGCCCGAGACTGGTGTTTCTGTATGCAATCCTACATCCTGTTATGTGAAAAGTATTCTCATATTATACCAGTATTTCTTTTTATATTTTATTCACAGTGTATCCATATAGTGAATAGGGCTGATGTTTCTGTATGCAATCCTACATCCTGTTATGTGAAAAGTATTCTCAAACACTAACTAAATGGTGAACATTACCTAAATTAGGTTAACTGTGTCAGAGGTTTATAGCACCTAGGTCAAGCAATTGTTGTTGTATTTGCGTACCCCATAAATGTTTATTTCCACAAACAGAAAAGTTATTGTGTCCTGAAGATGGCATCTGAGGTTATTTGTTATCTACTGAGGCCATTGCAAGCTGTGTTTATTCACATTGTAGCAGGTTTTATCCTTGTGGCTGCCTTATATACATAGAAGAGATATGCACCAATGTCACAACACAAGTTATAATATGACCCAATGTTACAACACAAGTAAGAAGCGGCGTGTTTTATACGAATAAAAACCAAAGACACGATATTGTAAAAAAAAAAAAATTTAAAAGATTTATTTCTCACGATAAAACAGCATCTCAAAGACATTTCAACACTATAAAAAATTCTTACAGAATATAAAAAGTAAAAACATTAAAATAGTACAATGAACAATTACACTTCTTACAAAATAATTAATATAGAGTTACAAGGCGAGTACAGCATTTTAGCCAGTACATTCTTTACATCGTGAGCCACATGGTTTGCAGCATCGGTAGAGACCTTTTTTTAGGTAGCAGAGTTCCACGTGTGGAACCTAATGACGGTGAATGTAAAGATTGAATTGTACGGGGAGCCGCCGCTAACTTCAGCGGTGTAGATACAGAGCGTGTCTCACTGTTGGTAATTTTTAATTCATCTAAAAGCTTCCTAGTAGCGGTGTTACCCACAACTGTAGACGCCATATTTAGTTCGGCCATAGCCTGCATAAATGAATCCCAACCCGGCGGTAAATTTCTACTGTTCAGAGCATGGCTCTGCGTTGTACTACGTACCAAATCCAGTAAGTTAGACCCTGGTATTACGGATCCTTTGAAAATAAATTCAGCATTATTATTCCATGCTGTGACATTTTTATTCTGCAGCAGCCTGTTTAGTAAAAATTCAGCATTCTTTTTATATCTTTGGTTTATATTATATTAGCTTTTTGTCATAGGTCAGGGATTTTTTTTTTTTTTTTGCACTTTATTAATATGCGGTTATTAGTCATTTAGGACTTATGTTATCATGTTTTTTGCACTTTATTAATATGCGGTTATTAGTCATTTAGGACTTATGTTATCATGTTTTTTGCACTTTATTAATATGCTGAACACATAGGTCAGGGATTTTTGCACTTTATTAATATGCGGGCCACATAGGTCAGTGATTTTTGCACTTTATTAACATACAACACACAAGAAATAGACATTTAGAACTTATTTATGATTAATATGCGATTATTAGGCATTTAGGACTTATGTTATCATGTTTTTGCACTTTATTAATATGCGGTTATTAGTCATTTAGGACTTATGTTATCATGTTTTTGCACTTTATTAATATGCTGACCACATAGGTCAGGGATTTTTTGTACTTTATTAATATGCGGGCCACAAACACTTCTGCACCCACGGGCGCTTCTCAACCAACCATGCATCCGGTACTCATCAGGCACTGTGAAATAATGCAAAAATACAGCTGTGCGCGGCTGGCGGCATCAACATTTTGCTATTATAAGTTTATGGTTCTGTAAAGAACACGCAACACATACAGAACGCACACACACACACAAATACACACAGCACACAACACGCACACATTTCTCAAAATGCCATACACTTCAGAATATATTTGCAATTCACTACGCATGTAACACATATTTCTTCGCCCCACACGCATTTAACAGTCTTTCATATGTATCGCAGAAAGATTTTAGTTCCAACTGCGGGTCAGCGGCTTAAAGAAAAGTTATTGTGGCCTTGATTCTGGGGTAACACATGTTTATAAATATAGCCTAGTCGTGTATTTATTTTACACGTGGTTTATAACACATTTCATTTGTTTTTGTTGTTTGATTGTCATGTAAGAAGCGTTGTGTTTTATACGAATATAAAAGTGACACATTCCCATATATTATTACAGCTTTCATTAATTCTACATTATTTTAGCACATATTAATTTTACACTATTAATTTTACAGGAGCCTGTGCTGCCTATAATTTGACTCCTTCTTATACAAAGACATCTAACATATACAGACTTTTAATATTTTTGTGTAAAATCGCGGTCAGACAGGCACAAACACACACACACACACACACACACGCACACGCGTTATGAAATTATTGCGCCAATCGGGCGACATACACGGCTCTTAAATAAGAAAGAATGCATGAATATATAATTAATATAATTTACTTATAATATAATGACACAATCAGAATGAGTCAATACTCTGTACATTATACGCGTAAGTAACTTAAAATGTGTTCCCAGAATCAAATTACCAATATCAAACATGTTGTGTTGCCTGAATAAAACTGATAGAAATACACAAAAGAGTGCAGAAGTGTTATTTCTATAAAGATATATTGCCCGGTTTCTTATGAGTAGTGTATAAGCGGGTGGTTTCGTCAAACTCAATCTGACAGGTGCCCCGCCCCTATCAAAGTGTATCAAAGTGTGTAACCCCTCCCCTCCCCTTGTTTGACGGCTGGTATCCAGCTGTCCCTCCTTGTTTGATTTCCCCTTTTGATATAGTTTAATATAGTTTAATTTGTTGTAGTTTTGATATTATTCCCGTATTTTGTGGAATAACACATGTTTATAATTATAGCCTAGTCGTGTATTTATTTTACACGTGGTTTATAACACCTTTCTCATTTGTTTTATATTAGATTTTATACGTAGCCCGAGACTGGTGTTTCTGTATGCAATCCTACATCCTGTTATGTGAAAAGTATTCTCATATTATACCAGTATTTCTTTTTATATTTTATTCACAGTGTATCCATATAGTGAATAGGGCTGATGTTTCTGTATGCAATCCTACATCCTGTTATGTGAAAAGTATTCTCAAACACTAACTAAATGGTGAACATTACCTAAATTAGGTTAACTGTGTCAGAGGTTTATAGCACCTAGGTCAAGCAATTGTTGTTGTATTTGCGTACCCCATAAATGTTTATTTCCACAAACAGAAAAGTTATTGTGTCCTGAAGATGGCATCTGAGGTTATTTGTTATCTACTGAGGCCATTGCAAGCTGTGTTTATTCACATTGTAGCAGGTTTTATCCTTGTGGCTGCCTTATATACATAGAAGAGATATGCACCAATGTCACAACACAAGTTATAATATGACCCAATGTTACAACACAAGTAAGAAGCGGCGTGTTTTATACGAATAAAAACCAAAGACACGATATTGTAAAAAAAAAAAAATTTAAAAGATTTATTTCTCACGATAAAACAGCATCTCAAAGACATTTCAACACTATAAAAAATTCTTACAGAATATAAAAAGTAAAAACATTAAAATAGTACAATGAACAATTACACTTCTTACAAAATAATTAATATAGAGTTACAAGGCGAGTACAGCATTTTAGCCAGTACATTCTTTACATCGTGAGCCACATGGTTTGCAGCATCGGTAGAGACCTTTTTTTAGGTAGCAGAGTTCCACGTGTGGAACCTAATGACGGTGAATGTAAAGATTGAATTGTACGGGGAGCCGCCGCTAACTTCAGCGGTGTAGATACAGAGCGTGTCTCACTGTTGGTAATTTTTAATTCATCTAAAAGCTTCCTAGTAGCGGTGTTACCCACAACTGTAGACGCCATATTTAGTTCGGCCATAGCCTGCATAAATGAATCCCAACCCGGCGGTAAATTTCTACTGTTCAGAGCATGGCTCTGCGTTGTACTACGTACCAAATCCAGTAAGTTAGACCCTGGTATTACGGATCCTTTGAAAATAAATTCAGCATTATTATTCCATGCTGTGACATTTTTATTCTGCAGCAGCCTGTTTAGTAAAAATTCAGCATTCTTTTTATATCTTTGGTTTATATTATATTAGCTTTTTGTCATAGGTCAGGGATTTTTTTTTTTTTTTTTGCACTTTATTAATATGCGGTTATTAGTCATTTAGGACTTATGTTATCATGTTTTTTGCACTTTATTAATATGCGGTTATTAGTCATTTAGGACTTATGTTATCATGTTTTTTGCACTTTATTAATATGCTGAACACATAGGTCAGGGATTTTTGCACTTTATTAATATGCGGGCCACATAGGTCAGTGATTTTTGCACTTTATTAACATACAACACACAAGAAATAGACATTTAGAACTTATTTATGATTAATATGCGATTATTAGGCATTTAGGACTTATGTTATCATGTTTTTGCACTTTATTAATATGCGGTTATTAGTCATTTAGGACTTATGTTATCATGTTTTTGCACTTTATTAATATGCTGACCACATAGGTCAGGGATTTTTTGTACTTTATTAATATGCGGGCCACAAACACTTCTGCACCCACGGGCGCTTCTCAACCAACCATGCATCCGGTACTCATCAGGCACTGTGAAATAATGCAAAAATACAGCTGTGCGCGGCTGGCGGCATCAACATTTTGCTATTATAAGTTTATGGTTCTGTAAAGAACACGCAACACATACAGAACGCACACACACACACAAATACACACAGCACACAACACGCACACATTTCTCAAAATGCCATACACTTCAGAATATATTTGCAATTCACTACGCATGTAACACATATTTCTTCGCCCCACACGCATTTAACAGTCTTTCATATGTATCGCAGAAAGATTTTAGTTCCAACTGCGGGTCAGCGGCTTAAAGAAAAGTTATTGTGGCCTTGATTCTGGGGTAACACATGTTTATAAATATAGCCTAGTCGTGTATTTATTTTACACGTGGTTTATAACACATTTCATTTGTTTTTGTTGTTTGATTGTCATGTAAGAAGCGTTGTGTTTTATACGAATATAAAAGTGACACATTCCCATATATTATTACAGCTTTCATTAATTCTACATTATTTTAGCACATATTAATTTTACACTATTAATTTTACAGGAGCCTGTGCTGCCTATAATTTGACTCCTTCTTATACAAAGACATCTAACATATACAGACTTTTAATATTTTTGTGTAAAATCGCGGTCAGACAGGCACAAACACACACACACACACACACACACGCACACGCGTTATGAAATTATTGCGCCAATCGGGCGACATACACGGCTCTTAAATAAGAAAGAATGCATGAATATATAATTAATATAATTTACTTATAATATAATGACACAATCAGAATGAGTCAATACTCTGTACATTATACGCGTAAGTAACTTAAAATGTGTTCCCAGAATCAAATTACCAATATCAAACATGTTGTGTTGCCTGAATAAAACTGATAGAAATACACAAAAGAGTGCAGAAGTGTTATTTCTATAAAGATATATTGCCCGGTTTCTTATGTATGTCCAGTTATTTTCAACAAAACAAGGATAGAGTCAAATTATAGACAGCACATCCAAAGTGCATAAAGATAATAACATAAATAAGTCCTAAATGTCTATTTCTTGTGTGTGTGTGTGTGTGTGTGTGTGTGTGTGTGTGTGTGTGTGTGTGTGTGTGGGTTCTGTGTGTTTGTTGTGTGTGGTTCTGTGTTGTGTGCGTGTGTGTGTGTGTGTGTGTGTGTTTCTGCCTGTCTGACCGCGATTTTACACAAAAATATTAAAAGTCTGTATATGTTAGATGTCTTTGTATAAGAAGGAGTCAAATTATAGGCAGCACAGGCTCCTGTAAAATTAATAGTGTAAAATTAATATGTGCTAAAATAATGTAGAATTAATGAAAGCTGTAATAATATATGGGAATGTGTCACTTTTATATTCGTATAAAACACAACGCTTCTTACATGACAATCAAACAACAAAAACAAATGAAATGTGTTATAAACCACGTGTAAAATAAATACACGACTAGGCTATATTTATAAACATGTGTTACCCCAGAATCAAGGCCACAATAACTTTTCTTTAAGCCGCTGACCCGCAGTTGGAACTAAAATCTTTCTGCGATACATATGAAAGACTGTTAAATGCATGTGGGGCGAAGAAATATGTGTTACATGCGTAGTGAATTGCAAATATATTCTGAAGTGTATGGCATTTTGAGAAATGTGTGCGTGTTGTGTGCTGTGTGTATTTGTGTGTGTGTGTGCGTTCTGTATGTGTTGCGTGTTCTTTACAGAACCATAAACTTATAATAGCAAAATGTTGATGCCGCCAGCCGCGCACAGCTGTATTTTTGCATTATTTCACAGTGCCTGATGAGTACCGGATGCATGGTTGGTTGAGAAGCGCCCGTGGGTGCAGAAGTGTTTGTGGCCCGCATATTAATAAAGTACAAAAAATCCCTGACCTATGTGGTCAGCATATTAATAAAGTGCAAAAACATGATAACATAAGTCCTAAATGACTAATAACCGCATATTAATAAAGTGCAAAAACATGATAACATAAGTCCTAAATGCCTAATAATCGCATATTAATCATAAATAAGTTCTAAATGTCTATTTCTTGTGTGTTGTATGTTAATAAAGTGCAAAAATCACTGACCTATGTGGCCCGCATAATAAAGGGCAAAAATCCCTGACCTATGTGGTCAGCATATTAATAAAGTGCAAAAACATGATAACATAAGTCCTAAATGCCTAATAATCGCATATTAATCATAAATAAGTTCTAAATGTCTATTTCTTGTGTGTTGTATGTTAATAAAGTGCAAAAATCACTGACCTATGTGGCCTGCATATTAATAAAGTGCAAAAATCACTGACCTATGTGGCCCGCATATTAATAAAGTGCAAAAATCCCTGACCTATGTGTTCAGCATATTAATAAAGTGCAAAAAACATGATAACATAAGTCCTAAATGACTAATAACCGCATATTAATAAAGTGCAAAAAACATGATAACATAAGTCCTAAATGACTAATAACCGCATATTAATAAAGTGCAAAAAAAAAAAAAAATCCCTGACCAATGACAAAAAGCTAATATAATATAAACCAAAGATATAAAAAGAATGCTGAATTTTTACTAAACAGGCTGCTGCAGAATAAAAATGTCACAGCATGGAATAATAATGCTGAATTTATTTTCAAAGGATCCGTAATACCAGGGTCTAACTTACTGGATTTGGTACGTAGTACAACGCAGAGCCATGCTCTGAACAGTAGAAATTTACCGCCGGGTTGGGATTCATTTATGCAGGCTATGGCCGAACTAAATATGGCGTCTACAGTTGTGGGTAACACCGCTACTAGGAAGCTTTTAGATGAATTAAAAATTACCAACAGTGAGACACGCTCTGTATCTACACCGCTGAAGTTAGCGGCGGCTCCCCGTACAATTCAATCTTTACATTCACCGTCATTAGGTTCCACACGTGGAACTCTGCTACCTAAAAAAAGGTCTCTACCGATGCTGCAAACCATGTGGCTCACGATGTAAAGAATGTACTGGCTAAAATGCTGTACTCGCCTTGTAACTCTATATTAATTATTTTGTAAGAAGTGTAATTGTTCATTGTACTATTTAATGTTTTTACTTTTTATATTCTGTAAGAATTTTTTATAGTGTTGAAATGTCTTTGAGATGCTGTTTTATCGTGAGAAATAAATCTTTTAAATTTTTTTTTTTTTACAATATCGTGTCTTTGGTTTTTATTCGTATAAAACACGCCGCTTCTTACTTGTGTTGTAACATTGGGTCATATTATAACTTGTGTTGTGACATTGGTGCATATCTCTTCTATGTATATAAGGCAGCCACAAGGATAAAACCTGCTACAATGTGAATAAACACAGCTTGCAATGGCCTCAGTAGATAACAAATAACCTCAGATGCCATCTTCAGGACACAATAACTTTTCTGTTTGTGGAAATAAACATTTATGGGGTACGCAAATACAACAACAATTGCTTGACCTAGGTGCTATAAACCTCTGACCCACAGTTAACCTAATTTAGGTAATGTTCACCATTTAGTTAGTGTTTGAGAATACTTTTCACATAACAGGATGTAGGATTGCATACAGAAACATCAGCCCTATTCACTATATGGATACACTGTGAATAAAATATAAAAAGAAATACTGGTATAATATGAGAATACTTTTCACATAACAGGATGTAGGATTGCATACAGAAACACCAGTCTCGGGCTACGTATAAAATCTAATATAAAACAAATGAGAAAGGTGTTATAAACCACGTGTAAAATAAATACACGACTAGGCTATAATTATAAACATGTGTTATTCCACAAAATACGGGAATAATATCAAAACTACAACAAATTAAACTATATTAAACTATATCAAAAGGGGAAATCAAACAAGGAGGGACAGCTGGATACCAGCCGTCAAACAAGGGGAGGGGAGGGGTTACACACTTTGATACACTTTGATAGGGGCGGGGCACCTGTCAGATTGAGTTTGACGAAACCACCCGCTTATACACTACTCTTATGTATGTCCAGTTATTTTCAACAAAACAAGGATAGAGTCAAATTATAGACAGCACATCCAAAGTGCATAAAGATAATAACATAAATAAGTCCTAAATGTCTATTTCTTGTGTGTGTGTGTGTGTGTGTGTGTGTGTGTGTGTGTGTGTGTGTGTGTGTGTGGGTTCTGTGTGTTTGTTGTGTGTGGTTCTGTGTTGTGTGCGTGTGTGTGTGTGTGTGTGTGTGTTTCTGCCTGTCTGACCGCGATTTTACACAAAAATATTAAAAGTCTGTATATGTTAGATGTCTTTGTATAAGAAGGAGTCAAATTATAGGCAGCACAGGCTCCTGTAAAATTAATAGTGTAAAATTAATATGTGCTAAAATAATGTAGAATTAATGAAAGCTGTAATAATATATGGGAATGTGTCACTTTTATATTCGTATAAAACACAACGCTTCTTACATGACAATCAAACAACAAAAACAAATGAAATGTGTTATAAACCACGTGTAAAATAAATACACGACTAGGCTATATTTATAAACATGTGTTACCCCAGAATCAAGGCCACAATAACTTTTCTTTAAGCCGCTGACCCGCAGTTGGAACTAAAATCTTTCTGCGATACATATGAAAGACTGTTAAATGCATGTGGGGCGAAGAAATATGTGTTACATGCGTAGTGAATTGCAAATATATTCTGAAGTGTATGGCATTTTGAGAAATGTGTGCGTGTTGTGTGCTGTGTGTATTTGTGTGTGTGTGTGCGTTCTGTATGTGTTGCGTGTTCTTTACAGAACCATAAACTTATAATAGCAAAATGTTGATGCCGCCAGCCGCGCACAGCTGTATTTTTGCATTATTTCACAGTGCCTGATGAGTACCGGATGCATGGTTGGTTGAGAAGCGCCCGTGGGTGCAGAAGTGTTTGTGGCCCGCATATTAATAAAGTACAAAAAATCCCTGACCTATGTGGTCAGCATATTAATAAAGTGCAAAAACATGATAACATAAGTCCTAAATGACTAATAACCGCATATTAATAAAGTGCAAAAACATGATAACATAAGTCCTAAATGCCTAATAATCGCATATTAATCATAAATAAGTTCTAAATGTCTATTTCTTGTGTGTTGTATGTTAATAAAGTGCAAAAATCACTGACCTATGTGGCCCGCATATTAATAAAGTGCAAAAATCCCTGACCTATGTGTTCAGCATATTAATAAAGTGCAAAAAACATGATAACATAAGTCCTAAATGACTAATAACCGCATATTAATAAAGTGCAAAAAACATGATAACATAAGTCCTAAATGACTAATAACCGCATATTAATAAAGTGCAAAAAAAAAAAAAAAATCCCTGACCTATGACAAAAAGCTAATATAATATAAACCAAAGATATAAAAAGAATGCTGAATTTTTACTAAACAGGCTGCTGCAGAATAAAAATGTCACAGCATGGAATAATAATGCTGAATTTATTTTCAAAGGATCCGTAATACCAGGGTCTAACTTACTGGATTTGGTACGTAGTACAACGCAGAGCCATGCTCTGAACAGTAGAAATTTACCGCCGGGTTGGGATTCATTTATGCAGGCTATGGCCGAACTAAATATGGCGTCTACAGTTGTGGGTAACACCGCTACTAGGAAGCTTTTAGATGAATTAAAAATTACCAACAGTGAGACACGCTCTGTATCTACACCGCTGAAGTTAGCGGCGGCTCCCCGTACAATTCAATCTTTACATTCACCGTCATTAGGTTCCACACGTGGAACTCTGCTACCTAAAAAAAGGTCTCTACCGATGCTGCAAACCATGTGGCTCACGATGTAAAGAATGTACTGGCTAAAATGCTGTACTCGCCTTGTAACTCTATATTAATTATTTTGTAAGAAGTGTAATTGTTCATTGTACTATTTTAATGTTTTTACTTTTTATATTCTGTAAGAATTTTTTATAGTGTTGAAATGTCTTTGAGATGCTGTTTTATCGTGAGAAATAAATCTTTTAAATTTTTTTTTTTTTACAATATCGTGTCTTTGGTTTTTATTCGTATAAAACACGCCGCTTCTTACTTGTGTTGTAACATTGGGTCATATTATAACTTGTGTTGTGACATTGGTGCATATCTCTTCTATGTATATAAGGCAGCCACAAGGATAAAACCTGCTACAATGTGAATAAACACAGCTTGCAATGGCCTCAGTAGATAACAAATAACCTCAGATGCCATCTTCAGGACACAATAACTTTTCTGTTTGTGGAAATAAACATTTATGGGGTACGCAAATACAACAACAATTGCTTGACCTAGGTGCTATAAACCTCTGACACAGTTAACCTAATTTAGGTAATGTTCACCATTTAGTTAGTGTTTGAGAATACTTTTCACATAACAGGATGTAGGATTGCATACAGAAACATCAGCCCTATTCACTATATGGATACACTGTGAATAAAATATAAAAAGAAATACTGGTATAATATGAGAATACTTTTCACATAACAGGATGTAGGATTGCATACAGAAACACCAGTCTCGGGCTACGTATAAAATCTAATATAAAACAAATGAGAAAGGTGTTATAAACCACGTGTAAAATAAATACACGACTAGGCTATAATTATAAACATGTGTTATTCCACAAAATACGGGAATAATATCAAAACTACAACAAATTAAACTATATTAAACTATATCAAAAGGGGAAATCAAACAAGGAGGGACAGCTGGATACCAGCCGTCAAACAAGGGGAGGGGAGGGGTTACACACTTTGATACACTTTGATAGGGGCGGGGCACCTGTCAGATTGAGTTTGACGAAACCACCCGCTTATACACTACTGATGGGCATTGACTTCTCTTTTTCCTCGGCTTTCCATCCTCAGACTAATGGCCAGACCGAACGAACCAATCAGACCTTGGAAACATATCTGAGATGCTTTGTTTCTGCCGATCAGGATGACTGGGTGTCCTTTTTGCCTTTGGCTGAGTTCGCCCTTAATAATCGGGCCAGCTCGGCTACCTTGGTTTCGCCATTTTTCTGCAATTCTGGGTTCCATTCTCGTTTCTCTTCAGGACAGGTTGAGTCTTCAGACTGTCCTGGTGTGGATACTGTGGTGGACAGGTTGCAGCAGATTTGGACTTATGTAGTGGACAATTTGACCTTGTCCCAGGAGAAGGCTCAACGTTTCGCTAATCGCAGATGCCGTGTGGGTCCCCGACTTCGTGTTGGGGATCTGGTTTGGTTATCTTCTCGTCATATTCCTATGAAGGTTTCCTCTCCTAAGTTTAAACCTCGTTTCATTGGTCCGTATAGGATTTCTGAGGTTCTTAATCCTGTGTCTTTTCGTCTGACCCTTCCAGATTCTTTTTCCATACATAACGTATTCCATAGGTCATTGTTGCGGAGATACGTGGCACCTATGGTTCCATCTGTTGATTCTCCTGCCCCGGTTTTGGTGGAGGGGGAATTGGAGTATATTGTGGAGAAGATTTTGGATTCTCGTGTTTCTAGACGGAAACTCCAGTATCTGGTTAAATGGAAGGGTTATGCTCAGGAAGATAATTCCTGGGTTTTTGCCTCTGATGTCCATGCTCCCGATCTTGTTCGTGCCTTTCATGTGGCTCATCCTGGTCGGCCTGGGGGCTCTGGTGAGGGTTCGGTGACCCCTCCTCAAGGGGGGGTACTGTTGTGAATTCTGTGGCAGAGCTCCCTCCTGTGGTCACAAGTGGTACTTCGGCTGATTCTCTCTGTGAGCTTCTGTTGGTGGAGGGAAGTGGTACTGCGGCTTCTGAGTTTCCTCCCTCAGGTGATCTGGTGAGGTCGTTAGGTGCTTCTCTACTTAACTCCACCTAATGCTTTGATCCTGGCTTCCTGTCAATGTTCCAGTGTTGGACTTGCTTTTCCCTGGATCATTCCTGTGGCCTGCTGCTCTGCATAGCTAAGTTCTTCTTTGCTATTTGTTTGCTATTTTTTCTGTCCAGCTTGTCTAATTTGTTGCTGGAAGCTCTGGGACGCAAAGAGTGTACCTCCGTGCCGTTAGTTCGGTACGGAGGGTCTTTTTGCCCCCTTTGCGTGGTTTTCTTTAGGGTTTTGTGTAGACCGCAAAGTTACCTTTTCTATCCTCGATCTGTTAAGAAAGTCGGGCCTCACTTTGCTGAATCTATTTCATCTCTACGTTTGTCTTTTCATCTTAACTCACAGTCATTATATGTGGGGGGCTGCCTTTTCCTTTGGGGTATTTCTCTGAGGCAAGGTAGGCTTATTTTCTATCTTCAGGCTAGTTAGTTTCTCAGGCTGTGCCGAGTTGCATAGGCAGAGTTAGGCGCAATCCACGGCTGCCTCTAGTGTTGTTTGGAGAGGATTAGGGATTGCGGTCTGCAGAGTTCCCACGTCTCAGAGCTCGTTCTATGATTTTGGGTTATTGTCAGATCACTGTATGTGCTCTGACCGCTATGTCCATTGTAGTACTGAATTGCCTTTCATAACAGCACTCCCTGTATAATGAAGAAGTGGTTTCTATCTGGAAACCGAGATATTCATATAACGACTTTATTGTCAAAAATTCACAATGTATTGTCTTGCACAATAAGAAACACATTCTCGTAAGAGATGGCCATGTTGGGCGCATGATCGGAATGGTAACTAACACATTTCATCTATCAATCTCTGGATATAAGTAAGCAATAAAGATCTTTTAGACAGACTTTATGAAAATACGTTTAAAACTAAAAGGAGGGTCATTGTTCCTGACAGGTTTATGATGAATCGGCCATGGTGATCTCATCCTTTTTACGGTTACCTTCTCTGTATTTCAGTAGGAAGATGAGTCACCCCTCCATAAAATAGCGAGCTTCCCATAGAGTTAAGTCGAGGTGCAGGCAATTAAAATGTGCCAGGCAGATAAAGGAAGGATTAATTATGCAATAATCTGTGCCAATACCTGACTGATTCTTTTTGTTTGGGGGGTCAGGTCAGTTGCAGCAGGGGATACTTTGTCTCATTGATATCTATGTGTCATAGACATACGGTAATCTCTGGGGCAGGGGCGCTCGGAGATCACTCGTGGCAGATTTAATTTATGTGATTAGACGTTAACTAAATTCTCTTATACATACTAGTAATTTGTTTACTTACATTGGACAATGATTGTGGGAAAAAGTAAAAAAAAAAAAACCTGTCTATTAATAGTAAGAGTAGACAATGTGCACTCGTATAATGCTGCAATTACCACCTGCTAACAGAACATGTTACTTTGCATCCAGAAAGTGGAAGAGTAGTTTACACCGCTAAATGTCATTGTGCTTAGTCATCAGAGATGACCTGTCACCGCTCCTGACACCTCTGTTTTTGTGAATATTTATAATCCCAGTAAATAATTCTGGAGCATCTTCTCTGGTAAAGCCTCATTCAGACTTCCAATTTTCTCGTATGAGTGCTATCCATAGTGTTCACGGACCAAGAGGGCTGCAGAAAATCATGGCGATGTTTTATTTTGATCCGAGCATCATTTGGATAATGCCTAACTTGATGCGTTTTCCTTTCCCTTGTTAGTCTCCCCCTAATATTTATGCATAAATTCACAACCGGGTTGGCCATTCACCTTGTCAAATAGAGTGTCCTTACATAGTCTTAAAGAGAATCTGTCAGCAAGTTTTCGCTATGTAATCTGAAGACAACAGGAGATAGGGGCTGAAACACTGAATTCAATTATGTGTCACTTATTAGGCTGTGTGCTGTTGTTTACTTGTAATGAAGGTTTTATCACCAAGAGCTTATCATTGCCCAGACTAGCTGCTGCGTGCCAAGTCGTCCGACAATGCCCCTTCCTGTGATAAGCACATCACCGTCAATAGACATTGTACATAAAGAGCCTGATGTGGGCGAGGTTAGCTTTCTGAGCTCTGCTGCATGCTACATCTAAAAATGATGATTCTGTCACAACTACTGCACCCAGTCAACAAAGTGATACATCACTGGAATCAGAGTATCTTTTCCTACATTTTGCTGTCCTCAGATGAGGTAGCAAAAAACTAGTGACAAATTTTCTTTAAGGCCCCTGTACACATTAGGCTGCCGTCACACTAGCAGTATTAGGTCAGTATTTTACATCAGTATTTGTTAGCCAAAACCAGGAGTGGGTGATAAATACAGAAGTGGTGCATATGTTTCTATTATACTTTTACTCTAATTGTTCCACTCCTGGTTTTGGCTTACAAATACTGATGTAAAATACTGACCAAATACTGCTAGTGTGACGGCAGCCTTAGACTAATGCCAGCCAAAGCCACCGATATCGACAGGTTCAGCCGACAATCTCATTTGTATGGGAGCCCCAGACAATTTGTCAGGGGAAATGTTGATCCGACTTGTTTGATTTCAGACTGCTAATGTTATTGTCTTGCTGGGATAAGCTGCTGCCAGCCATGTATGGCGATGTCTCTCTCAGAGAACAGAGGAGCGCACAGGCTAATGAGCATTTCTGTGCTCCAGATGAGATGACTGTTGGCTGACAGCCTTAAATTTGTATGGAAGGCTTTATACAGTCAGCACAAAATTAGCATTGTCCAACTGGTAACATCCAGTGATCAATTTATTCTAAAATTTCCAGAAGGAATAATTGAGGAACAACACAGTGGAGAGGGATAGAAAAAAAAAAGATATTCCAGAATTTTTTCAATTATTATAAAGGATGAGGTATTTCCTAAAGTAGAGAAATTGGGGGAGTGGACCATGGTCTTTCATTACTAGTGTTAGACTTTTGTAATGTGGCACAGCAGGCACTTAGTTTATGGGCCGTACCGAAAACAAAGGCTCCAATTAATCAAGACCAGTGTTCTTTACATCGGTCTTGATGAGGGGGTAGAGCGGAGTGTGCGGATCCTGATTCATTAAGAGGCGTGTGCAAATGCTGCCGATCATCATAAATTTGATAAGCGGTGTCACAACACTCCCATCTGTACCGAGCTCCACCAACTTTGTTAGAGCTCAGTGAAAATGGCGTGAGGACGCTAAAAGTCCCACTGTTTTAGCGCAGCTCCCAGTTGTGCCAAAATTGTGCAAATTTTCAAAGCTTTTTATGCAAGAATTTTGTCATAAAAGCTTTGATGAATCTGGTGTAGAGTATCTCAAGGAATAATTATGTAAGGGGATACCAGGGGAAGGAGCAAATTGCATGCAAACATTCACTTTTAAATTGATCTAGTAACAAATGGGGCAGTCTTATGCTTTCTTTCCTTAAATATTAAATGTACCTACCTACTAGCTAGATGTCTGTGTTTTAGAGAGAGTCTTTAATGAGCTTTGTTGACACAGATTTAGTTGTAGCAATCGGTAAAATACAAGTTGAAACTCGCATATAGACTTTGCTTAGTGGAGAAATTTGATTTTAAAGCATCAAGGGGGCTCTCTATTATTCAAGTTTTCCAACTCCCCAACATAAATCTGCCTGATGAACTTAATCATGGCAACAATTGATGTCTCTACAGCTTCACTGTGTCAGTCTGTGGTAGAAAAATTTTGCAATAATTGTGCGTTCCCCTTGGCCATGTATGGCGCCCAACCCTTCCGTGTGCAGGAGCCTCCTTAACCTCTTTTCGGGAAGTAATGTGCATCAACATCCTATTTCTGGTAGGGTGTATGGAGCATGCTCATGAGCTGAACTCACTCCATATGTGACAGGTGCCGGCTGTGCTATACAGCCTGGACCTTCCTCTAGCTACAGCAATTAGGGTTGTTATTTAACCCCTTAGATGTTGCGGTCAAATTGTGATAGCAGAATTTAATAAGCTAGAGATGGGGTATCTTCAGTCTCCCATCGTGACACTCCCCTCCATCCAACCTCTTCTCATGCGATCTAATAGTAGAATGCTAATGGCTTTGTCATGGCAGTTGTGTCTACCAGGTAGGTATTTTTATTAAGTCCTGCCAATGGCTGAGCTTCATAGCAGATTATTTAATAACAGACCTTAATACAAAAGTATTATTGTAGAACAGTGTTCCCCAACTCCGGTCCTCAAGAGCCACCAACAGGTCATGTTTTGAGGATTTCCTTAGTATTGCACAGGTCATTGCATGCTTGCCTGTCCAGGTGATGCAATTATCACCTGTGCAATACTAAGGAAATTCTGAAAACATGGCCTGTTGGTGGCTCTTGAGGACCGGACTTGGGGAACACTGTTGTAGAAGCACCCATATGGGGGTACTGGTCTCTAAAAGTTCAGTCTTTCAAAGAATAAAATTATTTAACTCACCCCAGTCCAGAGCATCTCACCTAGCCAAACTAGTTCTCATGCTTCGCACTGATGAGGACCAACAGCCCAAAACACCGTGTCTGCGAATTGAGATACTGATTTGGCTTTTATCCTAAGTCATATTGCACGTCTTGTTAAAAGGTTGATTGTGACTTGTAGGATCGCTACTTCCAACAGGTGGCGCTATAGAGTTTAAGTCCTCTTTTTCTCTGAAGGGGCAATTTGCTTAAAAAAAATCAAAACTCAAGAGTTGCGGTCTTTTAGTCACCTCTCTTCTCCTAAAAATTAAACAGCTATCAAAAAAGTTGTATACCCCCAAAATAATACGTTCAAAGAAATTTACAGCTCAATCAATGGGAAAAAAAGCAGTTATGGAAAACAATTTTTATTTTTTAAGTGGTATAATACAAAGAAAGTACAAAAAAATTGGTATTTTCGTGATTATACAAACCTCAAGCAGGTCCCACAGACAATGAAAGGAACGAATTCCGAGCATGTGCACTTCCGCTACATTTAAGACGGGGGTTGGTGCAAGGCCCAATTCAGGAGGTCTCAGCAATCGGACTTGTTATTTTGGGAATAACCCATTATATGAATGGATGGAGACTACAACTTCAAAAAGATTATTGTGAATTTAGCTCAACATTGTGGACCTGAAACAAGGGGTGCACTTTATAGGAGTGATCTCCAGAAAACTACATGTGTCCTTGTGCCCTATTAAGGCAAGTAGACATCAGACAGGTTGGTCTTCCACCTGGGACCATCTTGAGCCAGAGCCGAGATTTACCCTTCCAGACACCAGGGATTAGAGGAGCCGATCGGTGCCATGGTCATTTTTAGATGGACTGTCTTTATGAGGAATAATATCATTTACGGGGTGGTGAGTCTAACGACCTCCGTCCTGTATTTTCTGTGTATATTCTCTTATCATGTAGGCTCTCCAGTAATTGAGGTGTAGGTCATGTAATGTCTTTGTCATAGGACGATGAGATTATAAGGAGTGAGGTCTTCACAAGCAAGAACACCAAGGAGGGCGCATGAAAAGCTAAGGGATGACTGGAGAATTTGAAGTTAATGTATTCAACCTACCTGGCAGCGAATGAGTTCAGAAATCATCTGAGCTCCTAGGAGCGATAAGAGGCACTTTCAATAAACATTGATTTTAATCTGAGCTGAGATTTATTACCATGGCCTGAAATGTTTGAAGAGATGACTTAATGAAGTGGAGATCAATGTTCTCAGCTTTTCAAATTGAATCAGCCTCGGCCACAACCCGTGGCTCCCGGCATCGCCTGATACCGAGCAGGACTCTTCAGTCCTGGAGGTAAATGTACCGTAAATCTGCTATAATATATTAGTGACAGAGGCAACGTTATTGGATGGTCCTTGTTACTTATGGAACCGGTTTGTAGACTTCTTTGTTTATTGCTACATTGTAGGCGTCGATTCACAAATATAGTATTTTTTTATGGAAAAATGACACATTATTGATTTTCCTTGTTTTTTTTGCCACTTTATCTTTTTAGAAGAAATGTTGTTAGCTCTAAGGCAATTGGAAAATATTAAACAATCTATAAACCGTTTAGAGGTGTTGTGCAGACTTGTTCACTTTTCGGGTAGGTGCACGCAGTTTTTTGAGTGGGTCTTGGAGAAGAAACTGATCAGAAACTGTCCAAATCTCAAAACTCCTCCAAAACTTATTGTTTCTGCCCTGAAATCTGTGTCCACATAGCCTTGTTGTGTCTTTTGGGTGTTTTTTTCGAAGTGCTCGGGCTGACTGCTTTTTTTATGACATTTTCTCATTATGGTTTCTAAAGTATTAAAAAAAATAATTGTATTAAAAAAAAGCTGAAAACATGTAGAATTATTACATGGATAATACAAGTATCTACCAACGTGACGTGAGAGTTGACTGATCATTTGTAAATACTTTTGTCCTGTTGTAGGCTATGTCTGCACAGATAACATTCTGCAGCGGATCCTCCATTTTTATTAGTACTTTATGCAGTTACAATAAAGGTAACTCAGTTTGATGGTCTTCCGATAATCATTTCTTTAATTTTAGAATGGTTGGCTTTTAGCTCACAAGGATGGTGGTTGATGCCATGGGGCTTACAGACACCTAACGAAGCCCTCTCGGAGGAGCAGCTCCTTCGATCATCCATCCCTGCTCACCACAGCGATAAATCAGACCTTAAAGGTTCATTAGCTGCTTTAATAACTTTGGATTCATAAGTCATAGAAGTTATTAGTTACCGTTACATCCGCTGATTACATAATTACAGTAAAATACATTTTCGACAGCAACACAACTGCGGCAGACAATTAGAGGCGTTCACAAGGTGCTGAGGTGGAAATGTTGTGCGTTTGCTGCCTCTTAATAAGAGCTGTCATCTTTGTTGGTCCATTTTTTCTTGGTTTCTCTTTTCCTGTCTGTTTGAATTATGCTTAAACATTAAAAAAAAAAAGAGTTGAATGGTAGCGGTTTGGTTTTCTCCTAAACCTGGACAGTGACGTATAGTAAGTGACTGGCCAGGCTCAGGACTTTCTGAATATGGCCAGAGTCACACTACCGTATAGTACGGACGAGTGGTATGCGATAAAAGATCGCATAGCACTCGGACCAGTATCCCTCTATGGGGCAGCTCCCATCACCGTATTTTTTTCTCGGCCATTTTCAATGTGCGAGTGAAATGGCAGCATGCTGCGATTGTCACTGACACTCGGCCGAGTCTCGTCTCATATAAGCCTATGGGTGCGAGTGAGACAACGCACATCACTTGGATATCGTCCGAGTGATGTGCATTATACTCTGACCCCAGCAATGGAGGAGATGGAGAAATTAATTTCTCCGCCTCCTCCGCAGCTGTGCTCCGCTCCGCTCCGTGCGAGAGCCTCGGAGCACAGACGCATGACACTCGTCTCCCGCTCGCAGCAGATCAGGAGCCGAGTGTCATTAGCATATCACATCCGATGCCATACGCTATTGTGACTCCGGCCTAACTGAGATCCCAGTGTAATACAAAGCGCTATGTATAAATAAGGGCTTGTGTGCACAAAGCCGTCCAGCTCCCTGCTAGGGATTTGCATGGCTTCCATTTGGTGCTGTGTGTACAGAGTATCTCCTACATATGGATCTGTGGTGCGGAGCCATGCTACATTTGTGTGCATGAGCCTTGAGAGATGCGGAGTTAGTAAACATTTGTACTGCCAGCACTATTAATTAAGAGTAGATCTACATGGCAGCATGACGTTAAAAGGGAAATGCAATAACATTGCTGTCTCAGAGCAACTTTAGTTTCTGCACAGGTCATGTCACCAGTGTCGGACAAGGGCCCACCAGTAATCAGCTCCAGGGTCCCACTTTTCAGCTACAAGCAAAGGTGACTTTATCCTCATTCATAAATTTCTATAGCAATAAACTGGGTAGATGGTTAAATGAATATAATGCCGCCTTTGTCTTTATATGGTGAATCAAGTATATTGTGCCAAGTACTGCTCATATAAGAGGGTGGTGGCCTGCCGGAGGATTCTCCTGTTCTCCTGTGGGCCAGTCCAAGCCTGAATGTCACCATGTATCCCACCCTCTAAAACTTTTACATGTTTTTGAAAACTTCAGATATGATTGTCACCCAACAAAATAATAGGCTGGAAATGTAAAATAAAACTATCATCATTCAGAAGCAGATGCGCATTCTCAGATTTTTGTATGTACTATGCATTTTGAAACTTTCCAATATTACCGGTACTTAGACTATTCAGTAAAGTGCAAATTATTCATAATAATTCAGTGCAAATTATGTACAAAAATGTTACCCCTAAATAGTTGTCCAGGATATAAAAGAAAAATGCATTTACAGAGGGAAATGTAGGATTATTAAAAAAAAATAGTCAGTACCCACCTGGTATATCTTCTATCTGCTCTTCGCTGCTGTCCCGATGGCCCCTATTTACTTTGTGGTCTCTTGTTACCTTTACGGCATGTGCCATACAGTTCATCCACATAATCACTGCAGCCAATGGTGCTGCCTGAATGTACAGCACAAGACCCCAGGACAGTGATTTTCTGCAGGGCCCATGTGAATGGGGATCACTTCGGGGACCAATTGACTAGTGGGACATTTGACAAGTGGGTACTGTTTTGTTTTTTTTCTTTTCTCAATATTGTGGTCACTTTATTCTCAGAGCTGAGGGGGGACCCAGAGTTCAGACCCTCACCAATTGTGAATTGATGCAATAATTAATATGAGATAAGAACAATTCTATAAAACCTGTATTGTCCATGGAGTAACAAAATTATACATTTGTGACTTCTACTCAGCTCAGGATATTATTTCTTGTGTTATTGAGCTGTGTGGGAAGGGGACTGGCAGACCAGCTCATTGTAGTAGCTAGCCCTCCTCTCTGTTTATGCATTGGTGATGACAGAAAAGGGGTCTGGCTTAGCTTCTGAAAGGTGAAAGTACGGTAGCCCCCATTACATGATGCCTACATCAAAAACACTGGCCTGTGTCGAGCACAGGGCTGGAAGTAGAGCTGTCAACTAAGGGGCCAAAGGGTATCGCTAAAGACCAGAGCACCTGAGATAATTACCAACCAAAAGGTCATTCGGCCTATGGTCAACTACTTTTGTGAAAATTGGGTCATGTATGGGAAAATAATGAATTTTTTTATCATATAATTACAGATTCTTCTAATATGTTGACAAATCTGTATCATGAAACCAGTGGCCCAAAAAAGCACAAATGTAAAACCCACGCAAACACGCCTTGCAGATGTTGTCCCTGGTGGGATTTTAATGCTGGACCCAACGCTGCAAAGTAACAGTGCAAAGACCTGTATTGTGGTATATATTTACCTCTGATGGGACCATATGCATATACTGTATGGTCTGATGCTGGCCGGACGCTAGAGACCAACTGCAGCAAACTCTTCAACCTTATTTCCATTTTTACAACTTCACAACAAACCTCCCAAAATGGCCTATGGGTATTCCTCTTCCAGTGCATTTATTCTTCTATTTTAAAATGTTATTATCAATGTGATCTTATTGAAGACTTATGTTTTATAAATTAGTTATCATCTTGGTCACTTGTAATAATAGTTGCATGTTGGAGGTCCCATTACTCCGATGTGTAGTCCTGAGACAGATGCTTGGATTACATATTGGACAGTCGCATCTCTCGTCATGGGACTAGTTCCCATATTACCCCATTTGCACAGTGTACTGGATCCTAACAGCGGCTGTGTCCGGATTCTTGTGCCGGTAATGGGGGACCAGGCGCTTACAGCTGGTATCCAAATAATGTTTCATTTTCATTGTGTACGTTCATGCAGCAGTGGGAGAGTTCTGGACTCTTCCGACTCCGTGAGAGCCAAGCTTGAAGCGAGCACTTAGGTGCTGACAGCAGGAGCGATCTGGGAGTTGTTACAGGAACTTCTGCTCATTATTTCCACTACGTTATCCCGTGCTTGTGCTTATTACAGTGCAGTGTGAGCATTTAATATATTTCTGAAGGCTTCCCTGCCTGCTGACTAATGTACTGCCAGCTTCCATAAGGTCATTAAGTCAGAAAGTCTGATGGGTTGATGGGAGCTGTCCATCTTGTCCCTGTGCCAGGATGTTCAGGATGTCATCTGCTGGCTTTTAGATACTTCTGGCAGGGCCGCCATCAGGGCATGACAGCCGTGACTGGCGTATGGGGCCCGGTGAGCAGAGGGGGCCGCATCGGGCCCCGTCTCATCTGGTCACCGGGCCCCCCCTGCAGGCGCTGCGGCAGCGGCACACTATTGACGTGCGGGCCCGCGCCCGCACGTCAATAGTTAACAGCCGCCAGCCAGTCTGAGGCTGGCGGCTGAATAGGACCGCAGTGCGCACTCGCCGCCGCCGGCGTCTGACGTCATTGTCAGCCGCCGGGCCCGGCGGCGAGTGCGTCTGTGTGGAGCCTGGAGAGGGAGCTTCACCCGGCGCTGGAGCTTGGCCAGGTAAGAAGTTGTGTTTTTTTTTTTTCTTTGAGAGCTGCTGCGATCCAGGGGGGCCCGGGGGGCAGGATGATGGACACACAGGGGCAGAAATGCTGGACACACAGGGGCAGAATGGTGGACACAGTGGGGCAGAATGCTGGACACACAGGGGCAGAAATGCTGGACACAGTGGGGCAGAATGGTGGACACAGTGGGGCAGAATGGTGGACACACAGGGGCAGAAATGCTGGACACAGTGGGGCAGAATGGTGGACACACAGGGGCAGAATGGTGGACACACAGGGGCAGAATGGTGGACACACAGGGGCAGAATGGTGGACACACAGGGGCAGAATGGTGGACACAGTGGGGCAGAATGCTGGACACACAGGGGCAGAAATGCTGGACACAGTGGGGCAGAAATGCTGGACACAGTGGGGCAGAATGGTGGACACACAGGGGCAGAATGGTGGACACACAGGGGCAGAATGGTGGACACAGTGGGGCAGAATGCTGGACACACAGGGGCAGAAATGCCGGACACAGTGGGGCAGAATGGTGGACACAGTGGGGCAGAATGCTGGACACAGTGGGGCAGAAATGCTGGACACAGTGGGGCAGAAATGCTGGACACAGTGGGACAGAATGGTGGACACACAGGGGCAGAATGGTGGACACAGTGGGGCAGAATGCTGGACACAGTGACACAGGGGCAGAAATGCCGGACACAGTGGGGCAGAATGGTGGACACAGTGGGGCAGAATGCTGGACACAGTGGGGCAGAAATGTGGACACACAGGGGCAGAAATGCTGGACACAGTGGGGCAGAAATGCTGGACACAGTGGGGCAGAAATGCTGGACACAGTGGGGCAGAAATGCTGGACACAGTAGGGCAGAAATGCTGGACACAGTGGGGCAGGATGCTGGACACAATGGGGGCAGGATGCTGGACACAGTGGGGCAGAAATGCTGGACACAGTGGGGCAGAAATGCTGGACACAGGGGCAGAAATGCTGGACACAGTGGGACAGAATGGTGGACACACACAGGGGCAGAAATGCTGGACACACAGTGGGGAAGAAATGCTGGACACAGTGGGGCAGAATGCTGGACACACAGGGGCAGAATTGCTGGACACAGTGGGGCAGAAATGCTGGACACAGTGGGGCAAAAATGCTGGACACAGGGGCAGAAATGCTGGACACAGTGGGACAGAATGGTTGACACACACAGGGGCAGAAATGCTGGACACACAGTGGGGCAGAATGCTGGACACAGTGGGGCAGAATGCTGGACACACAGGGGCAGAAATGCTGGACACAGGGGCAGAAATGCTGGACACAGGGGCAGAAATGCTGGACACAGGGGCAGAAATGCTGGACACAGTGGGGCAGAATGCTGGACACACAGTGGGGCAGAATGCTGGACACACAGTGGGGCAGAATGCTGGACACACAGTGGGGCAGAATGCTGGACACACAGTGGGGCAGAATGCTGGACACACAGTGGGGCAGAATGCTGGACACACAGTGGGGCAGAATGCTGGACACAGTGACAGGGGCAGAATGCTGGACATTGGGGCAGAATGCTGGACACAGTGGGGCAGAAATGCTGGACACAGTGACAGGGGCAGAATGCTGGACACAGTGACAGGTGCAGAATGCTGGACACAGGGGCAGACTGTGAGACCCAGGGGCAGAATGCGAGACACGGGGCAGAATGGAGATACGGGGCATGATTGGAGACACGGGGCAGGATGAAAGACATGGGGGCATGACTGGAGACAGATGGGGCAGGATTGGAGACAGATGGGGCAGAATGGAGACACAGGGGGCATGATTGGAGACAAGTGTCAGGATTGCAGACATGGGGGCATGGTTGGAGACATAGGGGGCAGAATGGAGACATGGGGCATGATTGGAGACACTGGGGGCAGAATTGGAGACAGATCGTGCAGGATCATGGGGCAGGATGGATATGATGGAGACAGATGGGGCAGGATGGAGAGATCACATGGGGCGATCATATGGGGCAGGATAAGGAGATCATATGGGGCAGAATGGATACTCATGAGGGCAGGATGGGAGAATATCTGGCTGACGCCAGGAATGAGACACACGGGGCCAGGCTGGGTGATATTATTAATACCATATGGGCTAATTTAGGGATATTATTACTGCAGTGATGTATTTATTTTATTTTTTGAGTATACTGTTTTAAATGGGGGGCGGTCCTGTTACTGTATAGAGTGATACTATGTCGCCTTCTTCATGTGGTGTAATGTAGAAGTTGTGAAAAATTAAGTAATGTGTTCTGCAAGCGGAGCTCGAGATAACTGTGTTATTTCCTGCAGAGAGAAGTCCTGGCTGGATGAAATGATGGCGGTCTGTGCTGGATGAAAGATGAAGGACTTCACCTAGAGACGTCACTGGTGAGTCAGTGTGTTACCTATACACTGACACTATACACTGTATACAGAGCTCCTGTGTATAATTTCACTAGTGATCACTATATTATCTGTACACAGACACTGCATACTAAGTACAGATCTCCTGTGTATAATGGCACTTATGGTGATAGTATGGTGCTTTTTTAAAAATTACTGATCAGAATTGTAGTATTCAGTCACTATGTGGTGGTAATATGTGGTCTGGACATGGTGTTGTGGTATTTGTTCCTTGTATGTGATATTATTCGATCACTGTGGTGGTAATATGTGGTCTGGTCATGGTGTTGTGGTATTTGTTCCTTGTATGTGATATTATTCGATCACTGTGGTGGTAATATGTCATCTGGTCATGGTGTTGTGGTATTTGTTCCTTCTATGTGATATTATTGGGCATTTTAAAAATTGAAAAATAAATAAAAATATACCTAAATTGTATTGCATATTTTAACAAATATTTAATAGGTTACAGCAGAGTAGGGCCCGGCCAAAAGTGTCTACCGTGTTATGGTGGCGGCTTAAAAAATCTTTTGGCCAAAACAAAAGCTGCCTGCTATATGTGTGATCTGGTGATGGGAACTGTTAATGTGTGATTGGTGAGAAGTGGAGTTTTTCCAAGAGAGAACGGTGGGACTGTGGACAGTTCGAGGGGTGGAGCCTGGAGGCGGGGCTGGGGTGGAGCCTGGGCGGAGTCTCAAGGGGGCCCCGAAAATTTTGCCAGTATGGGGCCCCGAAATTTCTAGTGGCAGCCCTGACTTCTGGTGGCCTCCATGATTGCATTTTGCGTATGGCTGCATTACTTATCTCAGATATGACTGTTGAAAAATGTATTCGTAACGATTATACACTGTTACGACTGACGGCTTTTGATGTAATCTCAACACGATATAGGGACATGGTGCACAACTGTGGAGGAACGATGGAGAGCACGGTTCTTCCAGGATACTCAGTACAAGCGATGAGACGGATGACCACGTATACCATCGGTGCTTACACCGAGCTCCTTTTCTCAAACCATTACAAGTGGTCTGGACAGAGTTGGGTGTCAGGGCTTGTAATCTCTTGGTGCGGTTACATATTATTTGCCGATGTACTTTGTAAAAGACAGAATAGAACTGAAATGGAATGAAACCTTTTCCTCCGTTTGTGTTAGATCCCTGCAAAGCCAATTTTAGTTTTATTTGCAGCTTTTATGCGTATTTGAATTTGATATCGGGAGAAAAAATATATATTTATTCCACAAAAGAGTCTTGTTTTCATTGTGACTGCAATATCCAGCTTCATTACAAGACTTACCGTAGCCTCCTCTCACCGCAGCCATAAAATCTCATCACAAATTCAAAAGGCCAGATCTAAAACGCACTGAAATGTTGAGAAGAGTGAAAATTATTTTTTCTTTTTCGTCTGCGGACGTCGCAAAAAGCTCAGAAATTGCAAAGCCGTTTTTAAATATATTCCCAATTGTTATACCCAGCTCCATTCACGCATTTCTAGCGGTGTAATGGCAGGGAGTATTCAGATTGTTCTCCAGTCAGCTGTCATCAAAGCCCTGAGATGCAGATCCAAGATTAGTCCTCACTATTGAAACTACATTTGCACATTAGTATTTGGAAATTGTTGTGTTGTCTCGTCTTATATATACAGTCATTCTCATTTTAGTGGCAGAAAAAGAACTGAGCAAAAGTGTATTTTTAGGGTTTCTGCTGTGTACATGTGGCTATAATAGGCCAACCTTTTAATGCAAAGATATTCCCTCTGCTTTATGTGTTTTTTATTTCTTTTACAAGTAGACATATACATATAATCCTATACGTCAGTGTTATATGTCTCTCAAGTTGGGAGCAGGGGACATAACAAATGCAGTCGCAGAGGGTGTGACTGTGACCAGGCCCGCCAACGCCTATTTCAGCCGAATGTGCGTCCCAGGACAAACATTCAGCTGAAGTGTATTGTGGCACAGGGACCCTCCGGCTCCCTGCACTGCAAAACATGTCACTAGCCAGTCAGAGGCTGAAAGCTGAAGGCAGCGTATGGCAGTGATGTAATGCGCAACCCATGACGCTGAAGTCAGTTACAGAAGAGGATACCGCATGTCATGGAAGCTGAGATAGGTAAGAATAATCTTTCCAGGATGGGAGTCATTATACAAAGAATGGGGGTCAGAATGTGTGTCATTATACCAGGATGGGTCCAAGGATGGCTGACACTATTATAAAATGGGGGACAGTCTACCAGGACGGGTCCCATAATCGAGGACATTTTTACAGGAAGGGGCCAGGATGGGAAACATTTACAGAAAGGGGCCCAGGATGGGGGAGAATATGCCAGGAAGGGCCCAAGATGGGGGATATTATACAAGGAAGGGCTTAAGAAGGGGGACATTATATAAGGAAGGGGCCCAGCATGGTGGAGATTATGCCAGGAAAGGGCCCAAGATGGGAGACAATATAACAGGAAGAGACGCAGGACTGGGGATATTATAACAGGAAGGGGCCTACAATGAAAGATATTGTTACATGATGGGAGACAGTATAAGAGAACGAGGCCAGGATGGGGGACATTATTACAGAAAGGGGCCCAGGATGCGGGGCATTATTACAGAAAGGGGCCCAGGATGCGGTACATTATTTTAGAAAGAGGCCTGAACGGGAGACATTATTAAAGAAAGGAGCCCAAGATGGGAACATTATTGCAGAAAGGAGCCAGGACGAGGGACATTATTACAGGAAGGTGGCATGATGGGGACACTTACATGTACAGTTAGGGCCAGAAATATTTGGACAGTGACACAATTTTCGCGATTTGGGCTCTGCATGCCACCACATTGGATTTGAAATGAAACCTCTACAACAGAATTCAAGTGCAGATTGTAACGTTTAATTTGAAGGGTTGAACAAAAATATCTGATAGAAAATGTAGGAATTGTACACATTTCTTTACAAACACTCCACATTTTAGGAGGTCAAAAGTAATTGGACAAATAAACATAACCCAAACAAAATATTTTTATTTTCAATATTTTGTTGCAAATCCTTTGGAGGCAATCACTGCCTTAAGTCTGGAACCCATGGACATCACCAAACGCTGGGTTTCCTCCTTCTTAATGCTTTGCCAGGCCTTTACAGCCGCAGCCTTCAGGTCTTGCTTGTTTGTGGGTCTTTCCGTCTTAAGGCTATGTGCACACGTTCAGGAATTCATGCAGAAAATTCCTGACAATTCCGGACATTTTCTGCATGAAATCCGCAAGAAAACCGCGTGCGTTTTTGCCGCGGTTTTGACGCGTTTTTGCCGCGGTTTTGTCCGGACACTTCCCAATGCATTTTGGAGTGGGAAATCCGCAAAAAAAAACGCAAAAAGATAGAGCATGTCCGGATTTTGTGCCTGATGCGTTTTTTTTGCGGAAAAAAACGCATCATGTGCACAAAACATGCAGAATTCATTCTAAATGATGGGATGCTTATTGTATGCGTTTTTTTGTGGTTTTATAGCGTTTTTATCGGGAAAAACCGCGAAAAAACCGGAACGTGTGAACACAGCCTAAGTCTGGATTTGAGCAAGTGAAATGCATGCTCAATTGGGTTTAGATCTGGAGATTGACTTGGCCATTGCAGAATGTTCCACTTTTTGGCACTCATGAACTCCTGGGTAGCTTTGGCTGTATGCTTGGGGTCATTGTCCATCTGTACTATGAAGCGCCGTCCAATCAACTTTGCAGCATTTGGCTCAATCTGGGCTGAAAGTATATCCCGGTACACTTCAGAATTCATCCGGCTACTCTTGTCTGCTCTTATGTCATCAATAAACACAAGTGACCCAGTGCCATTGAAAGCCATGCATGCCCATGCCATCACGTTGCCTCCACCATGTTTTACAGAGGATGTGGTGTGCCTTGGATCATGTGCCGTTCCCTTTCTTCTCCAAACTTTTTTCTTCCCATCATTCTGGTACAGGTTGATCTTTGTCTCATCTGTCCATAGAATACTTTTCCAGAACTGAGCTGGCTTCTTGAGGTGTTTTTCTGCAAATTTAACTCTGGCCTGTCTATTTTTGTTATTGATGAATGGTTTGCATCTAGATGTGAACCCTTTGTATTTACTGTCATGGAGTCTTCTCTTTACTGTTGACTTAGAGACAGATACACCTACTTCACTGAGAGTGTTCTGGACTTCAGTTGATGTTGTGAACGGGTTCTTCTTCACCAAATTAAGTATGCGGCGATCATCCACCACTGTTGTCATCCGTGGACGCCCAGGCCTTTTTGAGTTCCCAAGCTCACCAGTCAATTCCTTTTTTCTCAGAATGTACCCAACTGTTGATTTTGCTACTCCAAGCATGTCTGCTATCTCTCTGATGGATTTTTTCTTTTTTTTCAGCCTCAGGATGTTCTGCTTCACCTCAATTGAGAGTTCCTTTGACCGCATGTTGTCTGCTCACAGCAACAGCTTCCAAATGCAAAACCACACACCTGGAATCCACCCCTGACCTTTTAACTACTTCATTGATTACAGGTTAACGAGGGAGACGCCTTCAGAGTTAATTGCAGCCCTTAGAGTCCATTGTCCAATTACTTTTGGTCCCTTGAAAAAGAGGACGCTATGCATTACAGAGCTATGATTCCTAAACCCTTTCTCCGATTTGGATGTGGAAACTATCATATTGCAGCTGGGAGTGTGCACTTTCAGCCCATATTATATATATAATTGTATTTCTGAACATGTTTTTGTAAACAGCTAAAATAACAAAACTTGTGTCACTGTCCAAGTATTTCTGGCCCTAACTGTATGTCTTTATAGGATCTAGAACGCTACAAAGGTCCTTACATCTGACCAACATGGAGGTGAAGTCCAAGGTCCAAATTTAGCATTCAGGACCATGGGACTCTAGTTATGACACTGGTTGGCAGTGTTTATGGTTTGTTTATTTCTTACAACACCAACTAATTTGATTTTGATGTATTTAAAGGGAACTGGTCAGTAGATTCATGCTGCATCGACCACGAGCTGCATAAAACAGAGACTAGCTGCGGGATTGCAGTGACGCATATTTTTCTATGAAATTCTACAGCTTTTCAGAGAAAATATAGTTTGAAGATCCGGCCAGGTACCATAGACAAACACCAGACTAGTTCAGTGCCACTCAAGTGATTGACAGGTCTCTAGTTATGTTCACACATAGGAGAGACCTGTCATGTAACTAGAGGCTTGCAGGTAGAAGCTGGCTTAGGATCCTCTTGGGTGTGTCTTTAGTCCGTTATTACCCCGTGAGCCATGCCCTCTTAGTAAAGGCCATAGAAATTATCATAAAATAAAACTGTATGGAACCATATGTCCATTTGAAAAAAAGTGAGTTACTCATGGGAGCAGCAGGAATAAAGTAGGTGCAAAAACTGGCCAGTTTTGACCTGTTGACAGGTCCTCTTTAAAGGGAATGTTCTCTGAACATGCCATTGTCGGCGGGACTGGCTGACCCGCTGATGGGTATGAGACCTTCAGACAGTCCTTTGTTTTCAGGCAAGTTAAGCCATTGCCAGAGGTGTCTGGGAAGCAGCTTTCACCCTCTCTCCCCGTTGAAAACAAATGAATGCTTGGCTTTCAGAAACCTGAAAGAAACCCACAAAAACACAGAGAATAAACATGAAGATGTACTTCTTGCTGGGATTGAAATCCAGGATCCCTGTTCTACAAGGTAACAGAGCTAACTACTGTGCCTGTGTTATTCCTATTCTTTTGTATTGCCTTTTATTTTCTTAGGAGTAACAGTTTGATAGCTGCTGCTACATATTTTATATGATTCTTATTTATGGTTACATGTGTACCTGCTCCACTTGTGCTATCTCTTAACAGAAAAAGAAAACTTTAATAAATAATGCTAAAAATATGAAGGGTTGTTCTCATGTTTTTTTCTTCAGTAGCAAATCACTACTGTGCCTTCTTACTTGCCATGAGGTGGTGCATTACTGATGATTGACAGTTCAAGCCAGCGGCATGATCGTGCCACGGGTCCGAATTGTTCACTCACCCTTTCTACAGGCATAGGCCGCTTTACCTCTGCAGCATAGGAGAAGCATAGGGGATGCTTGGCTGGGGATATCCAGCTTAGAAGCGTGTACTCCTTGCCTAGAAGACCGGCTAGTAACAGTGAGCAGTGAAGTATAGAATCAAAAATCATGACAACGGAGAGGATTAATTGTTAAGTTGTTCATTTTTACAAGCACTTTACATTTTTACTGATTTATCAAGATGAGACAACCCTTTTGGCTATGTTCACACTTTGCAGATTCCACTGCGGATTTTTCCGCAGCAGAATTCCAAAATCCGCAGTGAAAACCCGTCGCGGTTTTTACTGCGGATTTATCGCGGTTTTTACTGCGGTTTCTTCTGCGGATTTTCATCTGCAGTTTCCTGTTGGATCAGGTGAAAATCCGCAGAAAAGAAATGACATGCTGCGGAATGTATTCCGCAGCGTTTCCGCTCGTTTTTTTCCGCAGCATGTGCACAGCGTTTTTTGTTTCCCATAGGGTTTGCATTGTACTGTAAACTCATGGGAAACTGCTGCAGATCAGCAGCGGTCAAATCAGCTGCGGATCCGCAGCAAAATCCGCAAAGTGTGAACATAGCCTTTAAGTGCATGAAAAAGGGACCCTAGTAACAGTTGGAGCCATTCTGTTTATGGGCAGAAAAGTGACTCAGTGGATAGCATTGATGTTTTGCAGCCAGTCCTGGGTTCACATCCCTCCAACGACATCATCCCCGTGTTTGCGTGGGTTTCCTCTGGTTTCTCAGTTTTCTCCCACACTCCAAAGTCATACTAATAGGGAGTTTATAATGTGAGCCCCAATGGGGACAGTGATGATAATATCTGTAAAGCGCTGCAGAGTATGATGGCACTATATAAGTAAAATAAATTCATATTTATCTATGGTTTGAGCCTAGTCAGAGACTGCCTATTCCTAAGTACAATAATTAGTAAACTAGAGATGATCGTGGCCCTTTATTTCATTCATATAATAGGAAAAAGCTGTGCACAGGAGGGCCTGTCCTATGTGTATTTCTTAAATTCAATCCTACAGCTTCTGTTGGTCAGAAGTTCATGTGACTGTTCTACTTTACTTAAAGGGGCACTGAATGTATAAATGAAATGCATAATAAAATATATTTTCCCTAGCTACTTGTCAGTCTGCAGTATAGTCTTCATGTTCGTGAAACAAACAATCTCAAACAGTGGCATGGAAACATTTGAGCACCTCAAAATTACTGTTATTTTGATCAGTTAAGCAAGTTGAACATGAAACGATCTCTAAAAGGTGCAAAGTTAAAGATGACATATTTACTTTGTATTTTTAGCAAAACAAAATATATATGGTCTTTTTTTTAAATTACAAAAAGGAAAATGGGTCAATGCAAAAGTTTGGGCACCCTTGGAGATTTGTGCACACAGATATTTGTGATGATGGTTCCAGACCTTAATTAGCGCGTTAGGGTTATGGCTTGTTCACTATCATCGTTAGAAAAGGCCAGATAATGCAAATTTCCCAGTGTTATAAAAACCCAGCCTTGTCTAACCTTGTGTCAACAAACTGCAGCCATGGGTTCTTCTAAGCAGCTGCCTAGCACTCTAAAATGAAAATGGTGGAGGCCCACAAAGCAGGAGAAGATAGCAAAGCATTCTCAAGTTGCCCTTTCCTCAGTTCGAAATGTAATTAAGAAATGGCAGTTCACAGGAACAGTGGAGGTCAAAATAAGGTCTGTAAGACCAAGCAAAATTTCAGTGAGGGCTGCTCTTGGAATTTCTACAGAGGCAACTGGAACTACTTATGAAGCTCTAGTTATATGGAAAATGCAGTATTAAAAAAATCGGTAGAATAGATTAAAAACTGTCTGAAAATTAAGGCTTGCCAATGGTTGTTGGGCCGAACTCTCTTATACACATGCATACTCGATTTGGCCAAGAATTCATATGATCTCAATAGGTAAAGGGGACTGAAGGTCGGTTTACATGGACTAACTGGTGGCACGATAAGACCTTCAATCGGTAAACTTTTACCAATAGGCAGTCGTTTTATCTTGGTTACACAGGCAAACTAATGTTAGCAATGCGCACTGAGCAATCTATATTAGATAAGCTGTCATAGTTCTCGGCAGCAAGAGTCTTGTTTCCACAGGACAATCCACTACCGAGAACGGTGATCTTTTGCATATGAAAAAAGATCATTTCAGCCGATGATGGAGCATTTTGCTCCTTCATCAGGTGATATGCAACCTGTTTACACTACAAAATAATCATGAAACAAGTGTTTTTCTGAACGCCTGCTCACAATTATCTTTCATTGTAAATGCAACTATAGCTAATCCAAAATGGTGTATTATGTATTTAGGTACAAAAGGATCAGGGAGTTGATATTCTTATCTCTCCGACTTATGTTGTAGTGAAGAGTCGAGAGGCAGTCATTCATATAAGATGAATATTGTCCAAACCAGCTGATCATCTAATGTGAGTCGACAGCTTACGATCCAACAACATCCAACCATTAAAGCATTCCTCCTCTGAACCACTTCAGACCTCTTAGGCTATGTGCACACGTATTCTGGTCCACTGCAGATTTTTCCGCAGCAGATTTGATAAATCCGCAGTGCAAGACCGCTGCGGATTTATCGCGGTTTTTCTGCAGGTTTTACAACTGCGGATTTCTATTGGAGCAGTTGTAAAACCGCTGTGGAATCCGCAGAAAGAAGTGACATGCTGTAGAATGTAAACTGCTGCGTTTCCGCGCGTTTTTTTCCGCAGCGTGTGCACAGTGTTTTTTGTTTCCCATAGGTTTACATTGTACTGTAAACGCAAGGGAAACGGCTGCGGACCCGCAGCTGCGGAAACGCTGCGGATCCGTAGCAAAATCCGCATCGTGTGCACATAGCCTTAGGGTACGTATCTGTAACACAAGTTTCAAATCTAGAGTTCAGAAAAGAGCTCTGTGGTGCCTATTACTATTAGCATAGTTATTTTACAAGGTGCACAAACTTCATCCATTTCTTCATTATGTTATGGATAAATTAATCTAATATCTTTATGTCTTTGTTGCGAAAATATCTCAAATACCTTATTTGTAAGCTGTTTCTATGTCTGAACAGGGAGTTTGCTATGCAATATTTTCCTGTTATCAGAGCAGTCTTGGTGCTGATACAAGAGTGTGCAGTAATGCACTAAGTTTTGTAAACTGCAGACTGCATCTCCACTGTATCTATAACATCTTTGCTCTGACATTTTTCTCATTGTTTTCTGTCTTGGGAATGCAAAATAGTAGAATGTTCAAAAAAGCTCGAATTAAAGCTTTTCTACCATCTTTTTACTGTAAAGTCTGCACAACTCCTTTACTTAGCTGGCTATGCTGATGCTCATGCCTTTTCTCTCCACCTTACATCTCTCAATGTTAGAAATGACATCAGTAAGTGAAGGAGATTGTATATGACATACAGGTCCTTCTCAAAAAATTTGCATATAGTGTTAAATTTCATTATTTACCATAATGTAATGATTACAATTAAACTTTCATATATTATAGATTCATTATCCACCAACTGAAATTTGTCAGGTCTTTTATTGTTTTAATACTGATGATTTTGGCATACAACTCCTGATAACCCAAAAAACCTGTCTCAATAAATTAGCATATTTCACCCATCTAATCAAATAAAAGTGTTTTTTAATAACAAACAAAAAAACCAACAAATAATAATGTTCAGTTATGCACTCAATACTTGGTCGGGAATCCTTTGGCAGAAATGACTGCTTCAATGCGGCGTGGCATGGAGGCAATCAGCCTGTGACACTGCTGAGATGTTATGGAGGCCCAGGATGCTTCAATAGCGGCCTTAAGCTCATCCAGAGTGTTGGGTCTTGCGTCTCTCAACTTTCTCTTCACAATATCCCACAGATTCTCTATGGGGTTCAGGTCAGGAGAGTTGGCAGGCCAATTGAGCACAGTAATACCATGGTCAGTAAACCATTTACCAGTGGTTTTGGCACTGTGAGCAGGTGCCAGGTCGTGCTGAAAAATGAAATCTTCATCACCATAAAGCATTTCAGCCGATGGAAGCATGAAGTGCTCCAAAATCTCCTGATAGCTAGCTGCATTGACCCTGCCCTTGATGAAACACAGTGGACCAACACCAGCAGCTGACATGGCACCCCACACCATCACTGACTGTGGGTACTTGACACTGGACTTCAGGCATTTTGGCATTTCCTTCTCCCCAGTCTTCCTCCAGACTCTGGCACCTTGATTTCCGAATGACATGATGACATGATGAAAATTTGCTTTCATCAGAAAAAAGTACTTGGGACCACTTAGCAACAGTCCAGTGCTGCTTCTCTGTAGCTCAAAAGTGGCTTTACCTGGGGAATGCGGCACCTGTAGCCCATTTCCTGCACACGCCTGTGCACGGTGGCTCTGGATGTTTCCACACCAGACTCAGTCCACTGCTTCCTCAGGTTCCCCAAGGTCTGGAATCGGTCCTTCTCCACAATCTTCCTCAGGGTCCGGTCTCCTCTTCTCGTTGTACAGCGTTTTCTGCCACATTGTTTCCTTCCAACAGACTTACCATTGAGGTGCCTTGATACAGCACTCTGGGAACAGCCTATTTGTTGAGAAATTTCTTTCTGGGTCTTACCCTCTTGCTTGAGGGTGTCAATGATGGCCTTCTTGACATCTGTCAGGTCGCTAGTCTTACCCATGATGGGGGTTTTGAGTAATGAACCAGGCAGGGAGTTTATAAAAGCCTCAGGTATCTTTTGCATGTGTTTAGAGTTAATTAGTTGATTCAGAAGATTAGGGTAATAGGTCGTTTAGAGAACCTTTTCTTGATATGCTAATTTATTGAGACAGGTTTTTTGGGTTATCAGGAGTTGTATGCCAAAATCATCAGTATTAAAACAATAAAAGACCTGACAAATTTCAGTTGGTGGATAATGAATCTATAATATATGAAAGTTTAATTGTAATCATTACATTATGGTAAATAATGAAATTTAACACTATATGCTAATTTTTTGAGAAGGACCTGTATAAGAGTATGTAGAAGCAAGGAAAGCATCCAGGAAGGGCAGCTCGCACAAGCTGAACTGTATCAGAATTTAGATTGGAAGGAAAGCGCACCTAATGCAGTCTGATGGGGGACATCCCACAGACTGTGCACGAAGAAAGTGAATCACCCATAGTAAACTCTGCAGTTTTGGGGAATGCCACAATCCTTAGCAAAGGAGAATAGATGCTTTGATGAGCTGTAGAAGAAGAAATTGTCTATGCTGATACTTGAGAACTAGGAAAGACATATTACTGGGAGAATAGTCTGAAACTACCAAGACATTTTGTACAATTGTTGCTTCCAATTTTGTGGGAACAGTTTGGTTTAGGCCCTTTTTATGTTTCTGAATGAGTCACTGTGATCCGTTGAATTGAGCACGGTCCATAAAGACATGATTGGTGGAGTTTGGTGTACATGTCCGGCCGGCTGCCCAGAGCCTATGACCTCATCCCCATCCAACACCCATGGGTTGAACTAAAACAGAGAATGTTTTAAAAGATAAAACTGTGCTTTACTTACCGTCCCTGGATCCAGCGCTAAGTATCTGCTGCTGCTTCCGATGTCGGTTAATGTCTGCTGCGCTTACATCACGTGGACATTGTTGCAGCCAGCGGTTGAGCTTCTCGGCTCTGCCAGAGTTGACTGCTGAGCTCACTGTTTGACTGCAGAGCTGTCAATGTGACGTGACGTTAGTGGAGATTCAGCGCTGTTCCCGGGAAGGGGAGGAAAGACCCAAGGGAGAGGGCTTTTCTGAAATCGGAAAACCACTTTAAACTATACAAAAAGCTATGTATTCATCAGATGAATGATACAATATTAATCATATACAAAATGTAATATCTTTATTTTGAAGCTGGAGTCTGTACATTTCTACGGACTTTACAACGCTGACTACACTGCCCTGTGTCGCTGTGACTGGTAAATAATGAAGGGGATCTGATCGGTTGGGCTTTTGGGAGCCAGACGCCCCACTGATCTTATATTGTTAAGTTATCAATGTTGTGTTCCTGGAAACCCCTGAACAGAATGAAGCCCTTCTGGGAATTTATTTTCCCTTTTCATACGGTATATACAGTATGTGATGGTGCTTGTGGTCACATCAGTGAGGACGTATTATATAGAAGATATTAGCATAATTTATGTTCGTGTTCTGTGAAAAGATGGGAGACATCTTGTAGATTGTAAGCTTGCGAGCAGGGACCTCACCCCTAATGTCACTGTTTAAATTTTTTGTCTTAACTTTTACTGAATGTATTGTCTGTACATGTCCCCGCTTAATTGTAAAGTGCTGCGGAATATGTTGGCGCTATCTAAATAAAAATTATTATTATTATTATAGACATCTCCTATAGACACTGTGACACTTGTCACTTGAGAAAACCTAGCATCCGTAAGGCTAAGATAACTCATGGGCTTGTGTGTAGAGTTTATCTTGGGCGTTTGTGGAAAGGACTTTTTAAGGTCAGACCATACTGACATTTCTAGAACGGATGGAACTTTAATAGAAAAGTGAGCAGAGACAATTATTTAGATTTATCTAGCGAAAGTATGTATTTTGGGAGAATACCACGACCCAAGCAGATCGCAGATGCAATACAACATTTGTATTGTGAGATATTGCATTAGAAAACTTGAGATTTGCAATGACATTTAGGGATGTTCAATTACTTTTGCAAAGACAATTTGAGAGGCGGTTTCAAGGTGACAAAGAAATCAGATATGTCCGGAGGGAAAGGTTAGATAAAAAAAATCGTCAGATAAAATCTGAGAAATGATTCTTTTATTACGAATATAATCAAGTCCTCCTTTACAGCTTCCCACATCTGTCAGTACAGGAGATCACAGCAGCTCCATACACAATATTAGACTCCAGAATTGGACATCTCAGTGGCCTCCAATCTGGGGCTCTTCTCCGTTTTCAGAACTACAACTCCATGTTATATCAACTGGATAGATGTTAGGACTTGTATCTGGGACATATAGTATATGTATGTACTAGCCTCTCCATTTTTATGCAAGATCCAAAAATTGATGAGTGAGTGCAACCACCTCTCCATTCTTGACACCATGCACAGGGGCTTTTTTCTCAAGATAGATATGTACCTCTCTACATTTCACATTTTCCTTTCCGTGGGTGGCACCATAATAACGCCCCCGGCAGCAGGCGCACGGTCTGGGTGTTATGTTCGACACCAATCTTTCCTTCACCTCCTATATACAATGTTTTGCCCGCTCTTGTCACTTACACCTAAAGAACATCTCTAGAATTCTCTCCTTTCTCACCATGGAAACAGAAACCCTCACTGTCGCCCTGATCCACTCCCGCCTGGACTACTGTAATTCTCTATTAATTGGCCTCCCCCTCACTCCGCTTTCCCCTCTCCAGTCCATCCTTAATGCAGCAGCCAGGGTCGTCCATCTGGCTAATCGGTACGCGAGCTCCTCCGCCCTTCGCCAGTCATTGCACTGGCTGCCCATTCATTATAGGATCCAATTTAAACTGCTCATTCTCACGCACAAAGCTCTCCACAGTGCGGCACCCGCCTACATCGCCTCACTCATTTCTGTTTATCAGCCTACACGCTCGTTACACTCCGCAAGCGACTTAGCGACTTTCGACTAACATCCGCACTGAACCTTCCACTCCCCGGCTCCAAGACTTCTCCGAGCTGCATCTATTCTTCAGAACACTGTACCCCAAAACATTAGGACTAATCTCAACTTACACAGTTTTAGGTGTTACCTAAAAACACATCTGTTTAGGGCGGCCTATCACATTCCCTAATTGCAAAAGCACTACAAATATTGGCTGGTGAGCAGCTTGTGCAGTCTTTATCTATCTTCCATTTCCTCAAGATGGCTGGACCATCATTGTAAATAAGCCCCTGTACTTTGTGCCACCCCCACCTCATTGTAGAGTGTAAGCTCTTACGGCATTATTTTGCTTTAATTATTGTATTATCTTTACCTTTACTTATGACTGTTTTATATATGAACTGCAGAACTGTAAAGCGCTGCGCAATATGTTGGCGCTATATAAAGATTATTATTATAGATGCAGGTCCTACAGATATGCCATAAATGTCCCAGATGAGCAACTAGTGATGAGTGAGCTATTTCATGCTGTCTTCATTTTACACAGCAAAAACCCTCTGACAGATTCACTTTAAGGCAACCCCAATTTTAAATGTAGCCACATGGGCATCAGCCAGTAGCCACTGGTCTGGCTCCTAACATCTACTATGGTCACTTCTCACTATAGTGACTGCATCCAGATAAGAGATTTTAAAATTTTGCATTAGAGAAAAGGTGCATTACATTACTCATATCTAGTGATGAGAGAGCATGTTGGATAAGGTGTTATTCGAGCATGCTCAGGCGTTAATAAAGTGTGTTCGGCGTGCTCGAATACTACATTCGTGTCCCCACGGCTGCATGTCTCATGGCTGTTTGACAGCTGCAACATGTGCAGGGTTTACCTGTCTGTTAGTCAATCCCTGTATGTGTTGCTGCTAATGAACAACCACGAGACATGCAGCCGCGGAGACTCAAACTTAGTATTTGAGCATTTTCCCCTGAAAGGTGTCAGCCGTCCTAAAGGGGTTGTCCACTACTAGGACAACCCCTTCTTAAATTAAATGTTCGGCCCCGATAAAATAGTAAAGCCTATACTCACCTCCCATGCCGGCTCAATTTGAGTGGTGTCCGGCACTCGCCATCGGAGGGCTGTGATGCAGTGGAATGACACGTGATGCTCAGCAGCCAATCAGCGCAGGCATCACTGTCTCCGCCTCCAGACAAACTGAACATGAAGAGGAAGTCCGGATTGAGCTGCGGCCCTGGCTTCTCTTCATGTTCAGTTCATACGAAGGCGGAGCCTGTGACGCCAGCGCTGATTGGGTGCCGGCGTCATGTGCCACCACACTGCATAACGGTCCTGTCAGTAGAGACCTCCTCTTTGTAGGTGCTGGCTGTACGTGCAGTGAATGTGCCCCTAGACGGACCAGTATAACAAGACCCCAGTGGCTGAGCTTCTTTTATTTGGGTGAGCAGTGAAACATTCATAGAATGTAACTGTCGGGCCTACACCTCATACATGTCTGATAGTCGTGCGATAAGGGCTAATTGAATGCCATGCCTTGCTGTTCGTTGAATCCGAGCAGGTACCTCGCTCATCTCAATGAGCCTTTAAGCTTTCATCTATTAGAAAAGGAAACATTCATTAATCAAGCATAGCGGCAGCTAATTATTGGGTGGTATTTGAGGTAAAGTTTAATGCCATCCTTTCAATGCTTGACTAATTTCTCTTGAAACGTACCATTGTAAGCGAGCGCCAAGCTGCAGAGACCATTATTTCTATGTTAAGTAGAATATATGAGCAGAAAAAAGCCCATCTGCCGCTGTTAAGCTGACTCCGCATTAACCCCACCGCTTGGTTGATCTGCAGGTACATTGAAATACTGAAGGAGCATAAGCCGAAGATACTGTGGGACCAGCACATTGCGGAACATTACCTGGAATATAAAAAGTGAGTACCGCATGGGGTCGTCCTGCTCTGTATGGGATGGAAGAGGATGGACAGGGAAAGGACACAAATCTGCAGACCACCATGGTCACAAGATCACGCTGAACCATCCGGCGCTCAGCAATAATTTATAGTTATTTTCTCTGCTTAGTGGCTGATTGTATTTCATGTCGGGAAAATTGCCACAAAAAGTAGAACAAATGGCTCTTAACCATCATCAGATTGCCCAGGCTTATTGTTAAAGAGAACTGGGGTCTGGGCCCCCCAGAAAGGTTTAACCAAACACAGCTGAAGTGGATGTCTGTCATATTTCCAGAATGCAATCTCTGCAATGTTCAGCTTCTTAAGACATGTTGTTTTCTTACAGGAATAAAGGAGGAAAGCATGCAGTCTTCTATCCAACCCTGAAGGTGAGGAATGGAAAAGTACATCGTCCGCCTCTTACCTATAGGGGATGAGGTGGGGCTGCTAGAATATCCATAGGTTCACCAAGCCATGGATGTTCACTTTCCATATAATCATGCAGGTTCTGCTAATGCATAGCTCTTTACCGGAAGGGGAAAGTCTCCTGCCGCTGCTGTTCTTCCCATTGGGATGGATGTGATATTCTAATGGATAAGAGGGGTATTTTCCAGAGGAGACATGTTGAAGCTGTTAAACAAAACAATGAATTGTATGAAGGGAAAAAATGAGTTGTAAGACCTCATGCACACAGTACCATATGGCACTTTGAGATCTATATGTGCGTTGCAAAAAATTTTCAAGCAGTTTTTATCCCATTGAGACAATAACCAGTACACATTGTGATATTTCTAAAAGATCCCTATACCCAGTTTAAATTGTTCAGTCTGCATTGTAACATACCATTAACAGGTGTCTGTCTGTCAAGTTATTTCTAATTGAAGTAGAAGTAGTAGCACAGCTAGATGACTTGTGCAGGATGGAGACAAGCCGCCAAGGATCAGCCTTGGCCTAGTCATACAAGTCATATGGTCCCCATATAGTAGCACAGCCAGACAACTTGTTCGGGCAGCATAAATCAGATGACAGGCTCCTTTTCACCAGATCCCTCTGTAGCAGTTGAACATATGCTTTAAATTGCTGTATTCTTTCATGTAAACCATGGCCGTTGCTATATATTTACATTGCAGGAGTAGTTCCGAGCTCAGTGATTTAGCTTTATTTTGCCTGCAGGATTAATTGATTTCAGCACCTTCTTGAGAGGATTGTGGACGGACTCTAGATGCTGCACAGAAATTGCTATATTTGAAGCTATTACATGCACTGTTCCAAAAAATAATGGAAACACTTCTACAACACCGTATAACCCCATATCATTCAAAATTCAAAGATATCAATCTGTCCAGTTAGGAAGTACGAGTTATTTGCACCAAAGCAGGTGACATTGATTCACAATTAAAGTGACAACAGGAGCAGAGACAGTAAGACAACCCAAAATAGGGAATGGTGTTGAGGACAGTGGCCACAGACAATTCCTCTCTACATATCCATCCTGGCTCTGATTCTACTCTAGTTTTGCATCTTGTTTTTGTCATTGTCACTACCGGTTTCTTGATGTGGTACCTGTACATGTAGTCTTGTTCCTACAGGATGGCACATCCATATGCATCATTGCAAGATGCATGACTGCTTGCTACACTAGAAAAGACAGACATCGAGAGACATCAACCCAGCGAAAGACTGGTATCTACTTCTTTGTGCAAGGATGAACATGAGCAGCACTGTCAGAGTCCTACAAAATGACCTCCAGTGGGCAACTGGCTCTCATGTTTCTGACTAAGCATGGAAAATTGACTCCAAGAGAGCCCAAGGTCTTGTAGTGGGACCTGTGCACACATGACCGACACTGTGCAGCTTGATTGGCATTTGCTAGAGAACATTGGCATCCCGTTCTGTTCACAGTAGTGCCACTGATTGTCTAGGAGCTCACTGATGCCAGATCCACGTCTGGAACGTCCTCGGGACACCATCCACAGTCTCATCGGGAGCATTCCCAGGAGCTGCATATACAGCACATGGGGACTGTGCACATTACCGAGTCACACTATGATCTGTCATAATGAAATTCACAGAAATTGGATACACAAATGATTTCAATCTCTTAGACTACTTTCACACTAGCGTCGGTACGGGGCCGACGCATGGCGACGTACCAACGCACGTTGTCAAAGAAATGAACAACGGGGGCAGCGGATGCAGTTTTTCAACGCCTCCGCTGCCCCATTGTAATGTTCGGGGAGGAGGGGGCGCATGCGCGGTCGAAAATGGCGAACTCGATGCACAAAAAAAGTTACATGTAACTTTTTTTGTGCTGAGGGTCTGCCAAAACACGACGCATCCTTCGCACGACGGATGCGACGTGTGGCCATATGTCGCAATGCGTCGCTAATGCAAGTCTAGGGAGAAAAAACGCATCCTGCGGGCACATTTGCAGGATGCGTTTTTTCTCCAAAATGACGCATTGCGACGTATGCCAAACAACGCTAGTGTGAAAGTAGCTTTAGGGTATGTTTCCACGCTCCGTATACGGCAGCACTTTGTACGCAGCACATGTCCACTCCATCCAAAGCGCTGCCAGCTTTTGTACGCGCGGTGATTCCGCATGTGCTCAATGAACCATGCAAAATCACCGCATCCAATACATTTAACTGTGATATTTATCTTTTGGAGACTGACGCAAGATAAATAGACATGCTGCAGTCTAGAAAGACACGCCGCATGTGTGTATACGCAGGGAAGCCGGAAGCGTCCCTGCATACATAGTGGAGATAGGATTTCATAACAGCCCCTCCACTATACTGTAACATCTGTACGCAGTGTCTAATCTGCAGAATTTACTGACCGTGGAAACATGCCCTTTGATTTCCGGGCTGATTAGGAATCCTGTGCTCTGTTGGTTGATGATTTTTGTTCCCATTGACTGTTGATACATCACTGTGCTCCCATTGAATGACAAACTTTATATTTGCAAAGATTTTAAACTTGAATCTTTCTTTCATAGAGGTCCTATTTTATATTGTACTTTTTGGGGGCCCAAAAATCTTGTTTAAAAAAGGTATTTCTGAAAAATATAGTATAACAATGAACCTCCCTTCATGCCAGTTTTTTTGTAATTCGTTTTCATCTATCAGTCTATACAGGTGCGACTAGACCTTGCAAAGGAGCTGGGAACTGGGATATCTATCTGGGAGCTGGGACAAGGCTTGGACTATTTCTATGACCTTTTATGATAACAAGCTGTGATTGTACGATGAACGGACATGTTTATTAAAAGCAATACAGATGACACCGAAGCTGGAAGCTCTTACCTTGGTCTGTTCACACAGCACTTTGGGTTTGATGTCCCTAGTGCCCTGCGTAAGCTCTAAATTCTTTATTTCTTCACCTTTCTGCACTTTCTTCTCGATGGGACTTTAAATAGCTAAAAAAAAAAAACTTTCAAACCATAAAGTTAGTCTTTTTCCCTTTAAGGAAGTCTGGAAGCAGTTCTCAATGACTTCACATGAAGTTCTGTATAACAAACTACTTTCAAGATGTAGACTAGTGATGAATGCTGCAACTTCAGGCTTTAGTCAAGGGTTCCTGGTAAGATATAAAGTGTCAAATTTCTGCACAACTCCGACTATGCATTGGGAGAGCAAAATGATGCTCTGAGCCACTCTAAGCTTTTTTTTTTATTTTAGAATTACTTTCCTGTACTAGATATACTTACTCAAACTTTTGCCTTAATTTAAATTTCATCTCTTTTGCTGTTAAAGTGAATAAATAGAATATCAAGTTATTAGACCAATGACTAGAGGCATGTGAGTAAAGAGCCTTTCATCTTTAATAAATACGTACCTTGCGTGTAGCATTTTATCTTGATATTTTAGAGAAATCCAGCGTTGAAGTGCAGGGGGCCAGCGCTGCACTTGCAGTTCTTTTGTCTCTCTCCCTTTCCCCTGCCAGCCTCGGGTCTCTGACAGACAGGTCATTCTTCTCTTGGTGACCTGCTTAAGATTTTGCACAGGCGTCGTTATTGCTCTGGTGGTGTCTATCAGAGGGGGCAGGGCATGCGCAGTTCGATAGTCCAGGTCTCACAGTGTCATCAGGAACGTACTGTGCATGTTCTGCCCCCTTTAAGTAGATGCCCCCAAGGTAATGACGGTGCCTGCTCAAAGTCAGGCGGTGGAGACAGATCATTGAGACAAGAAGGACCTATCTGTTAGAGGTCAGTGATGAGTAGGGAAAAGGAAGTGAGGCAGCGGATATGGAAGTGCAGTGTCCGCCCCCTGTTCCTGTAAACAAGCGAGACACCACCCACTTTTACTGCAGTCATAATGCGAGCTGGCAGAACACTAGGTTTTCATGGAAAATTTCAGCAGCTACTCACCCTAGTTTTTAAAACTGCAAAATGTGAAACCTGCTAAAATTATTTTTCATATTTTATACTTTAAAAAAAATAAAAGTTAATATTTATTTTTCTTTATATAAAACATATTTTGCATATTTTCAATTGATGTGAAAATAGAATTCTACAAGTAAGGTAAGGATTTACTAAGGATTAAAGGCTCTTTACTCACATGCCATTAGTTAGGGGTCTAGTATCCTGATGATAGGTTCACTTTAAACAAGAATGTACCTGAGTCAGTCTATCCTAGTTGTAAGGAAATGAAAAGTATGACGCAAACTGGCAAAATTTAATTTTTTTGAAAATTTGAGTCATAAATGCTGAAACTTTTGGGCTAGAAGTTTTTTTCTTAATAAATACATAAGAAACAGCGCTGATCTGTTTTGGGAATGCTATTATTAAAACATAATTTGCATAATGAAAATTAAAAGTGAATAAATGAAATATTCTGTAAAGGTGTTGTCTTGTAATAGTCTTAATCACAGAAAGTTGCTCATCTGGGATTCGGACAATATTGTGTAATGTATAACAGTAAACAGGCTATAGGAGACTACTTTTCTTGTTGAAAATCTTGGGGATTGTTTGCATTTTCCTGTGTACACATCTTTGATGAAAAACGACGATCACTGAGGCACAGAATGAAGGCACCTAGCAATCACGTATGAGCTCAGCAATATACAGTATTTATCTGAAGAGTTGTTATTTTTCCCGCCACTTCTTTCCCTTTTTCAACTGTCTTCACTGTTCATGGTGTCATGCGTCGGGGTTCGAACCCTTGAACCTTTGCTTTGTGGCCGGCTTCCCTGTGCTGAGCCACAGCAGATACACTTTATTTCTGGGTATTTAGTGTCTGTTATCCATGATTCAGTCGTTTAGGGTAACAGGTGTTTTCATTTTCTCATTTGTCTGCCTGATTATTTTTCGGGTGCGGCTTTACATACCTTCCCCCTGCTGGTATTTCCTACTGGTGATAGTCTCATTTGGATCTCCAACCATACTGCTATAGTTTAAGTCAGACAGAGAAATGGTTTATCTCTCTACTCTTTACCCTGCACTTATCTTCTGTTTCTTTTAGGAAGTAGGCAGCCTATTCTCGAACAGTACTTATTCAATCCTTTATCTTGTATTCTGTGGTTTGTTTTACTCACTCTGGGATCTCTTTCTATTTCAGCACACTTTCCCTCCTGTAGGTAATTTGCACTCTCCTCTGCCTCCGGTTCTTCAGGAGGAACGTGAAGTGCTTAATGGCCTTTCAGGCAGGATAGGTCTGTGTTGCCATCATCTTGTCTGTGATTAGGACTATCTCTTCTTACACAGTAATCACTACGGATCTCGGGGTCAGGATCACTAATCTGTACAGGAACCAGCAGGGTCCGTTAGTTTTTAGTGTAGTATTTATTTTCCCGAGTGACTTGCTACACAATCATAAAGCTCTCTAAATTGCAGGATGCAATCCATACAGAGAGATACGGTTACCTTCTGCAGCTTATAGATATATCTGGAGAAAGGATATGGGCAGGGAGAGGCTTCTGGAGTTATACAGAGTGTTGCACCTCATCTTCGAGCTTGATTCACAGCTACCCCTCTCAGTACTTCTCTATATTGTTGCTGCTTCTGAGGGTGTGCTAAAGAGGAGAGCAGACTCTGTGTGCTATGTATAGGAGATGACATAGCAGCTAGTCTCCATGCATAAGCTTGGATACAAAGTAAAAAAAAAGTTGTGAAAAATACAGGATTCGAGTCACATAATGGGCAGAAAAAGCGTTATTCTTCATGTACCTGCTCAGAATGGTTTATTCTGAAATAAGATATATACTTTAAAGCTGGAGCACTCCTTTGTGCCTAACCAAATGGAAGAAAGATGTCTCAGTAGTCATCCAATACTAACACAAGGTGTGAGTAGGTTCTCCCCACTGCAGGCTCAGCCATTCCATGCACGTAGTGTAATTTGTATAGGCGGGCCCTGTTAGAATTGATGGTCCACTTGGATCATAATTCTCCCTGCCAGTGTCCTTGCTACACTGCCTTTTTTTTTCTCCTCTGCTGCTGAGCAATCATTTTCTACAGCACTAATGCCTAAGGACTTTAACTTTTGAAATGCCATAATGGTCTGATAATAGTAATTCTGTGTTACAGTACAAGATAATTATTGTCTGATATCTAGAACCAGTATTTATTGAGAACGACGGAGTCAAGGAAGTAAGTTATGAACATGATATGTGACTGATGTGACCAGATGACAAGCAAATGTCTAAATACCAATCTCAGGGAGTCCCAGGTACGGAGAAGGCAGTGGCCATAGATAGGTACGTGTCTGTCTTATAAAGATTACAGATGGGATTATTATTTATTTTTTTAAAGATTTTCCAACAATTTAGTTGTATGTGACATGGCATTTGGGTCACGGTCAGATTCTGGCAGTTGGGATCTCTATTGGTGCAGCCTTTTCTTCACACTGATTTTTAAGGGAATGTCTCAGGTATGTGATTGTAAAAGTATATTGTAACAAAGTCACTGGCAAAGTACTGGAGGGGAGATATGTTTCACTGAGGCTGTTAGCTTCAGTGATCTGAAACCTAGAAGTTTGCAGATATAGTAGATGAATGCAGAGGGGACTAAGATCCAATGCAGAGGAGACAAAGGAGACCACAAGGCACTTTGGACCTGATTCATTACTGCACTTGCACCTTTTTTGTCTAGTTTTTTGTTTTTCTTTTGCACCTTGCTTATCCTTCTTTTCATTTGCGTCTTTTCTCAAGTCTATTTTATCTACTCACCTATTTATTTTTTTTTTTTTTATGTTCGTCATTAAGGAAAGAGTTTGGGGTTTCCAGATGTTTTTGACTGATTTATCGATTAAGGCTTTTTAAACAATTGCTATATTTTTGAGCAAGTGTACTCCAGTGTTCCCTCCCCTCCCAAAGCCATTTTATGTATACATGAAAATTTAGCGCCAATGTTACAATATTTTAGCCGACCATATGACTATTTGCACTAAAATAAAAAATAAAAAACGCAGAAGTACGTTATCTAAGATAATCCATTTATCTGTGCTTGTCCGGATTGTGTTTTGCATTGAGTAATTTGGCGCAAAAAAACATCAGTGAGTACAAGAAAAAAAAAAGGGACTTGAAATGCTGAAGGTATAGATAAAAAATATGCAAATAAATCACCTTATGTTAAACCTTTCTTTATAAAGAACCCAAGGGTTTCTTTAAAGGGAATGTGTCAGCACCTTTTTTGCTATGTAATCTGAGAGCAGTTTGATGTAGGGACATGGAACCTGATTCCAGTGATTGTCACTTATTGGTCTGCGTGCTGCAGTTTTGATACAATCCATGTTTTATCTGCTGAAGAGCTTAGAACGGTCAGTCGTCACATTTATAGCCTACATCACTGATTAGCAGATTTCTTTGTGCAGTCTGCATTAACAGAAAGATGCCTATAAGTGTTAAGGGTTGGGGTTACACAGAGCTGGAGGACTAGATTGCACAAGACACCTAGTCCTGTAGTGATAATCTCATGCAGCACCCTCTTCTATAGCCGATGCAGAGGCTGATTTCAACATACAAGTGACTGGCAGCGCATTACTTCACTGCCATTCGCCAGTAATGAGTTGCAAGCCAATGTCAGCTGCCAGTCTCTGATTGGCCGGTGGCATGTATGGCAGTGCAGGGACCCGGTGGGTTTCTGTGCCGCAATAAATTTCAGCTGAATGTGCGTCCCCATCAGACATCCAGCTGAAATAGCTGCTATAGTCGGCCGGCCCAGCTCCCGCACAGGCCCGGTTGGGCAGTCACACACTCCGCAACCACGATCGTAACGCCACTATTCAGGCTTTGTAGTGATTACCTGCAGTCTCTCAACTGTAAAAAATGTTGTTTTAAGTTTGTATCGGTTTTCAGACTCTGGTGTTTCCATAACTGGACACCAGCGTTCGAGAAACGTTTAGCAACTATTTTACTATGTTCAAGGTCTTAACCTGCTGTGTATGTGGCCATATCCAGGGACCTGACCAGGTGTTCTTCACCTCCAACTCCTCATCCAGGGACCTGTCCAGGTGTTCTTCACCTCCAGGGACCTGTCCAGGTGTTCTTCACCTCTAGCTCCTCATCCAGGGACCTGTCCAGGTGTTCTTAACCTCCAGGGACCTGTCCAGGTGTTCTTCACCTCCAGCTCCTCATCCATGGACCTGTCCAGGTGTTCTTCACCTCCAGCTCCACATCCAGGGACCTGTCCAGGTGTTCTTCACCTCCAGCTCCACATCCAGTGACCTGTCCAAGTGTTCTTCACCTCCAGCTCCTCATCCAGGGACCTGTCCAGGTGTTCTTCACCTCCAGCTCATTCAGGGACTTGTCCAGGTGTTCTTCAGCTCCTCATCCAGGGACCTGTCCAGGTGTTCATCACCTCCAGCTCCTCATCCCGGACCTGTCCAGGTGTTCTTCACCTCCAGCTCATTCAGGGACTTGTCCAGGTGTTCTTCAACTCCAGCTCCTCATCCAGGGACCTGTCCAGGTGTTCTTAACCTCCAGGGACCTGTCCAGGTGTTCTTCACCTCCAGCTCCTCATCCATGGACCTGTCCAGGTGTTCTTCACCTCCAGCTCCACATCCAGGGACCTGTCTAGGTGTTCTTCACCTCCAGCTCCTCATCCGGGACCTGTCCAGGTGTTCTTCACCTCCAGCTCCACATCCAGTGACCTGTCCAAGTGTTCTTCACCTCCAGCTTCTCATCCGGGACCTGTCCAGGTGTTCTCCAACTCCACATCCAGGGACCTGTCCAGGTGTTCTTCACCTCCAGCTCCACATCCAAGGACCTATCCAGGTGTTCTTCACCTCCAGCTCCTCATCCCGGACCTGTCCAGGTGTTCTTCACCTCCAGCTCCACATCCAGTGACCTGTCCAAGTGTTCTTCACCTCCAGCTTCTCATCCGGGACCTGTCCAGGTGTTCTCCAACTCCACATCCAGGGACCTGTCCAGGTGTTCTTCACCTCCAGCGACCTATCCAGGTGTTCTTCACCTCCAGCTCCTCATCCCGGACCTGTCCAGGTGTTCTTCACCTCCAGCTCCACATCCAGTGACCTGTCCAAGTGTTCTTCACCTCCAGCTTCTCATCCGGGACCTGTCCAGGTGTTCTCCAACTCCACATCCAGGGACCTGTCTAGGTGTTCTTCACCTCCAGCTCCTCATCCAGGGACCTGTCCAGGTGTTCTTCACCTCCAGCTCCTCATCCCGGACCTGTCCAGGTGTTCATCACCTCCACCTCCTCATCCAGGGACCTGTCCAGGTGTTCTTCACCTCCAGCTCATTCAGGGACTTGTCCAGGTGTTCTTCAGCTCCTCATCCAGGGACCTGTCCAGGTGTTCTTCACCTCCAGCTCCTCATCCCGGACCTGTCCAGGTGTTCTTCACCTCCACCTCCTCATCCAGGGACCTGTCCAGGTGTTCTTCACCTCCAGCTCATTCAGGGACTTGTCCAGGTGTTCTTCAGCTCCTCATCCAGGGACCTGTCCAGGTGTTTTTCACCTCCAGCTCCTCATCCCGGACCTGTCCAGGTGTTCTTCACCTCCAGCTCCTCATCCAGGGATCCGTCTAGGTGTTTTTCACCTCCAGCTCCTCATCCAGGGACCTGTCCAGGTGTTCTTCACCTCCAGCTCCACATCCTGGACCTTGTCCAGGTGTTCATCACCTCCAGCTCCTCATCCCGGACCTGTCCAGGTGTTCATCACCTCCAGCTCCTCATCCCGGACCTGTCCAGGTGTTCTTCACCTCCAGCTCCTCATCCCGGGACCCGTCCAGGTGGTGTTCACCTCCAGCTCCTCATCCGGGGACCTGTCCAGGTGTCCTTCACCTCCAGCTTCACATCCAGTAACCTGTCCAGGTGTTCTTCACCTCCAGCTCCACATCCAGGGACCTGTTCAGGTGTCCTTCACCTCCAAAGAAAAAAGTAAGTTGAATCCAGCAGGATTGAAGATAAAAAACAGTCTCTGTTTATTTCTTCATTAAAAATATGGTACACCACTCCAAAATATGAAACATATGAATATTTCACAGCATGTCACGCAAAATTTCAAAGTATAGCAGCGTTATTCCGACGCGTTTCGACCGAAGTCTTAATCATGGCCTTCACCTTCAGCTCCATATCCAGGGACCTCTCAAGGTGTCCTTCACCTCCAGGTCCACGCCCAAGGACCTGTCCAGGTGTTCTTCACCTCCAGTTCCACATCCAGTGACCTGTCCAGGTGTTCTTCACCTCCAGCTCCTCATCCCGGACCTGTCCAGGTGTTCATCACCTCCAGCTCCTCATCCAGGGACCTGTCCAGGTGTTCTTCACCTCCAGCTCCACATCCAGGGACCTGTCCAGGTGTTCTTCACCTCCAGCTCATTCAGGGACTTGTCCAGGTGTTCTTCACCTCCAGCTCCTCATCCAGGGACCTTTCCAGGTGTTCTTCACCTCCAGCTCCTCATCCAGGAACCTGTCCAGGTGTCCTTCACCTCCAGGGACCTGTCCAGGTGTTCTTCACCTCCAGCTGCTCATCCAGGGACCTGTCCAGGTGTTCTTCACCTCCAGCTCCACATCCCGGACCTGTCCAGGTGTTCATCACCTCCAGCTCCTCATCCCGGACCTGTCCAGGTGTTCATCACCTCCAGCTCCTCATCCAGGGACCTGTCCAGGTGTTCTTCACCTCCAGCTCCTCATCCCGGACCTGTCCAGGTGTTCATCACCTCCAGCTCCTCATCCAGGGACCTGTCCAGGTGTTCTTCACCTCCAGCTCCACATCCAGGGACCTGTCCAGGTGTTCTTCACCTCCAGCTCATTCAGGGACTTGTCCAGGTGTTCTTCACCTCCAGCTCCTCATCCAGGGACCTTTCCAGGTGTTCTTCACCTCCAGCTCCACATCCCGGACCTGTCCAGGTGTTCATCACCTCCAGCTCCTCATCCCGGACCTGTCCAGGTGTTCATCACCTCCAGCTCCTCATCCAGGGACCTGTCCAGGTTTTCTTCACCTCCAGCTCCTCATCCCGGACCTGTCCAGGTGTTCTTCACCTCCAGCTCATTCAGGGACTTGTCCAGGTGTTCTTCAGCTCCTCATCCAGGGGCCTGTCCAGGTGTTTTTCACCTCCAGCTCCTCATCCAGGGACCTGTCCAGGTGTTCTTCACCTCCAGCTCCACATCCAGTGACCTGTCCAGGTGTTCTTCACCTCCAGCTCATTCAGGGACTTGTCCAGGTGTTCTTCAACTCCAGCTCCTCATCCAGGGACCTGTCCAGGTGTTCTTCACCTCCAGCTCCTCATCCAGGGACCTGTCCAGGTGTTCTTCACCTCCAGCTCCTCATCCAGGGACCTGTCCAGGTGTTCTTCACCTCCAGGGACCTGTCCAGGTGTTCTTCACCTCCAGCTCCTCATCCAGGGACCTGTCCAGGTGTTCTTCACTTCCAGCTCCTCATCCAGGGACCTGTCCAGGTGTTCTTCACCTCCAGCTCCTCATCCAGGGACCTGTCCAGGTGTTCTTCACCTCCAGCTCCTCATCCCGGACCTGTCCAGGTGTTCTTCACCTCCAGCTGCACATCCAGGCACAGGCAGCCGCTCATCTAGCATTCCATGTGTATAGAGAGGAGCTGAATCTGCTCTGTGTACAAACTGAAGGTTAGCAGGAATAATGAGGCCTGAAAGCATTGATCACAGCGCAGTGTGAGGAGTTTGTCAGATGAAATGCATCTCAAACACACCTCGCAGACGCTTAATACGCCTGTCAGCCCGCTGAATAAACACATCTCCTCCAACCCAGAGGAATTCATACCCTCAGTGTGATGCCAGTAACTCCTTCTCTACCAGAATTTGGCACCACCACACACCGATCAGCTCTTTTAGGCAATTTCTAGGCCTTTTTGTGTAGAATCAGTCTCTCAGTCATGTAAGGGTTAACCTGTAGGTAGTATAATGGATTTGATTTTCGTGCTTGACAAATATGTTGTCCAGATGGCTGAACATCCTCTATTTTCTGAAGCCTAAATACCACAAAGCTTCGTCTATGACAGCTTGTGCCCTATTTGTGGCATACAGAATAAAAGGCGCCAGCAGGTTCCATTATTCTCCCACTCCAATCAAAATGTTTCCGAACAAGTATTGTTTTCCCCACAGTATCTGCAATGTTTCAGGCAGACGTGTTTGTCCTGTGTGAAGAGAGAATCCTTGTGTGATTCATGGATTAGGCGGTGGTATCCCACTCAGATGTTGTGATCACAGACCCCCTCTCCGCGTAGCCCTGAACGTCACACTGACTCTGCGGCCATAGATTTAGAGGAAATGGCCAAACTCGATAATGACAACAGCAGGAGATCTTTGTGGATGTTCTTCATTTCACGTCTTTGCCGTGGTTTATGTATTTAGTCAAGAATACTCCCATGGCACCCGGCACTAAAATGTGCAGATTACAGCCGTATTATCCTCAATGCAGAATGCGCTTCAAAGCCGAGCGGGTACCAACCAGGTGACTATTCTACTGACTGGCAAGGACAGCAAATTATTTCTTTAGTTTCTAAGAACGATATATCCAGCATATAAAATCCACATGAGTTTTAATTAGGTGCATAGTAATGAAAATGTCAGTAATTGGATTATTGTATGTACTTGGGATGTGTACAGGGGAGGCCCGATTTCATATTAGTTATTCACAAGAATTTGTCAGCAGGATTTTGTTATGTTATCTGACAGCAGAATGATATAAGATAGAGACCCTGATTCCAATAATGTGTCACTTACTGGTTTGCATGCCGTCATTTTGATACAATCAGTTTTCTGAATGCTCAGCTGTGGATAAGGCCGCCCACAACACTGATTAGTAGCTTTCTGCGTACACTGTACATTGACAGAAAGCGGCTAATCAGTGGTGGGGCATGGTTGGACTAGGAGGCACAAAACACTTGGTCCTGTAATGATAATCTCTTGCTGATAAATCACTGATTTTATTGACACAACCACACAGCTTAGTAAGTGAAACATCACTGAAATCAAGGTATCTGCCCCTATATCATATTACATATAAAAAATCTGCTGATGGATTCCCTTTAAATGGGCCAGGTTGGTCATTTGTGCATTGCTATGATGTGTCACCATGATTACCTATAGGGACCGTCTGGAAAGACACTAGATCAATAGGGTCATATCCAGATAAAAAGGCATCCGATGACTAGGAGAATTGCTCACCTGGCAGGGTGCTGTCTGCCCACAGAGATCTCAGCATGGTTGACGTTCAAGAAGAATGGGCTATATCTTCCACTGCCCATATAGAGGAGATCTCTGATGGATGGAGTCAGAGACCCGGGTGAAATAAGATGCGGTTTATCAATGCCTTTCGAAGTTTCACACTTCTTCTCGTGGTTTGTCCTGAAGGAAAAGGGATAAACTTTGATACATGTTGACACACTGCATTTTATTTCACCTTGGTCTCTGGCTTCATCCATCAACGGTCTCCTCCATCCGGGCAATGCAGGATTTAACCCAGTCTTCTCCAATATCTATCAACAATCATTAACGGGCAGAGATCCAGCTACTTTGAGACTTTAAAATTACTAGAAAGGGGAAGCAGCAATGCCATGCCACTCTGTGTCCATTCGGCTTTTTGGAATAGATGGCCATGACCATAACGCCTTTATGATCTCCAAAGAAAGCCAAGTGGTGCTGACGAGAGGCAAAGGGGCGCAGCGCATTTCTACAATGCCGTCACTTTAGTGTTTGAATAGGATCACTGTCATACCCATGACAATCAGGCGGTGGCATAGTGATACGTCACCAACACCTCTCCGGGGACAACCCCCTTTTAAAAATGTAGTTTATTTTAGAAACATTAACTTACTTTTACCTCCTCCATCCATCAGGCACTACAGCGTCTGGGAGAAACCTATAGCATTGTTCCTGCCGATCCTCTGGCTATATATTCACAGAACTGCCATGACATTTAGGGTTACGTTCACACCAGCCTAAGTTTGGTCCGAGAGCTGTCTGTGGAAAAAACTCACCAATGTTATTCAATAGGGCTGCTCACACGACTGATTTTATTTCCATGGACCAAATGTCCCATGAAGAAAAACGTAGCATGCACTATTCTCCTCCGTGTTTCCAATTTACACCTATTCAAGCCTATGAGTGAAAACAAAAATTGGACCCCATTCAGATCACTTGTATAACATGACTTTTATGGATACATTGTTATTGTTTACATAGGAAACTGTTTTGGTCTTGTAATTATTTTTCACTTCTGATGTTTAAAGCGGATGATGAAAAAATTCATACATTTTATCTCTGAAAATCAGATGTTTTTGTTTTTTTTGTTGCACTCATGTGAACGTAGCCTAATGATGAGGCTACACGGTGTCTTTGTCTGCATAATCTGTTTCACGACCAAAGATTGCTACATTGCGCCATAATGCACGTGAATGCAGTTGCATTGTGTCCCACAAGTTATCGCCACTGTGAAAAGCCAGACACAAAAAGTCAGAACCATTGGACTCCATTCCCTTGCATTAGTCTGAGACGTAGCGGCAGCATAGAGCAATATTTGGCTGTGTGACCTGCGCCGTGGCCAAAGTCACAGTGTAGCACCTGCCGTCTTATACAGGCGATGCAGTAGGTGAGAGTCGTAGCCACACTTTTCTTCACTTGGCCCTAAAATTATATTCACTCTCCAAGCCATGTATTTAAATATCCTAGCTAAGGCAACCTGGCTTGTTGGTCTCTTGGTCTTATTCTGTGCCCTTCTTAAAGGGTTGTCCAGGCTTGGAGTTCAAATCTGCAGTCACATGACTGCAAATCTGCTAATTCTTACAGAGCACAATGTGCACGCTGTCAGGATTCTCCGATGCTGACTAAAGTGAGTTGAGCTAGGCTGGATACCTGTAGTCGGAATATGGCTGGAAGTGTGCAAATCACATATTCATATGGTATCGGAGCATCCTAACAGCTCGCACTGTGCACACTGTGGGGATTTACAAGTCTGCAGTCATGTCGAGTGACTGCAGACTGGAGCCTCAAGCCTGGACAATCTCTTTTAATTATGTACAAGGCAAGTCTGCCTAACGATATGCAAATTTCTGTGCAGAAACCCCAAGGGGAACTGTAACTAGACTTTAAAAATTCAGTATCTGTTAGACCAAGATAATTTTCCAGTAGATAGGAGTAAAAATATATGATGTGCTTTAATACCCTCTGAGTATATTGGCACAATAATATGCCTCAGCTGGAAAGGTCCAAGGACCGCGCCATCATAAGGATGCTGAATTAATAAAAGTAGGCAGCGTGGGAAGGAGAAAAAAAGGTTATCGAGAGTCAGACATTGCAGAACCGGATTTATTCAGTAATACCGGCAGATAAACCTGAGCTGTGCATAATGTGCCAATTCAGCTGCGTTCCCCCGGATCCGTCTCTCTGGAGTCTGCCCAACAGGGGCGATGCAGCGAGCGGCTGCTGATAACTATCTTGGCATATCATATCCTGCATTTACATCTCCCCTAATCCTTTCGGCTGCCAGCCTTGCATGTTTGGAATATATCCGCTCAGTTTTAATGTGAAACATAAATCTCTTTCTGTTTGATGTGTTTTAAGCTTTCGCCGCAGACTATCCCATGTCTGAAGTCGTCTTTTTTTCTTTCTTTTTCTCCCGGTCACTAATAAGCAGTAGGATAGTGGAGGACATGGAAAAAGGTTTGCAATAATTCTGCGCACCGTGACCTAGGCACCCGGGTCATTATCATTGCCTGGTTTCATGCTAAGTGCTGATTGCACCGCAGTATAAGGCAGTGATGAGAATATTCCTACCCAGGACAGTGACAAGGCTGGAGCACGGCTTGTACACGCGATCACTGGCCATTTAGGAGAAGAGCCACAGAGCGGATGTCGGTGCCTAATCCATCTGTCTTGTGTCTGGCTCAGACAGGTCTGCGGCACATTACACCTGTGTGTCCGCTCCGTACTCATTACCTGTCAGTAGTATTTACACTGCTGCTTCTATCCCCGTATTGTATCCTCACTGCAACGTCCATCTCCGGTGAGGGCGTCAGATGATGTGGATGTAAGTGCATTAGTGCTGCCCTTTCACCGTACTGACCTAAGACTGTATAACCGTCACCATAGAAGATATCCAGGGATAAATAGGAGCTCGCCATGTTCTCCCTTTGTAGGCATCTGGCATCTTATCATGGTTTACTGTTAGAAAACAAATGAACCAGCTGAGTATACGGTGCTAGAAAAATACATATAAAGGTGGAATCACATTTTTAGAAAATTAAAGGTCATTGCATAACGAAATCCAATTTTCCAGTATCGCTTGCTCATGGTTTCCGCTTGCTGTCAGTCGATAGCGACCACCATTGTTTACTTCGAGGGGATAAAAAATACACAGAGGAGCTCAGAGGCGCAGGGTCTGCTACCTCTGATAACTGCACTGTATGGGGCTGAGCCCCTCTACTATCATCACATCATCAGGACAGATCTGTATGCCCTATAAGTAAGCATATGGGGTCTATTACTTCACTACAAGCAGCAGTGGTACTCCCTTGTAGAATTTGGCAGCTCATGGTCCGTGCAGTGCGGCTGTGCTTGGTACTGCTGCTAAGTCGCTTTCTTGGGATGTAGAACCAGGCACGACGAATGGATGTCAAAGTGCCATTCTGCTGATGGGCCATGAATGCAAAACCCTTGGGGATATACCTCTTTAACATAGAGTATATTGGAAAATTGGACACATTTTCAGGATGCAATTAATAAGCTTTGGAAAAAAAAAGGAAAAGAAAACAGTGCGGCACTCACCCTTATTTTTGAAGCTGTGAAATCATGCTCTTTATTGGAGAAAAATGTATAAAACATCCATTAGGACATCAGGTCAGCGGGAGGGTGCGGAGGTGGAGTGTGGACGACGGCCGTTTTGCACGGTATATGCTTCAACGGGTCCCAGTTTATACATTTTTCTCCAATAAAGAGCACGATTTCACAGCTTCAAAAATAAGGGTGAGTGCCGCACTGTTTTCTTTTCTTGTTTCATCGTATTTACTCTGGATTGCCTATCAGTGCTGAGCACCGTATACCCAGAACATACGTGCCACCTGCGTATTTTTCGGATGTTCTTTAAGGAGTGAATGTCCATATTGATTTGTGCTTCTCTAGTGCCGTCCATTGCTCATTCTGTGTGTTAATTAATAAGCTTTGTTTGCTGAAAACTAAAGTCTCTTTAAGGTATAAATGTAATAACACTATCTGAGTCTATCTGAAAGCATGTCCGGCCATTCTGAGCTTTATTGTCCGGCAGGGCACCCAGGCTTTATACAGCACCCGACACATCACAGAGCAGAATTGTTCTCAGCCTCAGGGCTCTCGCACACGGCAGGACCTCTGCTGTGCTGTATGTATGGAGATCTTCTCCCCTGTAAGCAATACTCATGGACAAAGCATGCTTCTGTTCTGCTGCCATGATATAGGCCTCAGGTCTGACAGTACAGCAGGGGCGCCATGCACCCCTATGGCAGAACTTGCATGAATATTGAAAAAGTAATTATCACCAGAGTGAAAGTAATTGTAAATCTTGTAGAATATTCACGAGTCGATCACATATTATGTATGAATAACCTGGCTACTATAATGTATCCCGCAGGGAAGGTGAGTGCGACAAGACCTGCTCAGTAGTTGTACTAGTCAGGGGCAGTATAAAATGTACCCAATGTCCAAATATATATATATATATATATGTATATGCTTAAAGAGCAGCTACCGTCAGTTGGGGGCTGCCCTGTTTATTTAAAAGAGTGGGCTGCCTCAGGTTGTTGAATATGCAAAATAACAAATGGGGTCTCTATTGTCCCTCACCTAAAGGGCCCGACTTTTTAGCAAAAGTTGGATTTTGAACTTTAAAGATGGGAGATGCCAGCAGTATCACAAAACCCTCCTCTCTGTGAAAGGGCTAGATCTCGCTCTCTGCACTAACCCAGCATTGCTGCATGCTTTACCAAGCTGTTACTGAACGGGAACTGCCCTAATTATTTGTGGTAACAGCTTAGTAAAGCACATGGCAGTGCAGGGTTAGTGCAGAGAGCGAGATCTCACTCTTTCACAATAAGGAAGGCAGAGAACGGTTGTGGGATCCCACTCGCTCTGTCTGCTGGGATCCTACAACCTGGACATTTGGACTAGTGATGAGCGAATGTGCTGTGATAAGGTGTTATCTGAGCATGCTCGGGTGCTAATAGAGTATCATGGGCATGCTCAGAAAATATGTTAGAGTCCCCACGGCTGCATATCTCGCGGTTGTTCGACAGCTGCAACATATGCAGAGATTGCCTAACGGACAGCAGTCCATGCATGTGTTGGGGCTGTTGAACAGCGGCAAGACATGCAGCCGCGGGGACTCAAACATATTTTGCAAGTACACCAAAGACACTCGGTTAACACATGAGCATGTTCAGATAACACCTTATCTGAGCACGTTCGCTCATCACTAGTTTGGACTTAACTTTTCCTTGACAGTGGGTCCTTTAGGGATCTCTTATTTAGAAAAATCGCCAGTGTGAGGCTGCTCACTCTTTTCTTAAAGGGAACCTATACCTTGGAAATTACTATTTATTTACAGACATGGTTAATCTGCAGGTAAATAGCATTACAATCCTGCCTTGCTTAAAAGCACAGCTACCAGGAGAAAACAAACTTATTTTGACCCTGAAGCTGCCAGTTTCAATCAAACGGGTGGTGCTGGGAGCGAATACAGTCACATCTTGCAGTACCGCTCACTATACTGTGTGCAGCGGCTGTAAGCATGTCCTATGATTGACGGCTCATGGTGCAGTGCATCTGTGCAGAGCAAGCTGTCAATCAAAGTCCTTGGTCGTGCTTACAGCTGACGCAAACCCAGGATAAAGAAGGGTGACTGTAATCTCTCCCAGCACCACCCCTTTAACTCAAAGTTGGCAGTTCCCGGGAGGAAATAAGCACATTTTTTCCCAATACGGTAGCCGCACTTTCCAATGTGACAGGTTCCCTTTAAATAAAAAGAGCAGCCCCAATCTCTAACAGGTATTCCTGTAAGCGTATACCAATCTGATTTTCTAGATTATGATTGGATATGAACATCTGAGCATTGTGGAGCGGTTGCTGTATTGTATTCTCCTGATATGCTATTATAGAAATAGAGGGATGCGAGAGACGCTCTGAGACTGTTACAGGCGACTGATCTATATCACTTGCCTCCCGCCCGGTGAAGCTCTTAAACACCTTAAACGACGAGGGGCCTCCAATAGCAGTTCCTGAGGTCAATTTCCTTTGACACTATGCAGGAAGCAGAGCGGCAGTATGGCGGTGTGCATGAGCCCTTACAAGGCTTCTAGTCCCGCAGAGTGTTCATTGCATACATACATTAGACACATGACTTAATGAGTGCTCAGAGTAATTTCCCTGTAGATATAAATCAACTCTTGATTTCATTAGCTCCTCGGCGGCCAGGGATCGTCTGTCTAGGACCCAATACACACACAGAGTCTGATAAACATTTTTATTAGAACAAATTTTCACTATACTTCTTGCATAAATAATGTATATAAGTATATACACTGAAAATAGGGAAACATAGTGAGAAACTCGGCAGAGATCTTACCAGGAAGCAGTCATCATTGACTCACAATGTGGATGACGAGAACGACGTCCGATGTAAGAATTACCCCTCATAAAGGGAGCGGCGATCTACTGCCTCGGCAAGGTTGTGCCAGTATATAAACCGAACAATAAGTGCTTTACTATAAATGGAAACATTGAGATGGAGGGGACAAGCTCAATATTAGCTGCCTTTACGGTTTGGACCACGCTGTCCAGTGTCACTTCCAGGTATCCTTCAACAGAGCAATGCTTGACGGACACCTCGGAAGAGTCTCAACCAACAAATGCACAGTCTTCTCATTGGTTTCTGTATCAATCTTTATACAGATGTCTGTTTTTTTTTTTTTTTAAAGACTTTATTTCTATATACACTTGGAAATCTGGCAGCCTCCCAGTGTGCGGACGCATTACCGACCTTGTTTAAACAAGCCAGATATCCCTTCACTAGTTCTAAGAATGTGATTGCTCATCACCGCCTACAACAATAGGCGAGAAGTTTAAGACATGGAGAAGAAAAAAAAAATGAATCCTAAAATTATAAGACAGGGTGAAAGAATGCATTACTAATATGGAGTGTGGTCCAGTCAACTGGCTCTTCTACGAGGCCATACAAAATTAGGCCTTAGGGTTGTCTACATGGCCTCAAACCTCACTGCCACACATTTACATTACTGCGTAGTGCGGCTACTTTCTGACAAACTGTGAATGTAGCGTTGCGGTATGTAAAGACTTGCCCAAATACGGTACATTCACACATAGAGGCTATTCTGCTATGTATTGTTCACAGGGCCTGTAGATGGAAAATATTATGAAAAACATAAAACACAAAGCAATGGCAGACTACACACAGACTGTAGCATACACCGAAAACACCCTTTTTTTTTGCTCATTACTTTGAAAGCCTTGTGGCAGTGACTTCAGGCTAATTATATGGCAGCTTCTAAGTTTAAGGAAAACGATGACATGAGAAGTGTGTTGCCAGGAGCTTGGTGTTTAAGGACATATTTTCATTGAAGAAGCCATATTGCCCTCTCTGTAGGCCGCATTGGACTGCATCTGATAAGCTTGTGAATATAGGTCCGTATTATACTGCAGTAATATGGCAGTTAGAACTTTTGGCAAAGTATGCCTATATACTTGAACTAGACGGTAAGCACTAAAGGCAGCACAGTTTTTGTGTAACACAGTATGGGTTGTAAAGAACAGCAAAAGATGTGCTTCCATTGATCATGTGGTGAACAGTATAAAACCCACGGTTTTCCCCCCAGAAAAGCACAGCGGACCCTCCCCGAGTCTTGGTTCCATAGACCATGTGTCACTGTTCTGCCTCCATAATCATGGTCTATATCGTAGAGTTGTCCACTTCCGACCTGGTGTCTGTCCTCCATCCCTGGAGAAAGTTGCGAGGTTTGGGGGCTCTTGTGCTTTTCGAGGCTGTGGTGGTTTCAAAAAAAGGAGGAAGAACAGAACCAAGGAAGATCTGCTTTGAAAACCACATTAAGTTCCTCCCAGGGACATCTCGGTAATGAGAGCAGGGAGTTGACGGGGTGGATGTCTCAGGCGTAGTATGTGTCAGTTTTTGCCATCTGGCAGTACATTGTCATGGCAAATGTAAGTCCGAGGATCTATAGAAGCAAAGAAAATCTTAGTTCTGGTAGAGACAATAGATGTCATGTCACTAAATCAGAATGTATTACAATAGATTTAATGAAGTCAGTTAAGTTAGACCCCAAAACTGACATGATATGGTCACAAACCAACTTTACTGATATCTTAACGTAAAACACTTATTATGATACTTTTTAGGGTTTAAATGTACATGTAAAGGTTATACGAGTTTTAAAAAAAGTAATAAACATCATGTGATTAAGGCAAATTTTCAACGCCAGTAACGACCATTGGATAAGAGTGGCGCTGCTTGTTTCCTAAGCTTATACAATCTCTTTGTACTGATGTCTCATTTGGTTTTCTCTTAAAAAAAAAAGTGTCTTTATAAATGAGTGGTCTTAGGCTTCTTTCACACTAGCGTCGGAATCTCCCCGTCGCAATGCGTCGGGGAGAGATTCCGACGCTAGCGTTTAACGCTTTGCACAATGGGTGCAGCGGATGCATTTTTCCGGCGCATCCGCTGCCCCATTGTAATGTGCGGGGAGGTAGGGGCGGAGTTCCGGCCGCGCATGCGCGGTCGGAAAAAGCGGTCCGTCGGGAGAAAAAAACGTTACATGTAGGGTTTTTTTTTCCCGACGGTCCGCCAAAGCACGACGCATCCGTCGCAAGACGGATGCGAAGTGTGCAAATCCGTCGCAAATGCGTCGCCAATAGAAGTCTATGGGGAAAAAACGCATCCTGCAAGCACTTTTGCAGGATGCGTTTTTTCTGCAAAACGACGCATTGTGACGGATTTACAAAAAACGCTAGTGTGAAAGTACCCTTATCCAGCTCTGACACCCCATGCTACTTTTACCAAAACTACTTTTTATATCTATAAATCTGCCAGGAGCTTGCCAGAGTCTTGTGTTTTCCTGCTTCTGCTGTATTGTACATATTATGTGAATGCAGTCATTTCTGTACTATGAGGCAATTAGCGAGTGACATTACTGACACTTGCTTACTATCACTGGGCGTTTTTTTTTAAGTAGACATAATAAGTAACATTTGCTTCTGCGTTTTATATTTTGTTCTGTATCAGAGTTGTCTGACGTGACTATTTAAGACTACTTGTATACTGTATAAAGGGCCCACTACATGTGAATTTACCCTAAACAAAAATATAAACACAACACTTTTTTTTTTTTGCTCTCATTTTTCATGAGCTGAACTCAAAGATCTAAGACTTTTTCTATGGACACAAAAGGCCTTTTTCTGTCAAATACTGTTCACAAATTTGTGTAAATCTGTCTTAGGCCAGGGTCACGCTTTGAGTGCAATGCGAGAAACTCGCGTGAATCTCTCGTCTCAATACCTGGCACTGCCGCCGGCACTCGGGACCGGAGCGTTCATCTGCCTAGAAATACATGCATCCGCACGCTCCGGTCCCAAGTGTCGGCGGCAGTGCCAGGTATTGATGCGCGAGTATCTCGCATTGCACTCGCCAAGTGTGACACCGGCCTTAAGGTACCTTCACACTAAACGATATCGCTAGCGATCCGTGACGTTGCAGCGTCCTGGCTAGCGATATCGTTCAGTGTGACACGCAGCAGCGATCAGAATCCTGCTGTGATGTCGTTGGTCGGGGCTAGAGGGCCAGCACTTTCTTTTGTCGCTGGCTCTCCCACTGACATCGCTGAATCGGCGTGTGTGACACCGATTCAGCGATTTCTTCGCTGGTAACCAGGGTAAACATCGGGTTACTAAGCGCAGGGCCGCGCTTAGTAACCCGATGTTTACCCTGGTAAGTAAAAAAAACAAACGCTTCATACTTACCTTCCGCTGTCTGTCCATCGGCGCTGTGCTTTCCTGCACTCACTGTGAGCACAGCGGCCGGAAAGCAGAGCGGTGACGTCACCGCTCTGCTTTCCGGCCGCTGTGCTCACAGCCAGTACAGAGAAGCAGAGCGCCGGGGACAGACAGCGGAAGGTAAGTATGAAGCGTTTGTTTTTTTTACTTACCAGGGTAAACATCGGGTTACTAAGCGCGGCCCTGCGCTTAGTAACCCGATGTATACCCTGGTTACCGGCATCGTTGGTCTGGATCGCTGCAGCGTCGTTTAGTGTGAAGGTACCTTAAGTGGGCTCTTCTCCTTTGCCCAGATAATCCATCAACCTCACAGGTGTGACATATCCAGATACTAATTAGACACTTGATTGTTGCACATTTATGTCTCACGTGGCCACAATAAAAGGCCACTCTGAAATGTGCAGTTTTATCACCTAGCAAAATGCCAGAGATGTCGCAAGATTTGAGGGCGCGTGTAATTGGCATGCTGACTGGAGGAACGTCCACCAGAGCTGCTGCCTGTGAACTGAAGGTTCATTTCGCTACCATAAGCCATCTCCAAAGGCGTTTCAGAGAATTTGGCAGTACATCCAACCGGCCACTCAACCGCAGACCACGTGTAACCACTCTAGCTCAGGACCTCAACATCCAGCATCTTCACCTACAAGATCATGTGAGGACAGCTGCTGCAACTATCGATTCGTATAACCAAAGAATTTCTGCACAAAATGTCAGAAACAGTCTCAGGGAAGCTCATCTCCATGCTTGTTGTCCTCATTGGGGTCTCCACCTGACTGCACTTTGTCATCGTATCCGACTTCTGTGGGCAAATGTTCACATTCGATGGTGCCTGGCATGTTGGAGAGGTGTTCTTTTCATTGATGAGTCCCGGTTTTCATTGTACATGGCAGATGGCAGTGTACTTATATGGAGTTGTGTGGGTGAGAGGCTTGCTGACGTCAACATGAATCAAGTGGCCCATGGTGGCGGTGGAGTTAAGGTATGGGCAGGCCTATGTTATGGACAACGAACACCGGTGCATTTTATTGATGCCATTGTGAATGCAAAGAGATACCACAACGTGATCATGAGGCCCATTATTGTGCCATTCATCCAAGACCATAACCTCATATTGCAGCATGATAATGCTCGGCCCCATGGTGCAAGGATCTGTACACAATTCCTGGAAGCTGAAAACATCCCAGTTCTTGCATGGCCAGCATAATCACCAGATATGTCACCCATTGAGCATGCTTGCAAGGCTCTTGATCGGCGTATACGACAAAGTGTTCAAGTGCCTGCCAATATCCAGCAACTTCGCAGCCATTGAAGAGGAGAGGACCAACATCTACAGGCCACAATCACAAACCTGATCAGGCAACTGGTGGTTACAGCAAATACTGACTGGTTTTCTGACCCTCCCACCAAATACTGTAAAACTGCACATTTTAGAGTGGCCTCTTAGGGTCTGTTTCCACGATCAGGAAACGCTGCGTGTCTGACGCTGCATAGAGCCTCAGCGTCAGACACGCAGCGTCCAGATGTTACAGCATAGTGGAGGGGATTTAATGAAATCCCGTCTCCACTATGCGTGGTAACACGCACGCGGCGGCCCTGCGACTCCGGACATGCTGCGCGTCTTTTCAGATCGCAGCATGTCCGTATATCTTGCGGCGACGCTGCGTCGCCGCAAGATATAGCACAGGGCCCTATGGTGGGGAGCGATGATGCCGGATGTGTGCTGTGAACACATCCGGCATCATCGCGTCTCCAGAAGGGGGCGGGGCTTACCGCAGAGCGGCTAAGCCGCTCCGACGATACCGCCGGCTATCCTGATCGTGGACACGCAGCCTTAGGCACCTGTCTAATAATCATGTGTCTGATCAGCATCTGGATACGCAACAACTGTAAGGTGGATGAATTATCTCAGCAAAGGAGAAGGGGTCACCAACACAGATTTACACAAATTTGTGAATAATTGAGAGAAAAAGGCCTTTTGTGTCCATAGAAAAGTCTTAGATCTTTGAGTTCAGCTCATGAAAAATGGGAGCAAAAACAAAAGTGTTGTGTTTATGTCCTGTGTATTTCGGTGGTCAGCCAGAGCCCATTTGTCATCAGTGTTTGCCATATGTAATCAAACTACACACTAAAATTTCTGCTTTTATGAATGGCCGTCTGCTTCATAAATAATGCACCATTCTTCTTCCATATTCACTTGTATTGCAATCTCCTGTGCTCTGCAGATTATAGCCTTCATACCGCATGTCTGGCACTGCAATTAACCTATTCTGTAGAGAATACGGGACCATTAGAAAGATGAACCACCTAATAGACCTGCTACAGTCCAAGTGCCCGGACCTCGCTCCCCAGCTCTGTCACTGACCTGTACAAGAGCGGTGCAGAGTCCAAAGATCCCGACCGCCAGGAGGTTCTCATGAAGCCAGATCTTCACTGTGTCATAACACGGCTGAAATACAGCAAGGCACATCTGTGAGCAGCAGCATGGCCTCAGCTTATGTACAAACACCAACAAATCTATACCAACTCTTTTTTACCAACCCCTGCTTTTAGACCTGGTGACAGATTCCCTTTAAGTAAACAGCACACTGCAGCGCTAGAACATACAAACTTGAAAAACGAAATTTGAACTGCATTACTGCATTAGAAATATGAAAAATGAGAGCTTTTAGCGCATAAAAATGGCCAATTTTATGTGTACCTGGTAGCCCCGTTACGGCATCTCTCTTATACCAGGTCCTACGCTTGCCTTACCTCGCTGAGAATAAACGTCTCCATCTGAATGGGTACATGTGAAAACCTCTTACTAGACTAAAATTCTCTCTCTCTGTGGAGGGGTATTGGACCTGCTGTAATTAAAACAGCCATTTTTATGCGCTAAAAGCTCTCATTTTTCATATTTCTAGTGCAGTAATGCAGTTCAAATTTCGTTTTTCAAGTTTGTATGTTCTAGTGCTGCCTTATTTACTTAACTATATACGAGTTGGCGACTCTAGGTTCAGCACCTGTTCACACTGAGTCTATTGGATGTGCCGGTCAGGTTTTTGAAATAGATTCCCTTTAAGGGCTTCTTCCATCAAAATAAGTTTACAAGATAGGTGATAACTTATTGACCACTGGGACCTGCACCAATAGGCAGAATGGGGCACTTTGTCCCCCGGGCCTATGCTTGTTTATATGGGGCTGCCGACAGCAGTACTTGGCAGCCTCGTAGGAAATGAATGAAGCGGCCATCGAGCATACGCACGGGGACAAAAGTGCCCCATTCTGACAATCAGTGAGGGTGCTAGCGTTTGGACCCCACCAATCAACAAGTTTTCACTGGACAACTACTATATTATTGTACAGAAGATAGAGAGGATTAAGCCTAAGGCTGTGTGCACATGTTTCAGATTTTTTGCGTTTTTTCGCTATAAAAACGCATAGATTATGCATCCCATCATTTAGAATACATTCCGCAATTTTCGTGCACATGATGCGTTTTTTTCAGCGAAAAAAACACATCGCGGTAAAAAATGCAGCATGTTCATTCATTTTGCAGATTTCCCACTATATTATTGCATTGGGAACCTCCGGAAAAATCCGCAAAGAAACGCGCTAAAAACGCACAAAAAACGCATGTGGATTTCTTCCAGAAAATGTCCTGTTTTGCTCAGGAAATTTCTGCAAGAAATCCTGAACATGTGCAGATAGCCAGATATGTTAAAAACAGATAAATGATGTTTCACTTTATCAGTGTCAGAGGTTTCTATTTGATAAGAGAGGATTAGGTATTTTAGAGTTCCCCCTACAAGGGGTTCAAAAATGCACATCCATGTTGGGAATCAAGACATAAAAAAATGAGAGGAATGTTTAATTTTTGCTTAATCACAATTTCTAGCATGAGTCAGTTCTGCAAGATCTCTGTACGATTCAATAACTCCCTGCATTCACAATGTAAAACTGCATTGTGTGAGTGAATAAAAGCCCACCTACCGCTTTCCACCACGTCCCAGGAGAGTGCAAGCCACAGTTCTCACTGAACTCCAAGCAACAGGAATCTGGGACCCGGCTCATATTATACACCTCAAACCAGTCCGTGTAGTTTGACACCCCACAACACCGAAACTGCAGGAGCAAAGAGAAAGTCACGGTCAACATGCTTCATCAGGACTCCATATCTGATGTTTCCAACATAAAACCTTCCAGGTGCCAATTTGCCTTCCTTTTTATCTTTGGACCTGTCTTAACAATCACATGGCTATTTCCTATAATGGCCACCCTTATCTCACAATGCTGACAATATTACTATGGTTTCTAATACGTCTACATAGGACGGCGGGTAAACCTAGCAGATTTTTTTCATTGTATTTTTCACTAGGGTGTTGGTCAGACTTCCTTAAAGTGCATCTATTAAAAAAAAAAATAAAATCACAATCGCTTCTCCGGCAGTTGTAGATATACAGAATATCAGATTACTTATCACAATATGTAGCCAGAAATGTGAGTGTAACTGGCATATTTTAGGCTCTTCTGCTAGTTTCTGTCTCCATGATTGTTCAATAGGTGGGCATTCTTACAGTGATGCATGAGCTAAAGTGTAGCCAATCAGATGTCTCCTCCTGCTGCCCCTGGAGCCAATCAGATGTCTCCTCCTGCTGCTACCCCTCCTTCCCCTTTTGCAGCTTCATCTCCCTCCCCTCCACTTTCTACTTACTGTTTTACACAAGACACAAGTTTTGCAGCTGATGAGCATTTCAGAAATTTTTCAGAAATACTGTTGGAAGCTGATAAAAATGCTACTTTCCTCTAAAAAGATTATATGTTTCATATATGCACACATACTACTGTTTTCTATGACCGTTTCTTCTTTTTATTAAAGCTGGGGAAACAGTTTGGCAATAAAAGGTATAAGTCACTCCACCTTCGGTCATGGTCCCTGTATAATAAACCCTGAAAATACTGGCAGGAATAAACCACATGAATATCTGACAATTTTACTGTAGTTATCAGTGTATATTGTATTGGATCACATTGGTCAGGTAGTTTTTCATGACAGTGGTCTGTGGCCGCTGCATGAGAGCTGTAGTACCACCTCTTACCTGATGGCACCCGCGGCTCTTCTCTTGATTAGACCGCCCGGTGTGAGGTCACATGTGCATTATATGACAATGATGATGTCACGTTAGGATGGCAAATCAAAATAAGAGTTGCGGATGCTGTCATGTAAGGCCAGTCTCACACGTCCAGATAATTCCAGTACCGGAAGAATCGGTACCGGAATTATCCGTGTCCGTGTGTCCGTGAGTTTATGTGGCACATCAGTGTGGCACACGTGCGGCACACGTGTGCTGACTGGGTACCACACAGAGCGTGCAGGAGACAGCGCTAGAGATAAGCGCTGTCCCCTGCATCTGGTGCTGAAGCTGCCATTCATATCTTCTCTCCAGCAGCGTTCGCTGGAGAGAAGATATGAAAAATCCTTTTTTTTTTTTTCGTGTTTAAAATAAGGATCCCTGTCCCCAACCCCCCTCCCACCCCCTGTGCGCCCGCCCGCTGTTAATAAAATACTCACCCGGCTCCCTCGCAGCGTCCTGTCCTCGCCGCAGCTTCTCCTGTATGAGCGGTCACGTGGTGCCGTCCATTACAGTCATAAATATGCGGCTCCACCCCTATGGGAGGTGGAGCCCCATATTCATGACTGTAATCGGTGGCCCCACGTGACCGCTCATACAAGAGAAGCTGCGGCGAGGACAGGACGCTGCGAGGGAGCCGGGTGAATATTTTATTAGCAGCGGGTGGGCGAGGGGTGGTGACAGGGATCTTTATTTTAAACACGAAAAAACAACAAAAAAAAGGATTTTTCATATCTTCTCTCCAGCAAACGCTGCTGGAGAGAAGATATGAATGGCGGCTTCAGCACCACGTGGGGGGGACAGCGCTTACTGTAGCGCTGTCTCCTGCACGGCACACGGACTGCACACGGACAGCGTCCGTGTGCGGTACGTGTTTTACACGGACCCATTGACTTTAATGGGTCCGTGTAATCCGTGCGCTCCCACGAACACTGACGTGTCTCCGTGTTTTGCACACGGACACACGGTCCGTGAAAACACATACAATTAGGTTCTGTAGAAGGACGTAGATCTGGGGATTTATTATGATGGAATATGGGCTGAACTGGATGGACAAATGTCTTTTTTCGGCCTTACTAACTATGTTACTATGTTACTATGTGCAGAGACACATTGATTTCAATGTGTCTACGTGAGTCAGTGTCTCCGGTACGTGAGGATACTGTCACCTCACGTACCGGAGCCACTGACGTGTGAAACCGGCCTAAGAGGCGGTTCTCTGCTCCCGTGCAGTGACCACAAACCACGGATGTGGCTGATAGAATGGGACGTGCGAATAAACTTGCACCATCTCTGATGTAAATGGGAGCTATGCAATACTTAGTTTCTCCTGTGATGGCGCTGTAGTGAAATTTAACACTAGTTTTAGTGTAAACTACAACTGATTTAATGGGCACACTTTGTGGTCATCTTATTGTGGGACCTTACTAATAAGCAGGTATTGTTCTGTAATAAATAACCCTTCCAACTTGAAGCCAACTAGTATTAGCCAAACATTTTTATTGTCTGCAATCATGTAGTCAACTACAGGGCTGGAGATTATTACCTCTCGGGAAGGTGCAGATATTTCGGCCCTGGGATGTTTGCTACTTACATCAGTTTGGATGATGCTCCATGCATTGGTGAGGCCGATGTTTCCCTCGGTTCCGTACAAGTGCAGACCCTTCTTCAGATCTTTTTGTGCGTACCTATCAATCTGAAAAGAAACACCCCCTCAGTGAGTACATCCAATGGAATCTAAAATCAAAGGTAAACCTTTCAGAGGATGCGATCTGATGAGATATCTTGTGTTACCATTCTCCTGGAGTGATGGCGCGATCCAAGCTGCCAGTACTAGACCTGAAAGGATGAGTTACAGCGAAACTGAGTGTATATTAATGCAAGTTTCACGCTAACCGTCTCCATCCATCATGTTGTTTTCATAAAACATTGCGAGGTATTCTAGTACTAGGATCCCATCTAACATATTCAGTACTTTTGCCCTAAAGCATATCGTGCCCATCACATCAGTCCATCAGTAGAGCTCACAGGAACATCATGTCAGAATAATCAGGCCTCAAAAAATATTCCTAAAATCTGATGCTATGGATAGGGGGGTATTTTTTTCGTTTTTGAAAGAAGCTTGAATTTTACCTTGACTATGTGCAAGAATATAACTATTCTAATACTGCCCCTATATACAGAGACTAATGTGATGTACAGACATCGAACAATAAATTAATGCTAGGGTGTACTGTCCATATACTAACAAGCAGGTAATGCAGAGATGTGCAGACACTGAACAAGCAGAAAATTCTGGTATGTGCAGAGACTGAACAAGCAGGTAATGCATGCGATGTGCAGACACTGAACAAGCAATTACTGCTGGGATGTGCAGACACTGAACTCACAGGCTTTTGAGGCTTGACTCCCCTCTGTTTAGCTAGGTGTTCTTATACAACTGCATGCTGAAGGGGGGTTTATAATCCCATGCCAAATAGGATACAATTGATTGACATGAAATTATATCTCCAATATTCTTCCCAGCAGGTAATGCTGGGATGTGCAGACACTGAACAAGCAGGTAATACTGGGATGTGCACACACTGAAAGAGAAGCTAATGCTGGGATGTGTAGACACTGAACAAGCAGGAAATAATGGGATATACAGATGCTAAACAACAGACAATGCTGGGATTCACAGATACTAATAAGGTTGTGTATGTAATAGATATTTTTTCCACTCATCCTATCATGTCATGCTTTGGTAAAAGTTAAATGAGATATTTAAGAAAAGGAAAAAACATGAAGGGAAAGCTGTGAGTACAGGGGTGCAGGGAGTGTGATGAATCTCCCTGGCCACTCACAGTTATCAGGGAGGATGGACAGGTCTGATGAGGGCAGTATTATCCAGAACAAAGACTGTACAAAAGCTGCACATGGCAACATGAAGGAAAGCAGATCTGATGGTGATGGGGAATCAATGCGCTTTGTGTGGAAACAAACAGAGAACAACCATTTAACCACTCGCCCTAATCTCCCATCACATCTGACACTCAACACTCCGCTATTATCAGCAGTTCCACAGATGAACCTGGCCGGCAACCAAACGCCGCACATTGTCCTCTATATATAAAGGATTAATATCAGGCTCGGTGTGGGGATGCCACGCTGACAATCATGTTTAGTAATCACGGCGTGTGTGAGCACAAGCCAACCTCATAAAAGAATTGTAGAAAAAAATGACAAATAAGTAAGTACTGGGAAATCTTTGTGTCTCTCAGGAGACCACCCGTGGCCCATCTTCCCCCCTCACTGCTCTGTGTGTGGCTGTAAGACAACTGACTGCAGCAGAAGCCTCCCTACTGTGCCCATCTGCAGCAGCACTAATGATATGTAAGCTCCTCCCCATTGGTAAAGAGGTGGTCTTCCTCAGTCACAAGCCAATGAGAGAACTGATTAACAGTTGATTAACCCAGGTTTTCTGTAGGATTTCTACAAATCGCACGGTTTAAGGAGCATGCAGTAAATGCTGCAGAGTAAAAACAGGGCAACTACCGTATATTTGCTCTATCACAAATATATATTTTTATGTTTCATGTTCCTTTAAGACTCCAAGACTTGAGAACTAGTACAGTGAACAATGTACAGTTAGGTCCATATATATTTGGACAGAGACAACATTTTTCTAATTTTGGTTATAGACATTACCACAATTAATTTAAAAAAAAACTATTCAGATGCAGTTGAAGTTCATACTTTCAGCTTTCATTTGCGGGTATGCACATTAAAATTGGATGAAGGGTTTAGGAGTTTCAGCTCCTTAACATGTGCCACCCTGTTTTTAAAGGGACCAAAAGTAATTGGACAATTGACTCCAAGGCTATTTCATCGACAGGTGTGGGCAATCTCTTCATTATGTCATTCTCAATTAAGCAGATAAAATGCCTGGAGTTGATTTGAGATGTGGTGCTTGCATTTGGAAGGTTTTGCTGTGAAGTAAACATGCGGTCAAAGGAGCTCTCCATGCAGGTGAAACAAGCCATCCTTAAGCTGCGAAAACAGAAAAAACCCATCCGAGAAATTGCTACAATATTAGGAGTGGCAAAATCTACAGTTTGGTACATGCTGAGAAAGAAAGAAAGCACTGGTGAACTAATCAATGCAAAAAGACCTGGGCGCCCACCGAAGACAACAGTGGTGGATGATCGCAGAGTAATCTCCATGGTGAAGAGAACCCCCTTCACAACAGCCGACCAAGTGACCAACACTCTCCAGGAGGTCGGCGTATCAATATCCAAATCTACCATAAAGAGAAGACTGCAGGAAAGTAAATACAGAGGGTTCACTGCACAGTGCAAGCCACTCATAAGCATCAAGAATAAAAAGCCTAGACTGGACTTTCCTAAAAAACATCTAAAAAAGCCAGCACAGTTCTGGAAGAACATTCTTTGGACAGATGAAACCAAGATCAACCTCTACCAGAATGATGGAAAGAGAAAAGTATGGCAAAGGCGTGGTACAGCTCATGATCCAACGCATACCACATCATCTGTAAAACATGGCGGAGGCAGTGTGATGGCTTGGGCATGCATGGCTGCCAGTGACACTGGGTCACTAGTGTTTATTGATGATGTGACACAGGACAGAAGCAGCCGAATTAATTCTGAGGTATTCAGAGCCATACTGTGTGCTCAGATCCAGCCAAATGCAGCAAAACTGATTGGTCGTCTTTTCATACTACAGATGGACAATGACCCAAAACATAAAGCCAAAGCAACCCAGGAGTTTATTAAAGCAAAGAAGTGGAGTATTCTTGAATGGCCAAGTCAGTCACCTGATCTCAACCCAATTGAGCAGCATTTCACTTGTTAAAGACTAAACTTCAGAGAGAAAGGTCCACAAACAAAGAGCAACTGAAAACCACCGCAGTGAAGGCCTGGCAGAGCATCAAAAAGGAGGAAACACAGCGTCTGGTGAGGTCCATGAGTTCAAGACTTCAGGCAGTCATTGCCAACAAAGGGTTTTCAACCAAGTACTAGAAATGAACATTTTATTTAAAATTATTGAATCTGTCCAATTACTTTTGGTCCCTTTAAAAACTGGGTGGCATATGTTAAGGAGCTGAAACTCCTAAACCCTTCATCCAATTTAAATGTGGATACCCTCAAATGAAAGCTGAAAGTCTGAACTTCAACTGCATCTGAACTGTTTTTTTTTTTTAATTCATTGTGGTAATTTCTATAACCAAAATTAGAAAAATGTTGTCTCTGTCCAAATATTTATGGACCTAACTGTATATATCTGTATACCCAACATGATTGTATATTGTGCGATGGACAACTGTATAGTAAAGCACAGCAGCCTACAATGTCCTAAGTAGCAAAATAAGAAACGGTGTGGATATATTCCTGTACTAATGATTCCAAAATAATGGTGTCCACCTGGGCCATGGGGGGCCGTGACTTATGCACTCTGAGCATGTCCTGGCACTTATGTAAAGCAGTGCACACATATAGCATTAGTGCTGAGCTACGTGCAGGGAGCACAACCAGGTATGGCCTTTATGGAGACACTATGGCTAGTGAACCACAGTTACTTTGTGCGCTGCCATAAAAAGAGTGAGAAAGACCCCTAGCCCATTTTACAGCACCAAAGTTTGTGTCTGCATTGACTTCTATAGGATTTGGGTTCAAGTTCGGGTATAGTCCTGGTACTCGAACTGAACTATGGACTAAAGTTTGGTCGACCCCGACCACCCATGGGTTCACTCATCCCTACTAAGAATCAATGCATCCAGTGAAGCCCGCCATGTTGAATTATGTATACACCCAACAAAAAATCTCTACATACTGTATGTGTACAATCGGAGGCATACAGAGGTGCGGAATGCTCCCTTTCAGCATCATGGTGATCGTAAGCAGCAAATAGCTTCCCATAAATGATCACATAATATATGGCCAGCTGTAAAAACTGGGGCGGGTTCACATACTTTTTTTTATGTGCATGTGGTATATAACAAGTGAAATACTGGCTGCACAGTAACTATGTAATAATGTGGGGTTCCATTCACCTGACTTTCTATATGAACAGTTGTGCGGTACGGAGGCGGTTTCCTGTATACAAGATGCAGAATGATCATATAGCAGCCATTCAGGTCCAGGACGTGGTTTTATCATGGCATAGCGCTGTATACTTGGACTGTTAGTAAAGCACAATCAGGTCCCCGTCTATGTACACAGTATCGTACAAAGACAGTAGTGTACAGTTCATATTTTATTATTCAGAGGAAAAAAAAAGAATTTCACGTGTCTGTAAAAGTGTCAAAAACTTGCGTCCCCATCAGTCAAATATGATGTGGATAATTCTAATTCTGCAGAAAATCTGCTCATCAAATTTACACCATTTGCAGATTTTGAAGTGGAATTGCCACTGCAGATTTTCCTGCAGAATCTGAATAGAAGAAAAATAATGTCAATCGTTTTAAAATTCGCAGTTGCAGATTTTTCTGCAGAACTGCAGGTATGTTCACACCTAGGATTATAATCCAATATGTGGGTTTCACAGCAAAAAAACAAACATTGAGCCTCGGATTTCTGCCATAGCTGTGCCAAGGATTTACTGTGCACTGCTGCAGATCTGCAAAAGTGGAGGCTACATATTATTCAGTGGGGCTTGTCCTGTGTTTTTCTAGTGCTCTTCTTATTTCTGCAGCAGATTTTTTATGTGGCACCATTTGCTTGGGAAAGTACTGATGCATGTGAACAGGGGTGTAGAAATCTCCTTACATGCATGGGATGTAGATTTAGGCCTCTTTTAGACGTCCTGTTTTCACATACGTGTTCCATCCATGTATTTCAAAGACAGAAAAGGTCTCATTATAATCTATGGCGCTGTCCACATATCTATGCTTACTTGCAGACTGTGTGTCCACAAAAAAGGACGTGCGTCACAGATCAAACTAACCAAAGAATCTCTATGGGTCAGTGAAAAACTTGGATGGCACATTAATGGCGTCCTGTGTGCACCTTAGTGCTGTCCGTTCTTCACGGACTGAGGTTTCGCAGCTTCACACTGAAATCAGTTTTTTTTCAAATGAGAATCACTGAACGCAAAAACCGAATAGACGTCCGCTGTGACCGATCTGTGGGAGCTGATAAGCTGCAAGCACGGCTCTACAGCAGCACCAGACCAGGAGGGGAGTACACTGGTTATTATTTTATTCACAATGGGATTCAGAAGGGGTTGTCTAGTACAGGACAGCCCAGCTATACATCAGAATACAAATATGTATAATATTTGAGTTTTAATTAGTAAAATAATCTATAAGACACATTCTGTTTAAGCTACTGTAATAAAATGAGTCCGTTACATTATGACATCACAAAAGGTTTCAGTAAGGTAAGATACTGTGTAGTGACATCACCAGTGGGTTTACATTGGGTGTGCCACAGTGACATCATCAGTGGGTTTATATTGGATGAGCCACAGTGACATCATCAGTGGATTTATATTGGGTGAGCCACAGTGACATCACAAGTGGGTTTATATGGGGTGAACCACAATAACATCAAAAGTGGGTTTACATTGGGTGAGCCAGTGACATCATCAGTGGATTTATATTGGGTGAGCTGCAGTGACATCACCAGTGGGTTTATATTGGGTGAGCCACAGTGACATCACCAGTGGGTTTATATTGGGTGAGCCACAGTGATATCACCAGTGGGTTTATATTGGGTGAGCCACAGTGACATCACCAGTGGGTTTATATTGGGTGAGCCACAGTGATATAATCAGTGGATTTATATTGGGTGAGCCACGGTGAGATCACAAGTGGGTTTATATTAGATGAGCCGCAGTGACATCACTAGTGGATTTATATTGGGTGAACCGCAATGACATCACAAGTGGGTTTACATTGGGTGAGCTGCAGTGACATCACAAGTGGGTTTATATTGGGTGAGCCACGGTGACATCATCAGTGGGTTTATATTGAGTGAGCCACAGTGACATCACAAGTGGGTTTATATTGGTTGAGCCACAGTGACATCATCAGTGGATTTATATTGGGTGAGCCACTGTGACATCACAAGTGGGTTTAGATTGGGTGAGCCGCAGTGACATCACAAGTGGGTTTATATTGGGTGAGCCACAGTGACATCACAAGTGGGTTTATATTGGGTGAGCCGCAGTGACATCACAAGTGGGTTTATATTGGGTGAGCCGCAGTGACATCACAAGTGGGTTTATATTGGGTGAGCCGCAGTGACATCACAAGTGGGTTTATATTGGGTGAGCCACAGTGACATAATCAGTGGGTTTACATTGGGTGAGCCGCAGTGACATCACAAGTTGAGTTATTGTGACATGTCAGTTTCATGACTGAACATCACAGTTGTATTACTGTCTGCAAATGTTCCTATATTCTAAACCACAATTGCATCAAACATTTATATGGATAATACTGTAATAACTGTTCAAAAAAAGCTGTCATGTCACACATTTTTGGGGTAATTATATGACTTATCTTGTATTTTCTCCAGTTTTCCACTCCGGAGGCTCCATTTCATAACTTGCAATAGACTCTGAGCTGGTGGGAGAAGACTAGCTGCTATGATGTCTCCCATACACAACACACAGGTGGATTCTTGCTCTACTTTCCTTATAAGTTAGCACACAGAAACAACCAGTAGAAGAATAGAAGACAACATACAGCACAATGAGCTGTGTAGTTGAGAATCCAGTTTTAGGGTGAGGTAAAAGAATTGTTAGAAAGCTCAGACCAATGTTTCTGTCTCTCTCTGCTTGCTTTCTCACTCTGATCCTCACCCCTCTGTCTCTATAGGGTATAATAGGCTGTGACACCCAACACCTCCAGTTGCTAACAGTCAAGACAAGACAAGGGAGTTGAGCTGATTTTTAGATCGGATGAAAAATTCAGGGGTGAGGGAAACATAAGTGGAGGTGGAGAAGAAGTAGCTGATAAGTGGAGACACAAGTAGAATTTTCTGAAAAGATATATTACAAAGTTTCTTACAGTTGAATGAACTATTGACTTATACAAAGATTTTTGAAAGAACAGATCGCTTTGAATATGGTCTTCTTCCCAGATCATCTATACATTCCCAATATGGACTGGAACTTAATATGGATGATATGACCCCTACTCAAAAAGGGATATACAGTACTTTAATATTGATGGCTTATCCTTTAAATAGGCCATCTACAGATTGCTGGAGATCAGACTCATGGCACGCCCACAGATCACATGTTTGAAGGGGCTGCTGGAGCCATTCCCTAATACAAAATCATTATAATGAGCATTTACTCTCAGTAAGAGCTCTGCATATTTTACAGAGATTCTACAAGATTGTTTCTAACAGGGAATACCTCCGTACATACTGAGGCCTATGGAGCATGCCCCAATAAAAACATTGGAATCCCCTCTTATGCATCTCTCTGCTATAGAGGTGTGAGGGCTCTACCCCGCCTCAGAATTCGTATACTAACAGAGGCATGGTAGAGCCTTGATGCCCCTCTACGGCAGCCTTTTGTGCCTGAGCCCTTCACTGTAGCTTGTCCTAGACCCTGAGCTCTGCAGCGTTGCCCTTGGGTCTAAGGAATAATTATACACCAATGATTAGCAGCAGGGAAGGAATGTTAATGTCTTCAGTTCTGATCAATTGTTTTCAATGGGAGCAAACTGGCTTAAAATAAATATATATATATATATATATATATATACATATATACAGTGGGGCAAAAAAGTATTTAGTCAGTCAGCAATAGTGCAAGTTCCACCACTTAAAAAGATGAGAGGCGTCTGTAATTTACATCATAGGTAGACCTCAACTATGGGAGACAAACTGAGAAAAAAAAATCCAGAAAATCACATTGTCTGTTTTTTTAACATTTTATTTGCATATTATGGTGGAAAATAAGTATTTGGTCAGAAACAAACAATCAAGATTTCTGGCTCTCACAGACCTGTAACTTCTTCTTTAAGAGTCTCCTCTTTCCTCCACTCATTACCTGTAGTAATGGCACCTGTTTAAGCTTGTTATCAGTATAAAAAGACACCTGTGCACACCCTCAAACAGTCTGACTCCAAACTCCACTATGGTGAAGACCAAAGAGCTGTCAAAGGACACCAGAAACAAAATTGTAGCCCTGCACCAGGCTGGGAAGACTGAATCTGCAATAGCCAACCAGCTTGGAGTGAAGAAATCAACAGTGGGAGCAATAATTAGAAAATGGAAGACATACAAGACCACTGATAATCTCCCTCGATCTGGGGCTCCACGCAAAATCCCACCCCGTGGGGTCAGAATGATCACAAGAACGGTGAGCAAAAATCCCAGAACCACGCGGGGGGACCTAGTGAATGAACTGCAGAGAGCTGGGACCAATGTAACAAGGCCTATCATAAGTAACACACTACGCCACCATGGACTCAGATGCTGCAGTGCCAGACGTGTCCCACTGCTTAAGCCAGTACATGTCCGGGCCCGTCTGAAGTTTGCTAGAGAGCATTTGGATGATCCAGAGGAGTTTTGGGAGAATGTCCTATGGTCTGATGAAACCAAACTGGAACTGTTTGGTAGAAACACAACTTGTCGTGTTTGGAGGAAAAAGAATACTGAGTTGCATCCATCAAACACCATACCTACTGTAAAGCATGGTGGTGGAAACATCATGCTTTGGGGCTGTTTCTCTGCAAAGGGGCCAGGACGACTGATCCGGGTACATGACAGAATGAATGGGGCCATGTATTGTGAGATTTTGAGTGCAAACCTCCTTCCATCAGCAAGGGCATTGAAGATGAAACGTGGCTGGGTCTTTCAACATGACAATGATCCAAAGCACACCGCCAGGGCAACGAAGGAGTGGCTTCGTAAGAAGCATTTCAAGGTCCTGTAGTGGCCTAGCCAGTCTCCAGATCTCAACCCTATAGAAAACCTTTGGAGGGAGTTGAAAGTCCGTGTTGCCAAGCGAAAAGCCAAAAACATCACTGCTCTAGAGGAGATCTGCATGGAGGAATGGGCCAACATACCAACAACAGTGTGTGGCAACCTTGTGAAGACTTACAGAAAACGTTTGACTTCTGTCATTGCCAACAAAGGATATATTACAAAGTATTGAGATGAAATTTCGTTTCTGACCAAATACTTATTTTCCACCATAATATGCAAATAAAATGTTAAAAAAACAGACAATGTGATTTTCTGGATTTTTTTTTCTCAGTTTGTCTCCCATAGTTGAGGTCTACCTATGATGTAAATTACAGACGCCTCTCATCTTTTTAAGTGGTGGAACTTGCACTATTGCTGACTGACTAAATACTTTTTTGCCCCACTGTATATATATATAAAAAGTTTCAATTTTTGGGATAAATAAGTAAAAAAAAAAAGTGAGCAACTCTTGCAGAGTATTTCTTTTACAATACATTACATATAAAGTATTTCTAACACAGAATAAAAACAGAATAAGGCTGTGTGCACACGTTGCAGATTTTTTTGCGTTTTTTCGCTATAAAAACGCGAAAAAAACGCATACATTATGCATCCCATCATTTAGAATGCATTCCGCAATTTTTGTGTACATGATGCGTTTTTTTCAGCGACAAAAAACGCATCACGGTAAAAAACGCAGCATGTTCATTAATTTTGCGGATTTTTTTGCGGATTTCCCACTATATTATTGCATTGGGAACCTCCGGAAAAATCTGCAAAAAAAAAAAAACGCACCAAAAACGCGGTAAGGCTATGTGCACACGTTGCAGATTATTTGCGGTTTTTTAGCATTTTTGCACTATAAAAACGCTATAAAACCGCAAATAATCTGCATACATTAAGCATCCCATCATTTATAATGGAATCCGCAATTTCTGTGCACATGATGTGCGTTTTTCCGCATGAAAAACGCATTGCAGAAAAATAATGAACCTGTTCATTAATTTTGCGTTTTTTTTGCGGATTTCCCACTGTCTAATGCATTGGGAAATGTCCGGGAAAAAACACGCAAAACCGTGCAGAAAAGCGTCAAAACCGCGCAAAAAAACGCATGCGGATTTCATGCAGAAATCTGGCAGAAATGTCCAGATTTCCACAGGAATTTTCTGCATGAATTCCTGAACGTGTGCACATACCCTTAAAATACGAGAAAAATGCATGCGGATTTCTTGCAGAAAATGTCCTGTTTTGCTCAGGAAATTTCTGCAAGAAATCCTGAACGTGTGCACATAGCCTTAATGTATATTGAACTCATCCTAACCCCCTGACAAAGCGCGTGCCCTTGTCTTCACCAGCTGACCCAGTATTACAGGGATCTCTCTGATCTTGCTTTAAGTCCTGCTCTGCTATTATGTGAGGAATTCAAAGCACATCTTCCATTTCCCACACGTCAAGGTTTTTGCTTGGCATTCAGATCTGCTATTTAGTCCTATCAGTGGTATGCATAGGTGAACATGCTCCGGGCTGTCACGGTAACTGGAGGGCCGTCAAAAACAAACAGCTGCTGAGCATTGCACAGAATAGACTAAGTACCGATCGACAGGCTGGTGAACCTGGAGGCGAGGGACTACGCTCATAAACTACACTCACTTTAAATCTGACTAAGCACTAAACACATATCCAAGACCCGCGGCATGGACCCTCATGGTTATATAGAGACATAAAGAGAACTCTTCATGCACAACTAAGGAAAATTGTGGGTTTCGGACATTGGTACACTTAGGGTATGCACACACAGCGTCTTATAGACAGTGACACACTTAACGTAGGTGCATACCACATATTTTGGACATTGGCACACTTAGTGTATGTTCAATGTCTTCTAGACACCAACAAACTTAGGGCATGTGCACATGACGTCTTTTATACACGGCACATTTGGGGCATGTGCACATGACGTCTTTTATACACGGCACATTTGGGGCATGTGCACATGACGTCTTTTAAACACAGCACACTTGGGGCATGTGCACATGACGTCTTTTATACACAGCACACTTGGGGCATGTGCACATGACGTCTTTTACACACGGCACACTTGGGGCATGTGCACATGACGTCTTTTACACACGGCACACTTGGGGCATGTGCACATGACGTCTTTTATACACGGCACACTTGGGGCATGTGCACATGACGTCTTTTACACACGGCACACTTGGGGCATGTGCACATGACGTCTTTTAAACACAGCACACTTGGGGCATGTGCACATGACGTCTTTTACACACGGCACACTTGGGGCATGTGCACATGACGTCTTTTACACACGGCACACTTGGGGCATGTGCACATGACGTCTTTTATACACGGCACACTTGGGGCATGTGCACATAACGTCTTTTATACACGGAACATTTGGGGCATGTGCACATGGCGTCATTTAGACACAGCACACTTGGGGCATGTGCACATGACGTCTTTTATACACGGAACATTTGGGGCATGTGCACACGGCGTAATTTAGACACAGCACACTTGGGGCATGTGCACACGATGTCTTTTATACACAGAACATTTGGGGCATGTGTACATGACGTCTTTTACACACGGCACACTTCTGGCATGTGCACATGGCGTCATTTAGACACAGCACACTTGGGGTATGTGCACATGACGTCTTTTACACACGGCACACTTGGGGCATGTGCACATGACGTCTTTCATACACAGAACATTTGGGGCATGTGCACATGGCGTCATTCAGACACAGCACACTTGGGGTATGTGCACATTTTGTCTTTTATACACGGCACATTTGGGGTTTGTGCACATGATTATTCGGGCAGCAGAGTGTTGGATGAATTGGAGTGGTGCTAGAGGGGAGGCCAGAGAGTAGGAGGTTGCAGTAGTCAAGGCGGGAGATGATAAGGGCATGCACTAGTGTTTTTGTGGTGTCGCGGTCAAGGAATGTGCGGATCCGGGAAATATTTTTGAGTTTGAGACAGCAGGAGGAGGCAAGGGCTTGGATATGTGGCTTGAAAGAGAGGGCTCATGCATAGCAAAACTCGTACACTCAACAAGCAGCCCCATCTGACCAAAGAACTGAGAAGGGCCTTCAGGATCGCTCAGCGGAGATGGAAGCGATGATGCTCTGCCGACCACTTCACTGCATACACAGAAAAGAGAAAAAAGTCTTTGGGGATCTATATTGTTTAAGGAACTCACAGAAAGATCCCCAGTGCTTAATGGATTAAAAAAATTACCTTTTATTAATTAAATAATTAAATGTTCCCAATTGGTGCACTACAAAAAAAAAACCATCACCCTGACAACAACATACCATAGAAAAGACCAGGGTGGTGCCTGACCCTGCACTCCACTACATGCACCCTACCTGCCAGCGGAGGTTGGCACCCTACTACCTGCGCAAATGGCACCCCCGATCAACGTCAACTATCCCTTCTATCCCTAACGGGCCCTGATAAGATGGGATAAGACTGGGAATTTTTAATCATTTAATTAATAAAAGGTAATTTTTTATCCATTAAGCACTGGCGTTCCACTTCACTGCATACAAGCAGTCCCTCACCAGCTTCAAGTCCACGCTCACTGCCACAAAACAAACTTACTTCTCATCTCTCATATCCTCCCTGTCTCACAACCCTAAACATCTTTTCAACACTTTCAATTCTCTACTCTGTCCCCCTGCACCCCCTCCCTCCCCTCTCATTTCTGCTGAAGACGTTGCCTCCTTTAAACAGAAGATCAGTACGATCAGAGAAAGCTTTGGCCCACAGTGCCCAACGCCCCTCTTAGCTGCTCAACCATGTTCTTCCAAAACCAGCTTCTCCACCATAGCAGAAGATCAGCTCTCCACCCTCCTGTCAAGATCACACCTCACCACCTGCACGCTTGACCCGCTCCCGTCCCACCTCATCCCTAACCTTGCCACGGTCTTCATCCCAACCCTAAGGCCGGTTTCACACGTCAGTGGCTCCGGTACGTGAGGTGACAGTTTCCTCACGTACCGGAGACACTGACTCACGTAGGCACATTGAAATCAATGTGTCTCTGCACATGTCAGTGTGTGTGCAAAACACGGAGACATGTCAGTGTTCGTGGGAGCGCACGGATTACACGAACCCATTAAAGTCAATGGGTCCGTGTAAAACACGTACCGCACACGGACGCAGTCCGTGTGCCGTGCAGGAGACAGCGCTACAGTAAGCGCTGTCCCCCCCACATGGTGCTGAAGCTGCCATTCATATCTTCTTTCAAGCAGCGTTCGCTGGAGAGAAGATATGAATAATCCTTTTTTTTTCTTCTCGTGTTTAAAATAAAGATCCCTGTCCCCACCCCCCTCCCACCCCCTGTGCGCCTGCCCGCTGTTAATAAAATACTCACCCGGCTCCCTCACAGTGTCCTGTCCTCGCCGCACCTTCTCCTGTATGAGCGGTCATGTGGTGCCACTGATTACAGTCATGAATATGCGGCTCCACCTCCCATAGGAGAAAAAAAAAAAAAAAAAAGGATTATTCATATCTTCTCTCCAGTAAACGCTGCTGGAAAGAAGATATGAATGGCGGCTTCAGCACCAGATGCAGGGGACAGCGCTTATCTCTAGCGCTGTCTCCTGCACGCTCTGTGGGGTACCCAGTCGGCACACGGGCGGCACACGTGTGCCGCTCGTGTGACACACTGATGTGCCAGATAAACGCACGGGCATACGGACACGGATAATTCTGGTACCGATTTTTCCGGTACCGGAATTATCTGGACGTGTGAGACTGCCCTAACGCTGTGTGCACACGATGCGGATTTAGTGCGGATCTGCAGCGGATTTTTCCACGCAAAAATGCTACAGTTCCGCAAAGTGATTTACAGTACAATGTAAATCAATAGAAAAAAAAAAGGCTGTGCTAATGGTGCGGAAAAATTCGCATGAAATCCGTTGTGGATCAAAATAAGTAGCATGCTACTTCTTTTGTGCGGAACTGCAGTGTTTCTGACCCCTTCCATTATAGAAATCCGCAGGGGTAAAAAACACAGAAAATCCGCATCAATTCCACAACAAAAACGCACAAAATCTGCACCTGCGTTTTCTGCCAGGAGATGCAGATTTTGTGCGGAAAATTCTGCACCCCAATCCGCAAAGTGTGCACATAGCCTAACACACCTCTTCAACCTCTCACTCACAACAGGTGTCTTCCTCTCATCCTTCAAACATGCCAAGATCACACCCATCCTCAAAAAGCCCTCCCTCAACCCATCCTCTGTGTCTAGCTATCGCCCAATATCTCTTCTCCCTTATGCCTCAAAATTACTGGAACAACATGTCCATCTTGAACTGTCCTCCCACCTCTCCCTCTGCTCTCTCTTTGACCAGTTACAATCTGGCTTCTGACCCCATCACTCAACTGAAACTGCCCTAACTAAAGTCACCAATGACTTACTAACCGCCAAGAGCAAGCGACACTACTCTGTCCTCCTTCTCCTGGACCTGTCTTCTGCCTTTGACACTGTGGACCACTTCCTTCTGCTACAGATCCTCTCATCTCTTGGCATCACAGACTTGGCCCTATCCTGGATCTCGTCATATCTGACAGACCAAACATTTAGTGTTCCCCTCCCCCACGCCACCTCCTCACTTCGCCCCTTGTCTGTTGGTGTTCCTCAAGGCTCTGTTCAAGGACCCCTACTCTTCTCCATCTACACCTTCGGCCTGGGACAGCTCATAGAATCCCACGGTATGCTGTATCTCTACGCCGATGACACGCAGATCTACCTATCTGGACCTGACCTCACCTCTTTACTCGCCCAAATCCCACAATGTCTGTCTGCTATCTCGGCCTTCTTTTCTGCTCGCTTTCTAAAACTGAACATGGACAAAACAGAATTCATCATTTGTGATGTGCGAGTGTACTCGTTGCTCGGGTGAGTATTTGTTAGTGTTCGGAGATTAAGTTTTCATCGCAGCAACTGAATGATTTACAGCTAATAGACAGCTTGATTACATGTGAGGATTCCCTAGCAACCAGGCAACCCCCACATGTACTCAGCCTGGCTAATAGCTGTAAATCATTCAGCTGAGGCGATGAAAACTTAATCTCCGAACACGAACAAATACCCAGAGTTCACCCGAGCGTGCTCGGGAAAACCTGAGCAATGAGTACACTCGCTCATCACTATTCATCATCTTTCCCCCATATCACTCTACTCCTCCACCAGACCTATCCATCAATGTCAATGGCTGCTCACTTTCCCCAGTCCCACACGCCCGATGCCTCAGGGTGATCCTCGATTCTGCCCTTTCTTTCAAGCCACATATCCAAGCCCTTGCCTCCTCCTGCCATCTCAAACTCAAAAATATTTCCCGAATCCGCGCATTCCTTGACCGTGACACCACAAAAACACTAGTGCATGCCCTTATCATCTCCCGCCTTGACTACTGCAACCTCCTACTCTCTGGCCTACCCTCTCGCACTCTGGCACCTCTCCAATCCATCCTACACTCTGCTGCCCGACTAATCTACCTGTCTCCTCGCTATTCCTCAGCCTCTCCCCTATGCCAAGCCCTTCACTGGCTTCCTATCGCCCAGAGACTCCAGTTCAAAACCCTTACAATGACATACAAAGCCATCCACAACCTGTCTCCTGCATACATCTGTGACCTCATCTCCCGGTACTTACATGCACGCAACCTCCGATCCTCTCAAGATCTCCTTCTCTACTCCCCTCTCATCTTTTCTTCCCACAACGGCATCCAAGACTTCTCCCGTGCTTCCCCCATACTCTGGAACTCTCTACCCCAACACATCAGACTCTCGCCTACCACGGAAACCTTCAAAAAGAACCTGAAGACCTACCTCTTCCGACAAGCCTGCAGTGGTCCTCAACCTATTGAGCCGCCACACAACCAGCTCTACCCTCTCCTAGTGTATCCTCACCCTTCCCCTGCAGACTGAGCCCTCGCGGGCAGGTCCTCCCTCCTTATGTACCTGTGTGCCTTGTTTTTTGCTCATGTTTATTGTACTTGTCTATATTTGTCCCCTTTTTCACATGTAAAGCGCCATGGAATAAATGGCGCTATAAAAATGTATAATAATAATGACATCTTGTATACACGGCACACTTGGGATAGATACACATGACGTCTTTTATACATGGCACACTTGGGGCATGTGCACATGACGTCATTTAGACACGGCATATTTGGGGCATGTACACATGACGTCTTTTAGACACGGAACACTTAAGGCATGTGCACATGACGTCTTTTATACACGGCACACTTGGGGCATGTGCACATGACGTCTTTTATACACGGCACACTTGGGGCATTTGCACATGACGTCTTTTAGACATGGCACACTTGGGGCATGTGCACATGAAGTCTTTTATATACGACACATTTGGGGCATGTGCACATGACGTCTTTTAGACATGGCACACTTGGGGTATGTGCACATGACATTTTTAGGACTCCGCTGTACCCGCCAAGTTTTGCAGGCAGGAGATGCTTCAGGAAAGTGCTGGCGGTGTTTTTACTGAAGCATCTATTTTGGCATCTACCCTCTACTGTCATTTTTTTCTATTCCTTTCCCACTGGTGTTATAAATATATATTATATCATATACTAGCTGAAGAGCCCGGCGTTGCCTGGGCATAGTAAATATCTGTGGTTAGTTATAGCACCTCACTTCTCTTATTTTCCCATCACGCCTCTCATTTTCCCAATCACATCTTTCATTTTCCCCCTCATATCTCTCATTTTCTCCCTTACACCTCTCATTTTCTCCCTCACTCCTCTCATTCCCCCCTAACACTTGTCATTTCGACCTCACATCTGTCATTTTCCCTCACTCCTCTTTCGACCTCACATCTGTCATTTTCCGATCACTCCACTATTTTCCCTCACTCCTCTCATTTTGCACTCGCACCTTTTCATTTTCACCTCAGTATATACATGTTTGTCATCTCCCTTATATATAGTATACACCTGTATGTCATCTCCTGTATATAGTATATACCTGTATGTCATCTCCCCTGTATATATAATACCTGCTGTGTGTCATCTCCCCTGTCTATAGTATATACCTGTATGTCATCTTCTATATATAGTATATACCTGTATGTCATCTCCTTCTATATATAGTATATACCTGTATGTCATCTCCTGTATATAGTATATACCTGTGTGTCATCTCCCCTGTATATAGTATATATCTGTGTGTCCTCTCCTCCTGTATATAGTATGCGCGTGGCGAGTTTTGAGCGGCGACTTTTGTGTTTTGACTTTTATGTGGCGAGGTTGGTGTATGTGTGGTGAAATGTGTGCTGAGGGTGATATGTGTTCAAGCACGTGGTAGTGTGTGGCGCATTTTGTGCGTGTGTTGATATCCCCATGTGTGGTGAGTATCTCATGTCGGGGCCCCACCTTAGCAACTGTACGGTATATACTCTTTGGTGCCATCACTCTCATTCTTTAAGTCCCCCTTGTTCACATCTGGCAGCTGTCAATTTGCCTCCAACACTTTTCCTTTCACTTTTCCCCATTATGTAGATAGGGGAAAAATAGTTTGGTGAATTGGAAAGCGCAGAGTTAAAATTTCACCTCACAACATAGCCTATGACCAGGGCCGCCATCAGGGCATTACAGCCATTACTGCTGTATGGGGCCCGGTCAGCAGCAGTACACAGAGGGGCCCGCAGATCCGGGGCCCCACTGTTGTGCTTCTACTGATCGGGCCCCATCATGTAGTAAAATACTGTGCACTGCGGCGCTGGGGCCCGGGAGCCTTTTTGGAGCTGTGCACGGCCGTCTCACCTAGTCGGCTGCACAGCTCCTGCTCGGCTGTGGCTAGAATGTATGGGCTCCCTGCAGGTCCTGACTACAGCCCATACATTCTAGCCGTCTCAGTAGTGAATGTGCTAGAATGTAGGGGCTCCTGTCAGGTCCTCTCAGCAGCCCATACATTCTAGCTGCTGCTTCACTGCTGGAAACACTAGACGCCCCGGGAACGACTGAGGTAAGTATAAAAAACATTTTTGTTTTTTTAATAGGTGAGGTGAGGTGGGGGGGGGAGTGAGACTGCAGATGATGGGGTGTGTTTTAGGGAGTACTGTACATGATGAAATAATAGGGGGCTGCAAATGATAAAGTGTATTTGAGGGGGTACTGCACATGAAATGATTGGGGCTGCAAATGAAGTAAGGGGGACTGCAGATGAAGTGAAGGGGGGATAGGGGACTGCAAATGATGATGTGGGGGTGATGGGGACTGCAAATGATGTGGGGGGACTGCAAATGATGATGTGGGGGTGATGGGGACTGCAAATGATGTGGGGGGACTGCAAATGATGATGTGGGGGTGATGGGGACTGCAAATGATGTGGGGGTGATGGGGACTGCAAATGATGATGTGGGGGTGATGGGGACTGCAAATGATGATGTGGGGGTGATGGGGACTGCAAATGATGATGTGGGGGTGATGGGGACTGCAAATGATGATGTGGGGGTGATGGGGACTGCAAATGATGTTGGGGGACTGCAAATGATGTGGGGGTGATGGGGACTGCAAATGATGTGGGGGTTATGGGGACTGCAAATGATGATGTGGGGGGGATGGGGACTGCAAATGATGATGTGGGGGGGATGGGGACTGCAAATGATGATGTGGGGGTTATGGGGACTGCAAATGATGTGGGGGGACTGCAAATGATGATGTGGGGGTGATGGGGACTGCAAATGATGTGGGGGGACTGCAAATGATGATGTGGGGGTGATGGGGACTGCAAATGATGATGTGGGGGTGATGGGGACTGCAAATGATGATGTGGGGGTGATGGGGACTGCAAATGATGATGTGGGGGTGATGGGGACTGCAAATGATGATGTGGGGGTGATGGGGACTGCAAATGATGTTGGGGGACTGCAAATGATGTGGGGGTGATGGGGACTGCAAATGATGTGGGGGTTATGGGGACTGCAAATGATGATGTGGGGGGGATGGGGACTGCAAATGATGTTGGGGGACTGCAAATGATGATGTGGGGGTGATGGGAACTGCAAATGATGTGGGGGTGATGGAGACTGCAAATGATGTGGGGGTGATGGAGACTGCAAATGATGATGTGGGGGTGATGGAGACTGCAAATGATGATGTGGGGGTGATGGGGACTGCAAATGATGTTGGGGGACTGCAAATGATGATGTGGGGGTGATGGGGACTGCAAATGATGTGGGGGTGATGGAGACTGCAAATGATGATGTGGGGGTGATGGGGACTGCAAATGATGTTGGGGGACTGCAAATGATGATGTGGGGGTGATGGGGACTGCAAATGATGTGGGGGTGATGGGGACTGCAAATGATGTGGGGGTGATGGGAACTGCAAATGATGTGGGGGTGATGGAGACTGCAAATGATGTGGGGTGATGGAGACTGCAAATGATGATGTGGGGTGATGGAGACTGCAAATGATGTGGGGTGATGGAGACTGCAAATGATGATGTGGGGGTGATGGGGACTGCAAATGATGTTGGGGGACTGCAAATGATGATGTGGGGGTGATGGAGACTGCAAATGATGTGGGGTGATGGAGACTGCAAATGATGATGTGGGGGTGATGGGGACTGCAAATGATGTTGGGGGACTGCAAATGATGATGTGGGGGTGATGGGGACTGCAAATGATGTGGGGGTGATGGAGACTGCAAATGATGATGTGGGGGTGATGGGGACTGCAAATGATGTTGGGGGACTGCAAATGATGATGTGGGGGTGATGGGGACTGCAAATGATGTGGGGGTGATGGGGACTGCAAATGATGTGGGGGTGATGGGAACTGCAAATGATGTGGGGGTGATGGAGACTGCAAATGATGTGGGGTGATGGAGACTGCAAATGATGATGTGGGGGTGATGGGGACTGCAAATGATGTTGGGGGACTGCAAATGATGATGTGATGGGGACTGCAAATGATGTTGGGGGACTGCAAATGATGATGTGGGGGTGATGGGGACTGCAAATGATGTGGGGGTGATGGGGACTGCAAATGATGTGGGGGTGATGGAGACTGCAAATGATGATGTGGGGGTGATGGGGACTGCAAATGATGTTGGGGGACTGCAAATGATGATGTGGGGGTGATGGGGACTGCAAATGATGTTGGGGGACTGCAAATGAGGATGTGGGGGTGATGGCAACTGCAAATGATGTGGGGGGACTGCAAATGATGATGTGGGGGTGATGGGGACTGCAAATGATGTGGGGGTGATGGGAACTGCAAATGATGTGGGGGTGATGGAGACTGCAAATGATGTGGGGGTGATGGAGACTGCAAATGATGATGTGGGGGTGATGGGGACTGCAAATGATGTTGGGGGACTGCAAATGATGATGTGGGGGTGATGGGGACTGCAAATGATGTGGGGGTGATGGGGACTGCAAATGATGTGGGGGTGATGGGAACTGCAAATGATGTGGGGGTGATGGAGACTGCAAATGATGTGGGGGTGATGGAGACTGCAAATGATGATGTGGGGGTGATGGGGACTGCAAATGATGTTGGGGGACTGCAAACGATGTGGGGGTGATGGGGACTGCAGATGATGATGGGGGGTGATGGGGACTGCAAATGATGTGGGGGGACTGCAAATGATGATGTGGGGGTGATGGGGACTGCAAATGATGATGTGGGAGATGGGGACTGCAAATGATGTGGGGGTGATGGGAACTGCAAATGATGTGGGGGTGATGGGAATTGCAAATGATGTGGGGGGGATGGGGATAGGTAATGATGTGGGAGTGATAGGGACTGCAGATGATGAAGTGTGTTTGAGGGGGTTCTGCACATGATGAAATGATAGGGGGCTGCAAATGATGAAGTAAGGGGGACTGCAGATGAAGTGACGGGGGGGAAAGGGGACTAAATGATGATAGGGGACTAAATGATGAAGTGGGGGTGATGGGGACTGCACATGAAGTGAGTGTGAGGGACGTGGACAGCAATTGAATTGAACTTGGGGGTGGGAAGAGCAAATGATGTATTGAAGGTGGGGAGAGCAAATAATGAATTTTGAGGGTGGGGAAGATCAATTGATAATGAATAGAGGGTGGGAGAGAGAGAAGACGTGGCAATGAATTGAGGCAGAAGGGGCATGTAACTATAATGAATTGGGGTAAGGGTTAGAGCGGGAGGTACATAGTGGGTTCGTTGAGGATAAAGTAACTGGTAATAAATTGGAAGAATACAGGTGCTAATTAATTTATATATTAAATGAGGAAAGTGGCTATATACAGATAGTGGGGGCACAGTGGCAGATTATAATTTATATTTGGAATGGTGGGTTGCATAATAACCAATTATATATTAATGGTGGGTGAACGTCTGTAGTCAGATGTGTAGTGTAGAAGAAAGGGAAAAAATGGGGAATGTGCTCTGGAAGCGGTGCTCTAGATAACTGTGTTATTTTATGCAGATGAGACGAGTCCTGGCAGAAAGAAGTGATAGCGGTCTGCGCTGGATTAAAAAGAAACGCAAAGATGAAGGACTTTAGCTAGAGACGTCACTGGTGAGTATGTTACCTGTACACTGACACCATACACTGTATACTGTATACAGTGCTCCTGTGTATAATGTCACTGGTGATCACTATACTATCTGTACACTATACACTATATACAGAGCTCCTGTGTATAATGTCACTAGTGATCACTATATTATCTGTACACTATACACTATATACAGAGCTCCTGTGTATGTCACTAGTGATCGCTGTATTACATGTACACTATACACTATATACAGAGCTCTTGTGTATAATGTCACTAGTGATCGCTGTATTACATGTACACTGACACTATATGAAGAGCTCCTGTGTATAATGGCATCGGCGACCACTGTATTACCTGTACACACACTGCATACTAAGTACAGATCTCCTGTGTATAATGGCATTTATGGTGATAGTATTTTTTTTTTTATTAATGATCAGTATTGTACTATTCAGTCACAATGTGGTGGTAATATGTTGTCCGGCCATGGTGTAGCGGTATTTGTTCCTTGTATGTGCTATTATTCGGTCACTGTGTGGTGGTAATATGTGGTCTGTTCATGTTGTGTTGGTATTTGTTCCTTGTATGTAGTTGGTCACCATGTGATGGTAATATGTGGTCTGGACATGCTGCGGTGGTATTTGTCCCTTGTATGTGATATTGTTCAGTCACTGTGGTGGTAATATGTGGTCTGCACATGGTGTGGCGGTATTTGTTCCTTGTAGATAGTATTATAGGTCACTATGTGGTGATAATATGGTGTCTGGTCATGGTGTTGTGGTATTTGTCCCTTGTATGTGGTATTATTGGTCAATTGAAAAATAAATAAAAATACACCTAAATTGTATTGCATATTTTAACAAATGTTTAATAGATTAGAGTAGAGTAGGGCTCGGCCAAAAGAGTCTACCTTGTTGTCGTCTCAAATTTAAAAAAACCTTTTGGCCAAAACAAAAGCTGCTGGCTATGTGTTTGATCTGGTAATGGGAACTGTTAATGTGTGATTTGTGAGAAGTGGAGTTTTGGCAAGAGACAGCGGTGGGGCTGTTGACAGTTCGAGGGGTGGAGGCGGGGCTGGGGTGGAGCCTGGGCGGAGTCTTAAGGGGCCCTGAAAATTTTGCCAGTATGGGGCCCTGAAATTCCTAGTGGCAGCCCTGCCTATGACGCTCTCAGGGTCCAGACGTGTGACTGTGCAAAATTTTGTTGCTGTAGCTGCGACGCCTCCAACACTTTTCATTTCACTTTTTCCCCATTATGTAGATAGGGGCAAAATTGTTTGGTGAATTGGAAAGCGCGGGGTTAAAATTTCACCTCACAACGTAGCCTATGACGCTCTCGGGGTCCAGACGTGGGACTGTGCAAAATTTTGTTTCTGTAGCTGCGACGCCTCCAACACTTTTCCTTTCACTTTTTTCCCCATTATGTAGATAGGGGCAAAATTGTTTGGTGAATTGGAACGCGCGGGGTTAAAATTTCGCCTCACAACATAGCCTATGACGCTCTCGGGGTCCAGACGTGTGACTGTGCAAAATTTTGTGGCTGTAGCTGCGACGGTGCAGATGCCAATCCCGGACATACATACACACACACACACATACACACATTCAGCTTTATATAGTAGATACAGTGGGGCAAAAAAGTATTTAGTCAGTCAGCAATAGTGCAAGTTCCACCACTTAAAAAGATGAGAGGCGTCTGTAATTTACATCATAGGTAGACCTCAACTATGGGAGACAAACTGAGAAAAAAAAAATCCAGAAAATCACATTGTCTGTTTTTTTAACATTTTATTTGCATATTATGGTGGAAAATAAGTATTTGGTCAGAAACAAAATTTCATCTCAATACTTTGTAATATATCCTTTGTTGGCAATGACAGAGGTCAAACGTTTTCTGTAAGTCTTCACAAAGTTGCCACACACTGTTGTTGGTATGTTGGCCCATTCCTCCATGCAGATCTCCTCTAGAGCAGTGATGTTTTTGGCTTTTCGCTTGGCAACACGGACTTTCAACTCCCTCCAAAGGTTTTCTATAGGGTTGAGATCTGGAGACTGGCTAGGCCACTCCAGGACCTTGAAATGCTTCTTACGAAGCCACTCCTTCGTTGCCCTGACGGTGTGCTTTGGATCATTGTCATGTTGAAAGACCCAGCCACGTTTCATCTTCAATGCCCTTGCTGATGGAAGGAGGTTTGCACTCAAAATCTCACGATACATGGCCCCATTCATTCTTTCATGTACCCGGATCAGTCGTCCTGGCCCCTTTGCAGAGAAACAGCCCCAAAGCATGATGTTTCCACCACCATGCTTTACAGTAGGTATGGTGTTTGATGGATGCAACTCAGTATTCTTTTTCCTCCAAACACGACAAGTTGTGTTTCTACCAAACAGTTCCAGTTTGGTTTCATCAGACCATAGGACATTCTCCCAAAACTCCCCTGGATCATCCAAATGCTCTCTAGCAAACTTCAGACGGGCCCGGACATGTACTGGCTTAAGCAGTGGGACACGTCTGGCACTGCAGGATCTGAGTCCATGGTGGCGTAGTGTGTTACTTATGGTAGGCCTTGTTACATTGGTCCCAGCTCTCTGCAGTTCATTCACTAGGTCCCCCCCTCTTTTGTGATTCCTGCCATTACATGTAAGGATATGGGCACCGTCGGGACAATATATTTAACCCCTTAATGACAGCCAATACGTCTTTTAACTGACCTGAAATATAAGAGAATAGCCTCCCCATACAGGTGACAATCCAGTAGCTGTCGGCTGTCCACTATAGCTGACAACTTGCTGCATCAGCCACGATCAGTGTTTGCACCGTCCAACTCTGTTTAACCCCTTAGATGCTGCTGTCAATAGTGACTACATCATTATAAATGGTTAACAGAGTGTGGGGGCTTCCTATTTAACCAAATTGGTGCCCTCAGATCTTGATTTTGTGGTACTGATGTTTGCCATGGCAATTCATGACCAAATAGCGGCCTTAGAGTCTGACGGCTGTAGTAATCTGTTCAGAAGTTAGAGGCATTTAGGTGGTAAAAATACACATTTTCATTTCTGTCATACCACTTTGCATTAATTCCTGTAAAGCACCTGAAGAGTTAATAAACTACCTGACAGCAGTTTTCAATATGTCTGGGGGTGCTGTTTTTAAAATGGTATCACGTTTGGGGGTTTCCCAATATATGAGACCCCTAAAGTCACTTCAAACATGGATAAGTCCCTAAAAAAATAAATTTAGTAAATTTCCTTGAAAAAATGAGAAATTGCTGCTACATTTTTAATCCTCCTAAGATGCTAACAAAATAAAATAACATTTTACAAATGGTGCTGATGTAAAGCCGACATGTGGGAAATGTTATTTATTAATGGTTTGCTGTGGTATGGCCACCTGGATTAAAGGGATAATCATTCAAAGTTTGAAAATTGCTAATTTTTTTAACATTTTTCTCAAATTTTTGATATTTTTTATAAATAAACACAAAACATATTGACCTAAATTTACCATTATCATAAAGTATAATGTGTCACGAAAAAACAATCGCAAAATCACTGGGATTTGTTGAAGCGTTGCAGAGTTATTACCATATAAAGTGACACTGTCAGATTTCAAAAATTTGGCTCCGTCACTAAGGGGTTAAATTAATTTTATTGGGACGAAAAATTATTTTTGTAACTGGATTTAATTAAAAACGTTGTACCACTTTGTTTTTAAAGCCAAATGTTTCTCTCCACATTGCTGGCTGCTGAAAGAATTACGGTAACTGGGAATCCATCAGTAAACCTGTTCTGACAAGAGCATTTATAAGTCTTTTTCTGAACTCTTTTTGCTGATTTATAACCTCAACATGTAGCTGAACTTTGATATTCCCCGACTAAAGAGCCCGATATGTCATGGACTCCTATACCCCACCCTGGAAACATCCCCTATCCTCTAAAAGGAATTTGATATTCCCTGGACCTCTATATGCCCCCCCTCCCCCACCCCCGTATTTTTACCATATGCTTTGGCAATGCTAACATGTACTTAGTCCTGCCAATAAAGCTCATTTGAATTTGAATTTGAATTTGATATGGTCTGTGGTCATAAATTAGCTAAAAGGAGGTCCGTAGAAGACAGAGGAGAGTTACAAACTCTGCTGTAAGAACGACATCACTGATAGATTCTCAGATAACTCATTTTGCATCCAGCAATAGACAGTGCCTAACAGGCTTGAGAAGAAAAATGATACATTTTTAATAAAACCCAAATGCAAAAATTATTTTGAGTCCTAAATACAAGCATTTAAGGAAACAAAATCCCCTGAAAGAGCCAGTATTCTTTAAAGGTTTTAACATAAAAAAACATCAGCCAAACATGGGTGAAAATGGGGAGACTGGAGGGGATACTGGTTGCCCAAAAGACTAAATAAAACTACATTGGTTAGAATAATCAAACTTTTACCCTAATAAGGGGTACAGTAGTAATGACAAAGGAAGTGACCGAATAAAATTGCTCATTTCTAGAAATTTGTCACATGACTACGACAACATTAATATGTGACTCCCTGAGGGATGAGGGTTCTTATGATTTTGATGGACACAACCATTTTCTCTGCTCATCCCAGAACAGCAGTCCTATGTAAAGACTGGCAAAATTCCTAGGGCAGCATCATGCCCAGGTATAGCTCTGCTGATCTGCTTTACTTGTCACAGAACCCAAGAATGGATTCATATAAAAGGAAATGTTCCCAAAACGACCTACAATTCCCTCTGCAAATATTCATCTTTCATCCCATATTGCTTTTTCCGAAAACAACAAATGTCGGCATCGACCATTTAAGAGTCCAGGATCCAATACCAGGAGAATACATCAAGACAATGGTGTAAGACAAACAGATAGTCAGAAGTCCGTGGTCAGGTATCTGAAATCAGAGCGTGTCAAGAGCAGAAGGGAAAATCCACATGAATAGTCACAACAAAACATTGGTCTGGCAACAAGATAAAAAAATCAAGACACAGAGCTAAGCACATACCAAGCTAAGCTACAACTGACACTGGACCGCTCACAGCTAGCCAGTTAAAAAATAGCTAGCAAATCACCAAGGACGGGGACACTTGGGAAAACACCTGCAGGCTAGGCCAGATGGAGCAGCAGGACTGTCAATCAAAATGCTCACAACCCAGCAAGCGGCAGGATCAGATTGGATGACTGGGCTGTCACTCACATTACTGACAGTCCAGCACACCCAGGTTCCTACAGCGCGTCTGAGCTGTCACTCACATCATCCCTAGGCCACAGTAAAGATAAAACCGTGACAGAAGAGGTGTGCAAGCTCAACCTCCATGACATCCTTGGGAATGGTGGGGTACCCAGCAATCAATTATCTCTTCCCCTAACCTACATATAGGCAACAATTTATAAATTTGGTATAGCTTGGTCAAACCTCCCTAACATCACTCTGGGGTTCTCATTATGGTATATTACTTAACAAATGCTAGTAAATTATTACATATGTAGCAAAACCACTAGTGTGAACCTAGCCTTAGAGCACTGTTAGAGGATTTCAATTATAGGGACAGAAAAAATGTAGCTCCTACACAAAATGCACCGTGAACAGAGCCAGTGGGATCCTTTGTAATGGGGTCCATTTGGCTTTCCTTCAGGTTGCCATAATTTTGACGGAAAAAAAAGCCTAGCATGCAATTGTGATCCATGATTTAATTGTAATTAGAATGTATGCAAAGAAGATCAGGAATAATTAATAATCCTAAAGATAAGGCTCAGGCCCAATCTCTTCCACTAGACCTGACCGTTCTCCTCAGTGACTTGCAAGTAATCATCTCCTATCCTGCTTGGCTCATACATCACTTCTATCATATGTAATATAGTGTTTGCATATAAGCAGGGAAGCAACAATTATTTACACCCACACCAAGTAATCACTGAAGTGAAGCAATATCTTCCCGTGACAGCACAAAGCTTTACATGTGGGATCGGAGCTCGTTAAGAGAATTGTGAAATGCTGCAACGAGACCAAGCTGAGCAGAGCTCGTCATTAGGTATGGCTGTTATCACACACTAAATGCATAAAGTATGTGGATGGACGCTCTGTCTTATTAGTATGTTTAAC